>NC_048306.1:95530105-95657174 GCF_013100865.1 Trachemys scripta elegans
GCATTGCAGGATACGGGCTATTGTCTGATATAGCCCAAATCTGTTGACTTACCAAAGCCCATCTGTGGGCATTTGGGAGAGCTGAAACAGTTGTGTGTGTCTGTGTTTGGCTCTGGTTTCGCTTGCTCGGGCTGGGAGCTTTTAATTGGCACTACACCTACTAAGTCTTGCCTCTGTCATTATAGCTGTATTCTGTTTTAGTTAATGGGAAAGGAGCCTACAGTGACAGGGGTTCTTTACTGCTGTACTGTATTTAAATGTATATGAATAAAAGACATGAAAAAGGTACCGTATAGTACATGAAGGCAAGGTAATCTGGAACAAATATTAGTAAAAATGGTATATGAAGGAAAAAGGATCAGACTTCATTAATGTGAGACAGGAATGGTCCAATATCATAGGACTGGAAGGGACCTTGAGAGGTCATCTAGTCCTGTCCCCTGCACTCATGGCAGGACTAAGAGTTATCTAGACCAGTGTTTCTCAAACTGGTGTCTGCGGACCCCTGGGGGTCCCCAAGGGTTCCCTGGGGGTCCGCAGGCCCTGCTGATCCACTCTTCCCCTTCCCTTCCAGCGCCTCCTGCACACTAAAAGTCTAGCGGCACAGCAGGGCTAGGGCAAGCTTCCTATCTGTCCTGGCTCCGGGCCGCTCCCGGAAGCGGCCGGCATGTCCCTGTGGCCCCAGGGCGGGAGGAGCAGGGGTGTCCACACGTTGCCCCTGCCCCGAGCGCCGACTCCACAGCTCCAATTGGCCAGGAACTGTGGCTGCATAGGTGGTGCCTGTGGGCAGGGGCAGCGTGCGGAGACCCCCATGGCCAGAGGGATGTGCACCCAAACTCCCTCCCTCCCAGAGTCTGCACCCCTCACCCCCTCCTGCACCCAAACTCCCTCCCAGAGTCTGCACCCCCTCCCACACCCAAACTCCCTGCCCCAGCCTGATGAAAGTGAGTGAGGATGGGGGAGAGCGAGCGAGCGACTGAGGGAGAGGGGATGGAGTGAGCAGGGGGTGGGGCCTCAGAAGAGCATGGCAGGGGCGTGGGCTCGGGGAAGGGGGCAGGGCAAGGGCTGAGCGGATTCAGGGTCCCCAAAAATGTTTAAATCAAAATGGGGATCCTTGGGTTACTAAAATTTGAGAACCGCTGACAGGTGTTTGTCTAACCTGCTCTTAAAAAATGTCCAATGATGGAGATTCCACAACCTCTCTAAGCAATTTATTCCAGTGCTTAACTATATGCAATCAAATTATTCTAGGTTACTGTATAATCTATACATCACTCTTTCATACAAAGCTGTTTCAATTAGTAATGTTTCAATTAGTCCCATTGGTTTATGCTAGGCTGTAAATCTGATTCCCAGAGTCCAGTTCTGCTCCTCTGTTGCTTTATAAAGAGTTAGTACCTTTTAAAATAGCTCTAGTTATTAGGCTGAAATATGCCTATTAAGATTACCAGGTTACATGGCTGTAAAGAAATCCCAATGGGAGATGTGGGAAGAATGCTTGTTTATACCCGTCTCCTTGTGTTTTGAGTCAAGTCCTGCGGGGGAGAGGGGCCCCAAAGCCTAGCAGAAGAGAAGTCACTTCTGTCAATGACAGACAGCATGCGTGTGTGGTGCATCCAATTCCCTGGGCCTGCACCCAGGCACGCTAGTTCCAGCTCCAAGGGGTTCTGGAGGCATGGAGAAGTGAAGGCTGCTAGGAAAGGCTTTCACTGCCATAGACTTCTCTCGTGGTATATCTGCTGCATTGCCAGACAGCCATGCCACCTTCCAGCTCTATACCCTCACCCCCTCCCCTACCCCGGGCCCTGTAGGGCCCCAACTGCATGGAGTTCATACCAGTGGGCTACCAGGGAGGAGGGAAGTAGGTCCTCCCACTTGGACTGAATTCAGAGGGCATATGAGGTACTGCCCCCTACAGCTCCAAAGCCCTCACCTGCATGTCCCACTCCTCACTGCTTCCCTTCCCAGGATAGAGTCCCCATCCTCTAACTATGGCCTACATTCTTTGATCCTTGGGTGTATATATATATATATATATATATATAGACATGTAACCATATTAAAATGCATCTCTCTAGTGTGGGTATGTGTCCTTGTGCTGCGATTTACTCCTTCCAGCTCTAGTGTAGACATACCCGGGATTATTCACCACCTATAAGAAGCCATAGGGAGAGCTGTCGAGACTCCCTGGGCTGCAGCACCAGCAGTATGCTGGAAGCATCTCGCTCTGGGTCTTCTTTACATCAAATGCCCACAACTCCACCTCCAAGCTCTCTTGGCACCTGGCGAGGCTGAGCCCAGGAGATTGGGGTCATGAGGGCAGGAAAGGGGAAGGGATTTGAAGAATTTATCTCCCACTGTCTGTTGTCAGACTGTCAATCACAGCCTCGAGATCCATTTGGACTCTTCAGAGCTATTGGTGCCCAAATAACATCCCCTTCCACCTATGACTGGCCAGAAGACTGTGCCCCATCCTACTGGACACAGACCTGGCCACAGTGATTTACACATTTGTGACCTCCAGGTTCAAGTACTGCCACTTGTTATACCAGGGGATGAAGCCACATGCCCTGGAAAAGCTTCAACTGGCTGCAAAATACAGGCCAGTGAGGGCACATGGCCCTAGTGCTCTGGTGTCTGTGCTAGCTCCCCACTGAGCACAGAGTGTAATTCGTGATCCTTCCTTTCATTCATTCAGATATTTCTATTGGATTGGCCCCGACTACCTGAGTGATCACCTCTCCTTATGCGCCCACAACCTCCCTGACAGCCTACATGCCGCCGGGAAAATGAAACCATGATCAATTAGAGGAAGGGGTCTAAGTCTGGGAGGCAGAACTTACACAGGGACCAGCGTATTCAGCTCATTGACACAGGAGAGAGAGAAAAGACTATGAGCATCACCAGGACTAATTGCAAGACTCAGCTCTGCCATTTAGCTTTCCCTCAGTAATTGCTTCACACACCAACAAACACCCACTCAGCCACAGAAACAAAAACACCCAGAAACTAATCAACTATTTCTGCTATTGGCCGGAAAAGGGGGGAGAGACAGAGTGAGTGCTATTGCGAATACAATGTGAGGCCTATAGAAATAGGAAGATGGGCCTTGCCAGACTGGATCAGACCCAAGGTCCATCCAGTTCAGGATCCGGTCTCTGCCAGGGGCCACGCCAGATGCTTTAGAGGAAAGTAGAGTATAACCTGCCCCCATCTGTTCGGTGTTTGTACAGCACCTAGCACAATGCAGGCCTGGTCCATTGTCACCTTTGCTGTATGTGGTCCCAATTATATGGTTAAAATAAGGAATGAGGCATTTAGGGATGATCAGTCCCTATATGAGGGGAGTGGGTAAAACCCTCTCTAATGGTTCCTTGATGGCAGATAGGCACCTCTAATCTAAAAATCAGTGTTCTACCCTTTTTATAATGCCCCATATTTTAACATGCCTTGCTTGACTAGTGTCAAGCCTATTTTTAGCCAATAGATTTTTGGGGCTACTTATAGAACATAGGTTTCAGAGTAGCAGCTGTGTTAGTCTGTATTCGCAAGAAGTGGGCTGAAGTCCTCGAAAGCTTATGCTCTAATAAATTTGTTAGTCTCTAAGGTGCCACACGTACTCCTGTTCTTTTTATAGAACATAAACAAGCACCATCTTTACAGGCTACACCATGTTTGGGATTCTTAAGAGTTACAGTAACACAATTCATAACAAGAATATCCAGAGTGGTGGTTGTGAAGTTCTTGGCCTCAACGGTTTCCTAGGGCCCTGAGTTCTGCAGTCTATCGCACGCTGCATGAAAAAGCATTTACTTTTGTTGGGTTTGAATCTGCCACCTTTTAATGTCATTGAATGCCTCCTTGTTCGTGTGGTAGGAGATGGAGACAACATGCTGCAGAGTTACCATTCCCACTGGTTCTGGAAGCCAGTTAGCCTCTTTATTCCCCCTCTACATTCCGAGTCAAAATGACCATGTAACTAGGGCCCTACCACATTCATGGTCCATTTTGGTCAATGTCACCATCATAGGATTTTTAAAATCCTAAATTTCAGATATTTAAACCTGAAATTTCACCATGTTGTAATTGTAGGGGTCCTGACCCACAAAGAAGTTGTGGGTGGGGGTGGGGGGAAATTACAAGGTTATTTTAGGGGTGAAGGGTTTGCGGTACTGCTACCCTTACTTTTGTGCTGCTGCCTGCAGAGCTGGGCCCTCAGTCAGCAGCCGCCACTCTCCGGCCACCCAGCTCTGAAGGCAGCAGCGCAGAAGTTGGGGTGGCATGGTATGGTATTGCCATCCTTACTTCTGCGCTGCTGCTGGTGGTGGGGTGCTGCCTTCAGAGCTGGGTACCTGGCCAACGGCCGCTGCTCTCTGGCCTCCCAGCTCTGAAGGCAGCACAGAAGTAAGGGAGACAATAATACGACCCCCCTAAAATAACTTTGACCCCCTTGCAACTCCCTTTTGGGGTCAAGACCCCCCAATTTTAGAAACACTGGTCTCCCCCATGAAATCTGTATAGTATAGGGTAAAAGCACACACACAAAAAAATCAAATTTCACAGGAGGAGACAAGGTTTCACAGTTCGTGACGCATTTTTCATGGGCATGAATTTGGTAGGGCCCTACATACAAGTATCTTGGGTAGGTATGGAGAAGAACCCCGAACACTACTCCAGATCCATAGTTTTTGACAGTTCCACATGTTCTTTATTTCCAAGAGTGACTCAACAAAATGTATAAAGTGCATTTGTTTGTTTGAAGTACAAGGTGTTATTTAAAGTCCCATGAATTTGTACATTTTGGGAAATACAAAACAAGCATCTGCAGATTTTATTACGTACACTGGTTATGTTTACAAGCTTTGCTTACTGTTCAGTTTTTAAAAAGCCAGTGAATATCTTTTTAATAGCTCCCCTTCTGTCTTATAATGAGTTAATCTGATTTTGCAATTAAACAGGCCAATGAAGCACAATAGGAGAAAACAAAGAGGGACTGATCTGGGAATAAAAATCTCCCCCACATTTTTGCAGATTTTGCAGGAAAACCCCTGCAGATTTAGCAAACATTTCTTTGCAGATTTCTATTATCCCTCTTCATGGGCAATGGAACAAAGGACACGCCCTCTGTCTGCATCAGAGAGCAAGGTGACGAAAACCGATGCTTTCTGGCTGATGCAAAAAGCTCAGTCATCACTATTTGCTCATGGGGTCTAGAACAGATCCAAATAAACATACTTGAAATGAGATCCTGAATTGGATGAATGCTCTGAGGTAGTCTCCGAGACTAAGGGGAGAACGATCCATGGACATTGTGGTTTTCTTTGACTTGACTTCAGTGGGGATGCATTTGCACAGGAGTAACAAAGGGCTCACTCAATCTGATACAGTATGTTTAAGGAAGATTGCTTAAGAAGTTAACATTAAGAGTGCTGTACACCGGACACAGATTAGCAATGTTACTATGCTCTATGCAGAGCTGTGATATATATATCAAGATAAGTGCTGTGAAATTACCACAAGACAGATAGTGACACCAGTATGTGCAAAATGAAATCATCAATCTCAGACAAATTCCATCTTGGATTATTACATTCCGCTGACCTAATTTCCTCCTGCACATTCAAATGGAGGCAGTATCCTCCTTCACTTCCTGTCCTACACTGTAGCATTGCATGGCCTTATGATACAGCCAAATTTCACCCAACTGCCCTTTGGCAGGGATGGAACCCAGGTGACAGGAATTGACATCCTGTGGTGAATTCATAGGCCTGGGAGTCCGGGGATCTCAGTTCGGTTCCTGGCTCTGCCACTGACTCTCAGGATAACCTCAGATAAGTTACGTCACCACTCTGAGCCTCAGTTCCCCCATCTGTAAAATGGATAGTGTTTACTTCACTGAGCCATGAGAGGGTACAATTAATATTTGTAAAGCACCCTGAGACTGCGGATGAAGCCTGTGATATAAGTGCAGGTCCTTTTTTTTAATTTCATGTATAGTAGGTAGCGGGTTGTACACATGTTAAGGTTTTAGATCAGTGCTTCCACTACATGAGACGCTAACAAAGCAGCTCATTTTGAGCTGGTCCTCATTTTCAGAGGCGATGAGCACCCCACCACCTCACCTGAAGTCCAAGGGTGCAGTGGATAATCAGCAGCTCTGTAAACCAAGCCCCTATGGTGTAGAGGGGTTTACTGGAACCATAGGGTACGAGTTCAGTTGCTTCCTGGTTAAGCTGCTGACATCTGTCCTGGTGGCCTCGCCTCATTACAAAAGTCATTTTAAAGACTAACATCTTGTCACAAAAGTGGGACACTCGGTGGGTGTGCCCATCTGCATACCAATGCCCAGAAAGCTTTTTCCATTCACAGCAGAGCTGGGAACAAACTGCCAGGCGTGGGTGGGATTGTGGGGGCATGGAGGTTTATTCCTGTGGGTTTTGCAAGCTGGAAAAGTGAAAGAATTCCCACACAAAGACACAGCCGCTGTCAGCCCCAGACCCCAAGCGTGGGTTCTTCTCTCCATCAGAACGAACAGCTTCTCACCCATCTACCCAAGGAACGCAATCTTGCAAGGTCACAAGTGTCGCTCAAGAAAATTTTTAAATCTATATCTGTTCTTAAAACAATTTCTGCAATGAGCTCTGGTGACATTTCCAGTGCTCTCTGGACCCTAAGGAGAAATGCTAGAAGAAAATATACAGAGTGCACCAGTTCTAGTAACCTTGGGCCCCTTTTTGTTCTCATCAACACCAGTGTAGAGCAAAAGTAACGCCATTGAAATTAGAGAAAGCACACTGGAGCTAAACAAAACAAACACAGAATCAGGCATCTGGTCTGTGGGGTCACCAAATCAGGTCACCAAAAGGGTATGTGCAGAGGTAAAACTAGTCACTGTGCCCTAAATATTTGGGCACTGAGCCTGCAATGGGCTTTAATGGATTGACTCTGTGCAGGTACAGGGCCAACTGCATGGAGCTCACGGAAGAATCAGGGCTTGTGTTTGGAAACACAGCGTCCCTGGAACCAACACTTAAATCCTAGGAGACTTTCAAGGCAGATAAGCCAATTTCCGTGTAGGAGGCGACTTCTAACCATCAGCGAGGAGTATGGTTCTGAAACAGCCTTCCAATACAAGTTATGGGGGCAAAAAACCTACTAGTTTTAAGATGGAGCTTAATAAATTCATGAAGGGGATTACAGGATGGGATTTCCTGTTATAGCAGGGACAGGACTCGATGATATAGGAAATCCCTTCCAGTCCTGTTCTCTATGTTCCTAGTTTCATATGCATGTGACACTCCTATATGAGACATTTAAAAGCTGAGGTCTTGTCTACTTTGCCTGGACATTAAAGATCCCATGGTACTTTTTGTAAATAGAAGGAGCTAGCTCATATCCAAGTTTCCTCTTCCGCCACTTCTCACTATTGTGCTGGTTGAGTGCTGTATTTCCACCCCAGAAGTAGCTGTGTTGTACTGGAGTTGAGTGTCAACAAGTGTGAATAGCGCTTTGGGTCTCTTTGGGATGAAAGGTGCTACAGAAGTAGCAAATACTATTAAATGTATTCATAATGGTAGCTGTCCTGCTCTTGCATGGGATGGAAAGTTCTCAGAGCTTTGAGAGGTTCTCAGTGCACTGAGATTGCCCACAACCACTGCCATATAAAAGGACTTTTTGATTTAATAAGCGGCTGCTGATTCAGCTAACATGACTCACATTAGAATACGATATTCAGAAAAAACAGTGCATCAGAGGGTTATGAAAAAAGTTTTTTAAAAAAAGATGGATTCTGTTTTTTGATCACTTCCATTTTTGTACAACTATATTTTGGTTACATTATTTTATTTAAAATTTGCACTCTCTATGGAAACATTCAGCTCAGATTTCCATGCCCTGAACTATTCAGAAGCAGAGAATTTAGCTCTAGTACTCAGAGCAAGGTTTAGAAATCTGAGTTTTATTCTCCTACTAGCACAGAGCTGCTGCATGAACTTGGGAAAACCACTGAATTTCCCTGCACCTGGGTAATATAGATGTAATACACCCCCAGCTGTCAGGAGACATGTGAAGATTAATTAGTGTTTGAGAAGGGCTTGGGATGAAAAGTGCAAAGCAATAGTTTTACCATTAATGGTCAAAGCAGGTTCCTACACTTCTGAAGTCCCCAAAATGAGGCTGACATACCTCTAATTTACATATTAGCAAATCTTGGCATTCATCTTCAGATGTATCAAAGGTTCTACTTTTGTGAGGGGAGGGGGAAGAATTAAGTGATAATATAGCAGATGGGGGTTTTCAAGTGAGCCTAAGGAGACAGGGGGAGGGGAGGAAATTGATCAGTGCTTAAATCCCATAAGCACCTTTGAAATCCCAGCCTTACAAAATAATATTTGCCTCAAAATTAATGCCAGAGTCTTTAATTGTATTTTTCTGATTGTAAGATTATGTATTGTCTGAATTTGTGTCAGTTACATAGTAGCTTTCACATACATCTCTCGGTCTTCTTAGTCTAATTCCTGATCCTGCAAACTCTTCTGCAACCCCAAACCCTAGCACCCCATCAAGCCACAATAAAGCCAGGCACAGAGGCCCATCCATGTAGAACACATTACAGGACTGGGGCTTAAATTTAAGTTTATACATTTTAAAATAATATAAATTCTATATGTAAACTTGCCTAATGCAATAATCAGCACATGCCCACCAACAACCATTTAGCTTCTACAATTAGGGTCAACGAATACACAGAAATATCTGAATTTAAAGTGTTATTGTACATTATTTGAAAGCCATGCTTTGAAACCACTGTATTTTAGCACAGATATTATACAGATTAAATGTGCTTTGAGTGTCCTTTGCATTCATAATCCATAATCCATTACAGAAATTGACCGCTATAAAAATATGCCTCCATGCCTAGTCAATTAAAAAAAAAAAAAAAAAATGTTCTCTTCACCTAGTTTAACAGTCACAATCAGCTTTTACTCAATGGTATGCCTCAAGATAAGGGTACAAAAAGCATACTCCACTGTCTTATTAACTTGATTATTTTCATCAGATAAAATTCATGTTTTGAAACATTGCAGGTGAAGTAGTTAATAGGCAGTTTCTTGCACTTGCTTGCTCGTCATTGTCAACACCTGGATAGCAGGTCAAACCACCACCGCCGCCGCCTAACGCAGAGTGCCCAAGGTTCAGTGCATCACAGGATTATTAATCCCTCAAAGATTAACAAAAGAAAAACTACCAGGCACCTGGGATCGAAGACAGCTCTCATCCAACTGCCCTACGGTCTTCCAGAACCCTTCAAACAGCACTGACAGTAAAGATACAGAAATACACTTTAACTGGCTGCAATTTTAGTTTCACAAGATAGTGCTGTGAAGACTAGCACGAGGCATTTTATAGAGAGCCCCTAACCCAGCCCCTATAGCATTTCATCTGCAGACATTACTACCCGTGTAGAGGTAATGCAATTCAATTCACAATATGCACACATGCATTTTTTTTAAAAAAAGGCCAAAGAATTGCACACTGGACAAATGCATTAACCAAAAGATTTTTTGATGGCAGGATTTTTGCAATTCACTGATTGCTCCGAAATCCCCCGCAAGGTGCATGTCACCTCGCCTTCCAGCCTGTGGAGGAGGTGAAGAGAAGTGAGCCCAAAATCCATGCAAAAAGGTAGGGGGAAGAAAAGATACCTTACCCACATGAGTGATGACTGTAGCCAGTCGCTGGGTTAGCTCCTGATGTGACATCTCTTCTTCTTTTAACCAAAAAAGCATTTCACAGAAGCACTGCACAGCATAAAAAAAAAAATAAATAAAAGGCAACTGGAGTGGGAGGCTACACACACACATACAATGCAAGTACCACTCCCAGGGTGGGATTCTTCCAAGCGCCTTACATCTCCTGGGCACTGGCCAGCTCCTGCAGTTTGCAACCCTGCATGCGTGGGAATAACCGCCTAACAAAAGTTCTTTTACATGAAAGGTAACAAAATAAAAAAAGCAGAGTTAATTGCTTCTGGGTTTTTCCCCCCCCTCTTGAGAATGAGGCAAGGGATAAAGAGACAAATCAGCAGCGAGATACCTGCCTTTGGGGAGGCTTGGGGATGATAATGCGTTGAGTCAGGAAAAAATCCTGGAGCTATGGAATATTGTAACGAGGAGTGGCGCTTGCAAAGGGAAATCACACCATTGCAGCCTGAGGTCAGCTCTCTCCTTTCTCAGGCGTGGCTGGGAGGAGACTGAGAGCCACTGGCGCTTCTCTGCCCCCACCCTCTCTACCTTTGGCAGGGAGAGATGTATGTCCATTTTAAGTCTCATGCTTGGTTGACCTTAAAGCGCACACACACTGAGCCTAGGGAGTATGTTAAAATCCTCATCACGTCTCTGCAGGAAACATTGGACAAAGAGAGAGGTGCGGTGGGCTGTTTAAAACGTGAGATCATGCTATGGATCCGAACATTACTCAGCCCTTGGGTTTGGCAGGATTTTTAAAGGCACCTTCACCATTGTAGAGAGTGAACAAAGCACCAGGTGAGGACAGGGGGCAGAAACTCAGCCCCTACCCCGCCCTCCTGCGAGGTGATATTGACAAGCCCTATGCCTTGGCTTTTCCTACCAAAATCCTCCATTGATCCAAACCAGCCCAATGTTATTCTCTGCTCAGGGAATTTTCCCTGGGGTGTGGGAGATTAATCTCAAAAGGCCCTGGGTTAAGAAAGAAAGAAAGATGTGAAATACCAGTTTACAATGGAGAAGCCACTTCACATGCGAAATAAATATAAAACACCGGGGGAGCATTTACATTTGCTCTTCTGATGGCAGTGTAATGTTATCCCCCATCCTGGGACTTGCAGGCTGTGTTTTGCCAGCATCTACTGTTCCACATGTAGGTAGAGCCCTGCACAGGTACAAAATGTGTATCCACATCTGATCTGCAGATATCCGCATCCGTAGATATAAAGCGGATATCCACGGATTTGCAGGGCTCTACCTATATAGGCATTAGCTGGTGTAAATAAACCAAACTGGTGCCTACAGGGGGCCAGCATCTTAGGTCCAGAAGCAGAGCTGAGACCTCTAGAGGGTGCAAGGGCAAAGAAGCTGTCTGGTGGTGGACGATAATGAGCCTCCTGAGTGTCTAGCTGCCCTTTAGAGCTGCAGTAATGGATAGAGAAGCCTTCAGCCATTTCTGGTTATGGATCCCAGCTGCTCACCGAGAGGAGTAAAAAGGGGACGCAATGGCCCAAAAGCCACAAAACACAATCCCCCTGCTGCAGGCAATACAAAGTCTGTGCAGGGAAGTTAGGACTCCCTCCCCTTCCAATCAGTACATTTTCCTCCTTCAAAGCCTGCCTAGAGATCAATGTAAATGGAATTTTACTGGGAAAAATGGACAGCTGAGTCCAAATTTATTAGCTATTTAAAGATGGAAAAAATGGAATGTGTTTCCTAGAGATGGGTCCCGCTCACAAGGTGTGGCGGCAGATCACATTCCAGATTTTCCCAAAACTCAGGGTTATTTGGATCCAGGGTTTTTGTTTGGACCCACCTCTTTGCAAACTGCTAGAGCATGTAGGTAAAATGTGCCAATATCAGCTGCCACCTACCAGATCTCCCAACTGTCTTGGGTTTCGCAGGGCTGTCCTGATTTGATCCCCAAGCCCCCCTGTCCTGTCGAAGTAGCTCCTGTCCCCCAGGGCTGGCTGGGCTCGGCTCCCTGCTGTGGGCATTGCAACCGTTACCTGGCCCCTGCTGGTGCACAGGGTCGCATTGCCGATCAGCTTTGGATGGCCCCCCTGGATGGGGAGGCAGCCAGGCCACATCTGATTAAGTGGGGTCACAATCTGGTGGGACAGGAACTGCAGGAGTTCCTGATACAGGGTGAGCATGGGGTGGGCTCGCTCGCTCTTCAGCTCCCCCTCTTTGGACCTTCCAACCCCCAGGCATCCCACCCACGCCAGGAACAGGGTCTGCTTTAGCCACTTGAAACATTGGGAGCAATGAAATACATCTACCTGAGCATATATGTCAGATTACAAAACCATTCATGATTAATGTTTATTTGATGTCTTCATTTGCACAGCAGCTACAGTGTTAGGGTGACCAGATAGCAACTGTGAAAAAACGGGACAGCTTGTGGGGGGTAATAGACGCCTATATAAGAAAAAGTCCCACAAAACGGGACTGTCCCTTTAAAATCAGGACATCTGGTCACCCTATACAGTGTTGCTAGGGGTTTTGCATACAGGTAAGAAGGCCCTGTCTCTGCTAATGGAATTTCTGTAACTGTGGCAGAAGTGGGGTGCTCTGTAATAATCTATGAATAGTGTCTTGTTGACGTGGTTATTGGGATATTTGCTCTATGAATATGTTGGGTTATTTTAATAGCAAGGTGTTGGAGAAACAAGCAGGGACCCAGACAATGGCTCAAGATAGCTACCCATTTGCCAACACGTAATGCAGGAGCCATTTGCCTTCATGTCCTATCTCCAACCCCCTATGGAGCTCACCAAACTGGTTTTGGGCAGCACGGTCCAAGCCCGGGAAACTGAGGAGAACAAAAGTCTTGATTCCTGACTAGTTTTAAAAGGACTCCATCAAGCAGGGAGGAGACATAGTTGTCAAGGACCTGTTTGGGAGAACAGACTGACAGCCAAAAACACCCACCAGGGTGTCTGAAGAAACCAGGCCTTTCTAGGCTCCCTTCACAATGTAGAAGCACTTAGGTAAGACAGACTTGTGTGTAGACCTTTCATTGGTTTAAAATTATTTTACTCTTATGTTCTGCTTTGTTCCCACTGTTAAGATTAAACAATACTTGGGTTTGAGAGGGCTGTCTGGGCACTGTATTGTTCACTGGTCACAGCTCCCAAAGGGAAGAATAGCAATAACGTACCCAGTCAGGCCTGATAGATAAACATGGGTGGTCCACAAGGTACTGTAGATCAGGGCCTGGTCTAAGAGTGGCAGCATCATAGGACTCCATGCCAGGAGGGGTGAAGGCACGGGGCCTGAAACCTGAGGGGCTGCATTGAGAGAGACCAGAGAGGAGTCAGAAGTCATGACAGTAACTATCTCCATCCTTGGGTTGGTCAGGGGGATTGAACCCTTCCGCACCAAAAAACACGGACTCTCCCTCTATGGGATAAAAGTCTTCTCTGGAAAAGATGGTTTAGCCGTGTCCATTATGATGATTTGTATTATAGTTGTGAGTAGATGCCCGACTGAGGCTAGGCCACTCTTGTGCTAGATGCTGTACAAACACACAGAGACAATCCCTGTACTGGCTAGCAATCCACAGGGGTAGGGTTTCTCCAACCCCATTATACCTTTAATGGAAACACTATATACCAATGTAAATTTCCTAGGTTTCAGAAAAACAGACTGAAGAGTGTAGGAAGAGAAAGATTAATATAGATTTTGCTCTTAGGTTATTGGTCAATGAGCCAGATTCTTGATTTTGGATACACCTGTGCAAATCTGGAGTAATTCCGTTGAAGTGGATACTCTAGATTTATACCTGTGGAAATGAGATCAGAACCTGGCCTGTTTTGTTTATATAGTGGAACAGAATTTTATAATCTGGACAACTCGGCTGATAAAATGATGTCCAAGAGGCAAAAGAATTTGATTTTTCCATCCAATGATAGCCTGATCCATTAACAATTATCTATTAGCTCTAGAATGAAACAGATGAGGCCAAAGCACTGTAACCAGATTTAGTAAACAATGTACCAATAAATTACACTTTGCCCACAAGAAAGATTTACAAACTCGTATGGCCTCACCAGATGGGTTTGAAAATGATTTTGACCTGCAGGTCACTAGGGTTGCCAATTTTGGTTGGACATATCCCTGAAGGTTTCATCACATGACATAATCTTAAATTAAAGTTTAATCTTTAATTCTTGGAGACTCTAGGACAATCCTGGAGGGTTGGCAGCTCTACAGGTCAGCTGGGATTCTCATCATTTTGGTGAAACATTTTAAATACCTCCATCAAACACTTAAGGCGAATGGACTCAATCAATTTATTCTAACAAGGCCTTGCTTTCTAGCACCTAGCTGGCTACCAACATTTTAAAGGGACCTCTCTCACACACACACATATACATATCCTTACCTGTATCACTAATAACAATTTAGAGTATTGAAACTAGAAAATTTTTAAAAATCAATTTATTTAGATTCATCCCTCCATTGGTTCCCCCTCCTTCACAGAAGGTCAAGTTCCTGTTGCCACTTTCAAAGCCCTATGTAACTATGCCCCTCCATTAGTAGGCTCATCTGACCATTTGTTGGCTTCTCTGCAAATACCCCCATATGCATGGAATGCCTTTCCCGAACAAAGCCACTACCCCCTCTGCATTCTAGTCCCTCCTGGAGATTTGGTACCCTCAGATGACCAATCACGGCAAGATGGATAACAGAATAATTTATTAATTAACTACCTATATGTTGTACCTATTCCCCCAACCTCTATCTATAGACTGTTAGCTCCTCAGGTCAGAGACTGGGCCTTCTAGTCTGTCTGGGAAGCACCCGCCACATTGTGGCCACTACAAGAACTAAATAATTTTGACCTGACCAGTTAGCCAATGTCCAGGGTTTTACAGGTTGATTCTGTTAGGGGGAGAAATGGATGATGAGTCAGCCATTTCTTTGATGCAATCCTATTTATTTACAAAGAATGCACACAAAGTCCTATTTCCCTGAATGCAGTAAGAATCAACCAACAAGAGAAAGTTTCATTACTCAATATTCCAAGCCTTTTTTGAGCCAGGACGCGACCCCAAAAGCTCTCTGCTAGCTTTCTCTCAGGGTCATGCTACAAGTGCTTCTTTGGCTGTCTTTGGCTTTTTGATACCTCCTCTGTCTGCTTCTGTGTTGTTTCTAGCTGCTTCTCCTCACACGCATACACAGCTCCACCAAACAATACCTAGCTCTCTGCATTTGTACTGAGTCCCAAGTGAAACCCCTCTGCCCACGTAACTCAGCTCCTGATCCCCCTTGTGTGTGACCTGTGTTTTAGGCAGTGGCTCTTCTGGTTTAATCTATTTTATTCCAAAAGGAGTTAAACTACTTCTTACATATATCCTGAAATTACGCCCACCAGCTTAAATGAGGTTTCACCAAACCGCCAGCATAACAATACTTTTCACCATGATTTATACCATTCATTCACTGTTTGCACTTCCCTCAGCTTGGACATTGAAAAGTGACCAGTCAGTATCACTGTCTGGTCTCGTGCACTACCATATTGCTAAAAAATCTTGGTTTTCAGCACACAAAAGCTAAAATCTAAATAAACCTGTTTTTTTTAAATTCTATATAAACCTTTTTATTCACCTTCAGTTTTTCAAAAACCCCACGCCCATCTCTTTCCCTCTTTTTAGACAAAGCCTGAATTTTGGGCAAAACTATAGGACAGTGTCCCTTTAATTTTAAGGGCCAGGTTGAGTCCTAAAGACACAGCCATTGTACTGGTTATCTTAAGTACTCGTATAGTCCCTATAACCTGGGCATCTCAATATCTTGAATGTGGTTTTCCTCACAATCCCCTTGTGAGATACGGATTTGTAACTGAGGCACAGAGAGGCTGTGTGTCTTGCCCAAAGTCACCCAGGAAGTCTGTGGCAGAGCAGGGGATTTAACACAGGTCTCCCAAGTGTCAGCAACCTAACTGCCGGGCCATCCCTCCTCTCAGATGTAATAAGTGATCACCCTGAAGAAGGTACCTATAGGTTATGACCTAGAGTCTCCTTTGTGCTGATTGGAGAAGTGCTGCATCTACCACTTGAAGGGAAATGTGACTGAGACTCAGGAGGGAGACCAGACTTCCTGGCTTGGCCTCTCTTTGTAGAGATAAGGGTTAAAAGACAAAGGCCTGAGGCAGCTACAGCTTATGAGCCCCAAGGAGACCAACCCAGGTGGTGTAAAAAGAGGAAGAGGCAGGGAGGACAGCTGGGGCTGTCAGGAATGGTTGGGTAAGTACAAGTGTTTGGAAGTTACTGGGTATCAGAACTGGCTGGAGAGCCAGAGTGGTGTGAAGGTTGCCTTCAATTGTGTTTGGGTGTCTATTCAGGCACACAACCAACATCAATTCCTTGGTGTTCACTATCTCATTGTTTTACATGTCTTGATAAATATGTATATGTGGTGTGGGAAATGTTTGATTGGAATGAGTTTGGAATGGCTGCAATCTCAAGGGTTAAGGCCACACGTGACTGATCATCCCTACTGAATACCAATGAAACTTTTATGCCACATCACATCATAATGTATTCTGTTTATGCCACATCTTAGAGAATTGAACACACATGTATAGTGCCTTAATGAACAAGTCCAGCACATGTTGGAGCTTGACCAAATGATTAGAATTTAAAATTCATCTAACCTAGCTTTTCTATGCATCTGGGTGTTACATTTGTATGTAAGGCCTACCCTCTCTTCTGTGCTGATAGGACTAGATAAAAATGTTGTCGATATCACTGGAAATCCTAGGCATCAGCTCTCTGTTCTTTAAGTTGGGGAGGGATAGCTCAGTGGTTTGAGTATTGGCCTCCTAAACCCAGGGTTATAAGCTCAATCCTTGAGGAGGAGATCTAGGGCAAAAATCTGTCTGGGGATTGGTCCTGCTTTGAGCAGGGGGTTAGACTGAAGTCCCTTCTAACTCTGATATTCTATGATTCTAACTCTGGACATAAGATGGTCATAGGTCCAAGACAGAATATAGCAAAAGTTATTTTCAATTCCTGCTTTTACCTGATCCGTAGCAAAGGGGGAAAGGGAACAGTTTGGAATCAGGATTGTGGTTATTTTTGTTATATAGGAATATAGAAATTGCCATATTGCATCAAACCTGAGGTTCATCTAGTCCATAAACTGGAATCTGTGAAGTAGCCCCATTGAGTAGACTGGATAGTGTACAGCCAAAGAGATCATGCAGGTAGGTGCAAAATAAATGCAATTCCATATAGTTACAGAAATAAAACTAGCTGAATGTAGTAAATTCTTTACGTATCTTGAGCATTTTTAAGGTGATTTTACCATAGTGTCAATGTACCAAATATAATCACCATATAGAGGGTATAAACAACACTATACTTACTATCAGAAAGAAAAAAGAGAACAATGTTAACCAGCTCAATAGCACCAAGCAACTTCAATTGTTACAAATATGAATATCTGTTGTTAGCAAGGCTGTGATCTGGATTTCAACTGATTTAGTAGTGGATGTAGCTACTGTGCCAGATAACAGGAAACGATTTATTTCAAATTGCCCAAACAAAATTATAGCCTTCTTTCCTCAATAGAATAATTCACTTTCAGTTTAATGTCTTTCCTGCAGTGTCCTTTCTAATAACTGTTTTTTAGTTGCCATAGAGACTGTTTCCAGATCTACTTTCCTCCTTTGTACAGTTCCAATTCTGAATGATTACTTTTGTTGCCACCCAGGCCACTTGCTGTCTTGTGCCTTGTTTTCAGCCATATCTTGGTGTGAGTAGTAAAACAATACATCTGCAATCAACCTTAAAGCCGCCCATTCAATCACAACAGCAACTGACTCTCTAGGTATAATATATCACAGCCTGTGAGCTAATCAATACGTAACAGCTGCATTGTTTGATCAATATATGCACAGCTCAGATATGTGGAAGCATAAAATGAAGCCATCAATAGCACCAAAACGTGGGTATATGTAATGACTAACAAGAATGCTGGGTTGCATTTTTGTCCTTAAAGGGGCACTGCTATATCAATTTACAAATTATTTGTCTGATAAGTTTTCCTCCTAATTTTGTTGTACTTTCAGATGACTAGAACAGATTTTTTTTTTAATTGTCAGTTTGTTTTGTGCATTTGGTAGCATTTTGTGTATAATCTGTCCAGGAGTTTTCACTGTTATCTTTCACAGAGCAGCAGCATAGAAGGTTATTAAATAAATAAATGATTGTAAAATCACACATAATCAGAGGCACATAGGGCCAGGCATAAGACCTAATATACATATATACATTTTAGCTCACTTTCTTTAAATGGACAGTATTTCAAGTTGATAGCGTCCCCTTGTAAGAAACAGCATTTCATCCTCATTGTAGTTGCAGTCTTTGTTTACATTTTTTATTTTATATTTTCAACCGAGATCATCCTTCTTAATCAAGATTAGAGTTGGTTTTTTTCATAGGAAACTGTGCAAAAAGTGATATTCCACTCATGGTAAATTTTGATAATATGTTTATTATGAATGCTTGCAAAGTGCCCATCAAAACAGGATCCATGATACAGGATGCAATGCACAATACAACTTTCTCCATAGCAGGCCCCCACTTTTGAAATGTGCTCCCAATGGAAAAACAATTAATCACAAGCCTGGCCTTGCCCATACATTACGAGAGGATGCACCACCGTTCTGTGGCAACATCCTAGTATCATACAGAAGTGTCCCTTAGTGCCAAGGAGGCCTGGGTGTTAATGTCATTGCACGATGCGGGTGTGAGCCTATGTGTCATGCTGCAGACCCACTGAGGCACGGCCCCATCATGGCATGTGGAGAGAAAATGCCCTTCTAGGGGAAGCTGGGCCCACTGCAGCCCCACGTAGGAACGTGCCCTTTCAGCAGGATGATGTGTGACACTGCACAGGAGCGTGCCTTTGCTGTAACAAGATGGCATTGCTCAAACACTGCTCATGTAATAATAATACCTATTTCTTATATTAGAGAAACAAGGTGGGTGAGGTAATATCTTTTATTGGATCAACAGCTGTTGGTGAGAAAGACAAACTTTTGAGCCACACAGAGCTCTTCTTCAGGTCTGGGAAAGGTACTTCCCAGCATCACAGCTAAATGCATGGTGCAACCAGGGCCAGCGCTTTCATTTGGGGGGAGGCAATTCGGCGGCGGGGGGTCCTTCCGTGCTCTGGGTCTTTGGCGGCAATTCTGGTGTGAGTCCTTCACTTGCTCCGAGACTCGCCGCCGAAGTGCCCCGAAGACCGGGAGCGCAGAAGGACCCTCCGCCGCAGAATTGCCAATGATGACCGGGAGCACGGAAGGACCCCCGCCTAGGGTGCCAAAAACCCTGCCGCCGCTCTTGGGTGCAACAGATTGTTTAGCATAAGTAGTTAGCATGTATTCAAAGGGATCATGCAAGGCAGAGTGGTCCGTGAATATCCCTGCAGTCACTGTGCAAAAAAAAAGGGGTAAGTGGGTTACAGATTGTTGTGATATGCCACAATCCGGAGTCTCTGCTCAGGCCATGATTTTTAGCGTTTAGCAGGCACTAATGCTTGTCTCTCTCACTAACGGAAGTTGGTCCAATAAAAGAAAATTATCTCACCACCCAGTCTCTCTAACCACACTGCATATTTCTATTCTAGCGCTTTTCATCAATGGCTCTCAAAGCGCTTCACAGTCTTTAATGTATGTATCCCCACAACTGGCTGTGAGGTAGGGAAGCATTATTACCCCCGCTGTACACATGGGGGAGAGGGGCAGGTGTCTCTGCCTTGCCCAGGTCACACACGGTGGAGCTGGGTATTGAACCCCGTGGGTCTCCCACCTCTTTCCCCTTCCCCATGTTAC
This sequence comes from Trachemys scripta elegans, assembly GCF_013100865.1. NCBI lineage: Eukaryota > Metazoa > Chordata > Testudines > Emydidae > Trachemys > Trachemys scripta. The sequence goes on from NC_048306.1 coordinate 95,549,702, forward strand.
ATCGTGTACCCCCTCCCCAATGCCCTCATGTAGACGACACGCCTGACAGGGCGGTAGGGTGACCAGACAGCAAATGTGAAAAATCGGGACGGGTGTGGGGGGGGTAATAGGAGCCTATATAAGAAAAAGCCCCCAAAATCGGGACTGTCCCTATAAAATCGGGACATCTGGTCACCCTATAGGGCAATAGCAGGCAAGAGACCAAAGCCCCAACACCCGCCCACACCATATTCGCAACGTCTCCTTCAAGCAAAGACACCAGGGTCCCCTGACCCGCCATATTTAGTCAGCTTGGTGCTATGCGCATGCGCACCGCACGCGCCGACGCTGCCCTCCGCCATGTTGGTTGAAGGCACTCAGGGACCGCGCCTGAGGCCATCCACTCACGTAACGTAGCTGCGTCGCCCTGGCCTAAACCAATCACCCGGCGCCGCGGCTCAATCGCTATGGTTACGTCTCCCCGCACTCTCAGGCGGAACCGGAAGCGGCCCCACCCCCGTATAAAAATAAGCGCGGGTTGGCGGGAACTGGGTTGCTGCTGCTGGGGTAGGTCCTCTGCCCTGGGCCGGTTACTGGCGTGGGCGAGGGACGCCTCAGAGGGGGGCTGAGCTGGTCGCTTGGGGTGGCCACTTTTCCTGCTGGGAGGGGAATCCGAGGGGCCGCCGCCCCCCTGGGGTGGGTGAGGGGCAGTGGCGGGCCCGGGGCCTGCCCCGCTCCTTGGTGGTGGAGTGGACGCGGAGATGCCTCCTGCCTTCATCCCGTTCACAGCCTCTTCCTCCTGCCCGTCTCCTCAGGGCGTGGGGGCTCCGGGGCGCTGCTCTAGGGGCCGTGGGGGTGTGTGTGTGTGTGTGGTGGGGGGGTGACGAAGTGCCTGGTGCTCTCGCTGCAGGGTGACAAGCAGCCGCTATGCAGGCGTTTCTGAAAGGCCCGTCCTCCATCAGCACCAAAGCGCCAGCCTCCAAGGAGCGAGGGACGGCTGCCGCCGCAGGAGCCAGCGGCGAGGGCAAGAGACTCAAACCCATCCCTTGGGTGGAGAAATAGTAAGAGCTTTTCGGCGGGGACGGGAGGGGGTCTGATTTGCAGCAGCTGCTGGTAGCGAATGGTATCTGCAGGGCTGAGAGTCATTTCCCCCAGAAAAACAACAAAGAGTCTGGTGGCACCTTAAAGACTAACAGATTTACTTTAAGGTGCCACCAGACTCTTTGTTGTTTTTGTAGATACAGACTAACACGGCTACCCCCTGACATTTCCCCCAGAGGGAGTGGGGCTGGAAGGGGCCCCGGCCCCCGAAGTGTGCAGCGCAGGGTGTGTAGCTGCTCTAGAGCTGTTGTGTTGAGTATGGAAGAATGTAGCTGTGAGGTATCGGCACTTGCTTCTGAGAAAAAAGGCCTGGAAAAACTGGGAATCTGTTCTCATTCTTCCACACTCAGTGACCCTCGTGGGAAATCTTCCTCAGTGTAGAACTTAAACGGTGCCCTCCCCCTGTCAGTGTTGCAAGTTGAAAATTGAGCCCAGTTCTCTGTGCTTCTCAAGTCATCAGAAACTTCTTTGGTCCAAATGTAAATTAATAACTAGGTAGAATCTACCTTGCCTACCTGCCAGTGTATGTCTGTGCAATGCTGATGGGCGTAAAAGGTTTTGTCAGTGCCTTTGATACACGGAGCAGTAAGGTGGGTGGTGCACATGCACTCTGTTGCTCTTATCATAACTGCATTTTATCAAGGTACAAACTATGCAGTGTTTTTTAATAAGGTTTTGCACCAGCCTTCCAAGCAGCAAAGCTGTTCTAGATTCTAAAATGTAGTTGTGCTTCTGAAAGTACTTCTGTGTACAGTATAGATAGACTTCTGTTAGTCTTAAAGGTGCCACAGGACCCTCTGTTGCTTAGTATAGATAGACTGGCATCTACCTGAGAAACTGGTTAACTTTAGCATTTTTGTGCAAGCTGCTACACAGTTTAGAGGCATTGCACACAGTTGCCCAGTCACTGTCTTACAAAGCTTTTCGTAATCCACCCCGAAACCTATAAGGAAAACATTTGTTTTTGGGTGAAAGTGATATTGAGAATTTTTAGCAGATACTAAAATGCACTTAACTGTGTTTTCATCTAGTCGTCCGAAGTGTGTGGATGAAGTTGCATTCCAAGAGGAAGTTGTTGCTGTGCTCAAAAAGTCCTTAGAGGGAGCCGATGTGAGTGTAACAAAGACATTTAATCAATCATAGCATTTTCAAGACAAAATTCTGATGTTCTCTGCTGCTACAGAACCTAGTTTTATGTGCTGCTGACTTACGAGTATCATACTCAGAGTAGCTATCAATAGCTTGCTGTAAAATTGGGAGGGCATATCTAGTGGGGTGACAGTTCCCAGCCCCACCATGTGCAGGGGAGGTTGCACTCAGAGGCTTGCTGTGTGTGAAAGGGGTCACCAATCCAAAACGTTTGAGAACCACTGAAGTAGAATATGCTTATAAAATTTGAGGAGATACCAAGCTAGGAGGGGTTGCGAGCACTTTGAAGGATGGATTTAAAATTCAAAATGACATTGACAAATTGAAGAATTGATCTGAATTCAACAAGGAGAAATTCAATAAAGACAAATGCAAAATACTTCACTTAGGAAGGAAAAATCAAATGCACAACTACAAAATGGGGAATATCTGTCTGTGGTAGTACTGCTGAAATGGATCTGGGAATTATAGTGAACCACAAACTGAATATGAAGGTCAATGTGATACAGCTGCAAAAAAGGCTGTTAATAAGCCCCAGAATCCTAACAGGATTGTTGTATGTAAGACACAGGAGGTAATTGTTCTGCTGTACTCCGCATTGGTGAGGCCCCAGCTGGACTCCACAGTTCAGGAATGATGTGGACAAATTGGAAAGAGTCCAGAGGAAAGCAATGAAAATGATAAAAGGTTTAGAAAAGCTGACCTATGAGGAAAGATTTAAAAACTGGGCATATTTAGTCTTGAGAAGAGAAGACCGAGGGGGGACCTGATAAGTCTTCTGGTATTATAAAGAGGATTGTGATCAATGTTCTCCATGTCCAGTGAAGATAGGACAAGAAGTAATGGGCTTAACTTGCAGCAAGGGAGATTTAGGTTAGATACTAAGAAAAAAAATTCTAATTATGATGACTTCTTGAGGTCCCTTCCAACCCTATATGTCTATGATTTTGTGTTTCTGACCTTTCCAGCTTTCTAGCAATTCTAAAATCAGCAGCTCTGTGGTGTAACTTGGAAGCATTACTGATTGGTGCTCTCCCATCAGTTTCTGTCGTCATAATCATACAGTAGCTCCTCACTTAACATGGTAGTTATGTTCCTGAGAAATGCGACTTTAAGCGAAACGATGTTAAGCGAATCCAATTTCCCCATAAGAATTAATGTAAATGAGGGGGTTAGGCTCCAGGGAATTTTTTTTCACCAGACAAGACTACACACACGCACACAGTATAAGTTTTAAACAAACAATTTAATACTGGTATACACTGATGATGATTGTGAAGCTTGGTTGAGGTGGAGGAGTCAGAGGGTGGGATATTTCCCAGGGAATGCCTTACTGCTAAATGACAAACTAGCAATTGGCTGAGCCCTCAAGGGTTAACTCTCACACTCTACAAGGCAGTAGGAATGGAGGGAGGGGAGACAGCATCGCACACACACACACACACACACACACACACGCTGTGTGTGTTGTGCATTTCCCCTTTAAGTACAGGGCCTTGTTCACTAGATCAGCTTGCTGAGACTGCAGCTGCTGCAAGGCTCCTTCTGTCCTGAGCCCTGTCGTGTCTCCTCCCCCAGCTCTAGGGAAGATGGGGTGAGCAGGGGGAAGGGGGACACCCTGACATTAGCGCCCCCTCCCCCCCCCGCACAGCAAGCAGGAGTCTCAGGGAGCAGCTCCAAGGCAAAGGGCAGGAGCAGCATATGGCAGTGCGGGGAGAGACAGCTGCAATTGCTAGCCTGCTGGGTAGCTGCTGCACAGGGAACTTAGGGGAGCAGGGAGCTGATGGGGGGGGGGGGGGGCCCAGCTGGTCCACCCTGGTTCCAAGCCCCCACCAGCTAGGTGCAACGGGCTGCTCTTCCTGCAAGCATTGGACAAAGCAGGTGGCTGCCAAATGACATTGGAAGGGAGCACAGCACAACTTTAAACGAACATGTTCCCTAATTGATCAGCAACGTAACAAGGAAACAGCGTTAACCGGGATAACTTTAAGTGAGGAGTTACTGTACAAGATTGGAAGAACCTCAGCTACCTTGATGTTCTTACCTAGCTATATTCTGTACTGTTGAACGTTAAACTTTAAAGCATTTGCTGCAGAGGGAAAAGCAGTTTACTTTAAAACAAATAAACTTGTATAAATGTACTTCTAGCAATTTTTAATTTATTAGCCTCCCTTAGAAGCATTAAGTGTAGTTTTACTAAAACCACTTAAATAGCAAAGGAAGCTTAAAGGTATTGACATCTTACTAAAGTATAGATCTAGAATAAATTGTGAGAAAAGAGAGCAGTTCTTGAGGGTTTTTTAAAACACAAGTAGTTAAACAGAAGTAACTTGTAAAGTGCTGTGAAGTGTATCCATTTGAATTTGCATGTATGTTGCATTGCTGAGGTTAGCTACAAAACACTGTGAAGTTCTATATGAACAGTTGCCATTTTTCTTCTACCTGGTGTTTCAGGAAACAAGTAAAAAGAATATGAAAGTACAGCCCCCTGCTGGCTACATGTCTGGGATAGTCTCATCCTACCCACACAGACAACTTTTTTCTGCCTCAGTGAAATTGGATAAAGATCACTTAGAATTGAGAGGATAATTTCATTTTTATGATCCACTAATGATTCTTAAATGACTGACCGAGATATTGGTTTGAAGTTGTCTTTTATGATGTGGACATATTCACTAGGAATTACACTGAATAAAATGTTTTCTGCATTTTTCAAAAAGGTTTTGAATTTAATGACTTTTCCCTTGGGTGCTACTTCAATTGACAACGTGGGGGGTGAAAGCTTTTATATCCTATTTCATTCCCTTTCATTGTCTAGAATTCCATTCTTGGCCAATTTTATAAATATTTCTGAAATGATCAATTTAATCCATGTCACATGTGACATCCTATTTTTTTGAAAATAAATAAATTGTCAACTATTTGTGCTGCTTAATTTGTTTTACAATTGTGTAAAACCAGTGTGATGGACTAAAGAAGTATGTTCTTTAATACATGCCAGTAACTCATACTTTCAGGTGAGTATAGTTAATGCTCTTCAAATCTAGTAGCAATTCTACCATATTTTAGTAAATATACTCAATACAATTGTAATGTTATTTAGGACCTATTAATGTTAATGAGAAATGAAATGCTGTCACTTCTTGTTATAATACTGATACTGCAGTGCATAATGTTACTTAGGTGGTGGGTTGGGCAGTTCTATTTTGAGCAATGCTATTTAAATCCTTTATGGCTTTTTGACCAGCTAGGTTTCTGGGATTATGATCCTAGTACATCAGTGTTGAAAGGCTGAAGTATAACTCCTATTTATAGTTATAGGTTTTATATTTTGTTGTAGTTGCACTGCTTAAAACCAGTAAACCATTAGAGGGCAAAATCATTTAAGTAGCTTTAGTTTCAGAATTAACAAAACTTGGCAATTCTTACTTTGAACTGTTCACTTCTCTAAAATAAACAAAGATATAACACTGCAATAAAAGACTCTTCTGAATTATTTAAACCAAAGCCTGAGACTGCTGATCTTTGTTCCAGACTGGATCCCAGTGAATTCCGAGGCATGCCTCTCAAATGACTTTCCTGGCCACGTACGGCTGTTACTCTCTCCATCCCATGCTGCCAGTCAGTACTGCTATGTGGTGGATACAAGAACTACTAGATCAGGAGTCCTCAAACTTAATGTGGACTGCGTCTAAATAACAAAATGGTTTTGTGGGCCAATTCCCTTTCCATTTGCGTCACATAACATAATCTGTGGTAAAGTTGACTACTTCCCAGATATAATGTGGTTTTTAGGTAATGAGAACTGGCGCCATGTGACTAGCCAGCACTTTATAGACCACCAGTGGTCTCTGAGTCCATTTGAGAGCTAAGTCAGACATCCCCCTTCCCCCAGCAACCTCAATTTATAGTAACATGTAGAGGGCTGAGCCTAACTAGTTGTGGTGCATGCACTTCATTTCTATCTTCGAGGACTTGAGTAGTTTCTTTGCCATCATTGCAGTGCCTGGCCTGGGTAAGAATGAATAACGTAAGCCATAATATTCTGGCATGCTCAGTGCTGTAACTGGGTCTCTGGAGGGCTGCTTATTAGAAGGCTCATCGTAGAGCTGCCAGCCCTTTCAGTTTTCATCTCCTCTTGTCCAGCTCTTTAGAACATGCTGTGTGAGAAACTTTCTGAAACAGACTTAGGGTTTGCATTATGATATGTAGCTGTAACCTTCCCTTAATCAGGATAAGATGCCTACAGGTATCATAATTTACCACTGGCAAGTGTTGAGAACTGCGTGGTTGGATCAAGTTACAGTTCTGACAAAAATACTGCCATTAAATTATATAAAGGATTAGATATACTTTGTAAGGCAGAAGTGTAAATGCTGGTGATGATTTTGATGTGAAATTGAAGCACAGTCTAGAGTATGGATTTAGTGTATTTAAGTGGAATTAGTCAAACTTGGAATCTCATTAAAGCTCTTACTAAAGCCTATTCACAGGACTAGCAGGGAATGGATTAGTGATTTGGGGTCAAGTTATTGTGTACATCTCCAACACAAAGCTCTGCAAAGTGTCTGCCTGCCAATACAGTGCTCTTGTCTAATGTGTCGTCTACTATTTGCTTATGAGAACTAACACTCATGATGTTTCCCCTTCTCAGTACAATCCTAAAACATTCTGGAGGATGTTGACAATTATGATAGATGATCAAACATATAAACAGGGTGTTTAGTCTTAAATTTGAGCTAAGCTTAATTACTTAGTATATATTGTGTTTATGTATAACCTCTGGAATCCGTCAAAGGCATAACTTCTAGACGGTGTCCTTTTTAGAGGAGATGAGGGGTTACATGTTTCATGCTCAGTTTTATTTTTATATAAAAATTTACTGTATCTTTAAAAAAGCATTTCCTCCTAAAACGTTTTAACATATCTGAATTCAACCTATAACATTACTTGTTTTTCATATACACTGAAGCGCTTGAAGCTTTATATAAATGACTATATTTAAATACATGGTTTTACTGTGTGCAGATCTATTATCACTACATAGAAGACTTGCTATGTACTTTTTCAGTCTACATATTAGCCATTAGAAGAGATAAATGACTTTTAATAAATAGGTTTGCCAAATCAGTAAGACACCAAATCCTGCTCGGTAGTTGGCAGGAATACTTATTTACCCTGTAAATCTTCATTGCTGCTTTGTATTTTTTTGTTTGTTTTTACTGTTTCCTTTCTATCTGCAGTAGCTTCTATACTTTAATTATGGGAATTTCAAATCTTTCTTTTAACTGTTAAACATTTTAGTTCTGAGGAATAGATTTCTTTTACAAAGCATCTATCTTTAAAAAAAAAAATTATTTGGGACTACAAATATCAAGTGTGACTGAGAAGCTCAGCCTTTTGCTGTTTGCTGTGGGCTGGAAGGGACTCTTGTGTCCTAGGGCAAAAAAACCTGCATAAGTGCATAAAACAAGCAGCCCATGGTAGCTACATTCCAGGTAGAGTCATTACAAACCTCTCCCATACTGTCATAGCAGTGGGCCTCAATCCTGACCTGGAGGCACTGTATCCAAGTACTCCCCTGAGTGAGGGTATCTGTTTTGATAGAACGTGTGTTAGTTCACATGGCCTTATCAATAACAGGGGGTGGCTTGTGTTTTTTTTGGACTGTTACCTACAGTGCCTAATGACCTAGATGTTGAAAGACTTTGTATAGCACAGCCATCCAGTCCCATTTCTCTCTACGCTTTGTTGGGAGTTCAATAGTAGAGTAAGGGTGAAGTGAAATTTCTATACATTAAATATTTTGAATTAATGACTTGTGCTGTAAATCACCCCTTTTCTGTGACTACAGCTTCCCAATCTCTTGTTTTATGGCCCACCTGGAACAGGAAAGACTTCTACTATTTTGGCATTAGCCAGAGAACTCTATGGGTAAGTTGGAATTTAACTGCATTTATGTAAGTGTTCCAAAAGCTTGCTGTCCTGTGACACTTTTAGTCACTACATGCTCCAGTTTTTGTGGTGTTCTAGTCTATAAGAATCTAATTTTGAATTGAGCCTTCTCTTTGGTGCTTGTGTATTCTAAACTTGTAATTCTTGGTGATAACAGATTTCCCTCCCCACAATATTACATTTAACACTAAACCACTTAAGTAAAACATCTGATGCTATATTAAGGGAGAGAGCAGGGATGGGAGTTTTTTTGCGGTGATCCACTTCTGTCTTGAAATCCTCCCCACTTTGAAAGATTTTCTGATACCTGTGTACACTTGTCTGTTACATCACTCTGTGTTCACACCAGGGTTTTTCTACTGTCTGATCATGTCATTGGACTCTGACTATGCTCTCTATTGATGAAGCCTCAGTCAGTGCGGTGATTCAAATCATGCACCATGCCCCTTTAACAATGGTGAACCTATGTGGCTTCTTCATTTTATTGTTTTCTGATTTAACATTCTGTATAAACCCTAGTGAAACTGAAGATTGATTTTTTGTTTGTTTGTTTTTTTAATGTTTAACACAGGTAAAAACAGAAATCCTTAGTATTAAAATGCACTACAAGTTCTAATCTGTAGATCTCAATGCACTTAACAAAAATGGATAAATGTTGTTGTTCTTGCCATTGTACAGCTGGGGAAACTAAGGTGCAGGTTGTGGCTTGCCTGGGAGTCTGAGGTAGAAATAGAACCCACGTCTACTGATTCCCAGTCACTGGACCACAGTTGCCTTGCCTTCTCTTCCCCACCCCACCCCACCTTCCCTATCTCATAAGGTGTTGTGAAACTTTTATTGAGCTAAACTCTTAATGGGGTGACTATGAGAAAGATCTGAGGGTGGGGAAGAGGAGGCGGGTAATTGCTTTTGAACGTTTTTTTAAAAACTTGTGATACAGCAGATAATGTGGCATGTTCTCTTTTTCCTTAAATCCTGTGTACATTGATTCCTTTTTGTGCCTCTTGTGTGATAATTTTTTTTTTTTTTTTTTTTTGAAAGGGTTATAACTAAAATAAGAGGCTTGGCTGACCTGCGTTCAAATCTAATGCCACAGGAATCTTAACTACACCTCTACTTCGATATAACGCTGTCCTCGGGAGCCAAAAAATCTTACCGTGTTATAGGTGAAACCGCGTTATATCAAACTTATTACTGTTTCAAACACTGTTATTTTGAAGCACACTAGGGAACCTTTAGTGCTCACCAGCAGGGTCTACACAGACCAATTAATGCACAACATACTAGTGTGCTTTAGAAATCACAACCCCAGTCCTCATTAATGCTGCATGTCGATGAGACCTTATATACAAGTGACCATTTCAGATATTTTTTGGTGTTTACTGTGTAAACACAGATTTCATTTTTTGTATGGGGGGGGGGAGTTTATTGGTGTGTGTTAAAACTGAAAACCAGAAGCCCTGGTATAAACTAGATTATGGAATTCTAGACCTTTGCAGATCCAGAATTTTAATGAACTCTTAACATATACTCTGCCGTTAGCAAGGTAGTTACTGTAAAGCAGCATTAATAAGAATGCTACTACAGATTAAAATCCTCACAAACCTGAATGATTACTGGGGAACTTGTAGATTCTAATGCCAGAAGAGACCACTGTGATCATCTAGTCTGACCTGGGTAACACAGTCCATAGAACTTCTTCCCCAAAATAATTGTTAGAGCATACTTTTTAGAAGAACATCCAATCTTAATTTTAAACTTGTCAATGATGGAGAATCCACCACAACCCTTGGTAAATTGTTTCAGTGATTAATTACTCTCACCATTAAAAATATTTACCTTATTTCCAGTCTGAATTTGTCTTGCTTCAACTTCCAGCCATTAGATTGTGTTATACCTTTCTTTGCTGGATTGAAGAGCCTATTATTAAATATTCCCCATGTAGATGCTTAGAGACTGTAATCGAGTCACTTGCTTGTTAATAAGGCATTACAAGAGTTAGCGGCTCATGCAACATGTTTTGAACTCTTCACAGACCCGAATTGTTCCGACAGAGAGTTCTTGAGTTAAATGCTTCTGATGAACGTGGAATACAAGTGATTCGAGAGAAAGTGAAGACATTTGCTCAGCTAACTGTGTCTGGAAGTCGTTCAGAGTAAGCAAGAGATTAAAGCCAACTATCTGATGGATTGTATTTCTCAATGAAGTGTGTCAGATTTATTTAGGTTAATTTTAATTGCAGACTTAAGATTTGAGTCACTATAGAATAACTGAAATTAGAGCAAAACTGCAGGCCAAAGGGTCTTCCCCCTTGATACCCATGTGCAACTTGCCCTAAAGTCACTGGGGAGAATTTGTATGGAGAGTGGATGCAATTCCAAAAAACACTGAATTACCAAATCTACAAGTTATGTGACAGCAAATGTTGAATGAGTGAATAACTAGTGTAGGAACAAATTTTATAGTTTGTGATTTTTTTTAATCACAATGTATCTCAGACAAAATCTGTCAGTTGATAATTAGTTAAGGAGATTCTTCTGCTCCCGCATTCATATGGGCCTCTCCCCAGCCCCAGAGTGTGTGATTAACTAGAGGTAACAGAAGCCCAAGACTAGCTGGAAGGAGAAATCATCCCATATCATGTACTGAGATAAGCCTGCCATTGTAATCTGTAAATTTTAGAAGATTCCCATAGGGATTAAGGAAGCCTGCAAAAGAAGGAATTGCATAAACTATTATAGGAAGCAATTGAAAACCTGAATAAGAATTTCAGCAGAGGAATCTTGCAGTGTTCTCAAGTGTCAGGCCTGGAGATCAGAAAGTATTTGTGAAAATATTAATCGCCCCTCCTTATAACTGCTAGACCTTTGGCAAATGGTAGATAAGCGAAAGGTAATACATACCACTTTACATCTGCTCGTCTAATATTACCTATCGATAGTGGTAGTACTGTGCAACAAGCTTTGACTTTTAAATATTAATGCACATTATACTTGAAAACAATGAACTCCATTTTAATTGGATGATGGGCATTTATTTTTTTAGTGGTAAGGTTTGTCCTCCTTTTAAGATTGTGATCCTGGATGAAGCAGACTCCATGACTTCAGCCGCTCAGGCAGCCTTGAGACGCACTATGGAGAAAGAATCTAAAACTACACGCTTCTGCCTTCTTTGTAATTACATCAGCAGGTTTGTGTGGTTTTCTTTGCCTTCCCAGGTTTTGTCTCTACTACTGCAAACCTTTCTATTTAACTTATAGTTTGAGAGGAGTTAGCTCTCCAGCTGTGGAAATACAAGATCTAACAAATCTGAAGGGTTTAATCTGTAATTCACTTTTTTATCACTAAGGTGGTGTAATTTGAAACTCTATTTTGCTTTACTGCTGTAGTAATCTAAGCTGATAGAACTCCTCAGGAATCTCTGCACAGACTCATCAATATCTTTTCCTTCCTCCTTTCTTCTAGGATAATTGAACCCTTAACATCTCGATGCTCCAAATTCCGTTTCAAGCCCCTGACTGATAAAATCCAACAGCAGAGACTATGGGCTGTTTCTGAAAAGGAAAATGTGAAAGTTAGCAATGAGGTAGCTTTATGGTCACTGTATAGATTCATTGCTTTATTGAGTGCATAATTACATTGCAGTGAAAGGAGTAAATAGGCACTACCCATGCCCGTTCTGCTTGGTTATAGCTATTACTAAACATAGTACATGAGCTAATTTTAGTATTATCCTACTACACACAGGGGGGTAAAGTTTCAATGACCAAGGCCAGAGAAAAGTCTGTCAGAACAAGGATTAGAACAGTCTGAGTTTCTGGCTCTATGCTCAGTCCACTAAAGTGAAGCTGTATTACAACCTAAAATGGTCACTATCAATATGAAGTTGTTGTGTTAATTTTAAATAGAAAATACAGGATGAATGCGTATTGATGAATACATCCTGGATTTCACTTCTGACTATTTAAGCTTTGTGTTTCCCATGTGAATTTTTTATACAAGCTAACATAGGTAACATCCAAAGAATTACTACTACTCTTATCTGACCTATAGCTCCACTATACTTGGTTTAGAAACCTTCGTAAACTTGCTTCAAAATGAAAACCCTCCGAATTCACTTAAATTCATGCAGAACTATAGTTTTAGAATATCAAGAACAAATTACCTGGTATAATGAGCACTCTTTCCTTAACACTAGTTTTCTGCTCAAGCTAACTCTACAGCCAGCTGATGTCATGCTTGTTACATCCTGGTATTGAAGCAAATGTTGGTTAAGGTGAACATATGTCTGGAATAGATACTGGATTTGATTTGACTACTCTGGGGGAGTGTGTGCAGCAGGGAATATGCTCCAACAAATGCAAGTGAAGACTAAACCTTACTGTTGTGCCCAGGAGTAAGCATTAGGTATAATTCTTTGCACTGAGTGGAAAATTCAGTTCTCTTGTGCAGCAGCTCTCTTAACTTGAGACAGATGGTTAAAAAGGGGATAGGGCATGGGAGAGAGACTAGTCTGAGACATGTGTTAAGCATAATCCCTACCATGTGTTTAATTGTCCATTTCCCTCTTTGGCCTCACTTCAGCTACAAGACAGGAGTAACTTGCAGGGTGCTCAGTCCTCTATTCATTAATACAAGATCAGGTTTTCCTGATTGCTTTCTACTGTAAGCTTGTAGACACAGCATTCTGCTTACCTTACGTGCGAAGTGCAGGATCAATCCCACAGTGCATCTTTGTTACACTGCATTTATATTAGAAGCTGTGTCACATACATCTGATATTTATATGAAATGTTAAAGGTTGCTTTGTGACTTCCCGCATACTACTTTCTGTCTGCAGCCCTGGGCGTCGCATGATATTTTTTTAATCACTTTTGCCCACAAAGTGTACTTGATTTTTAACTATTAAAATATAATTTGTCACTTTTCTCACTATTCCTCAGGCAATGTCTTGTCTTGTTCAAGTGTCAGAAGGAGACTTAAGAAAAGCAATCACATTTCTTCAAAGTGCTACTCGATTAACAGGTGGGAAAGAGATCACAGAGAAGGTTGTCACCGAAATTGCAGGGGTAGGCTATCATAATGATACATGGTTTTGTTTAGTTTTTCCTGTGACAGTGTGGTTATGGTCAGAAAAGTGACTATATGTAAACTTGTTGATTTCAGTAATTGATTTTACTCCTATTTGTCCCTTACATAAGATTCTACACTTAATATGCAAAATTAATTTAATTATGAAGAATGTTGCAAAATTCTTAGTCTACAGTTGTCAAATGAGAAGTACCTGCATTTAGTGGTAACGTCAGGGATATTGTGCAATCGGAAAAATTAAGTATTTTTCACTTAAGTGTTAGATTATTACCTTTAGATTATTAAAACTGAATTTTTAAATACAAATTACTTTAATCAATTATGCACTTTATTTTTTGCGCATCATTTAGGTTGGGCATTTGAACTAATAATTGCACTTTCAGGTTCTCATGCAGTAGCACAGTGCTGCAAAGTTTGGTTTGGAAATACTGCAGGGGAATGGCTCAAAGAACCATTCTAGTTCTTGTTTAACTTACACAAGCTGACAGTGTCCCTGTAAGTACCTGTGTGGCTTTTGCTCTATAGCAATTTATTTCTCTAGGATAACTAGCTAGGTAATGCTGACAGGAACAGTAGAAACTTGAGGGAAGACCAGCTTACTTAAATTTCAGTATGAAAGTGTTGCTATGGCAAAATGACACATCTCCTCAAGCAAGGAATTTTAGAATAAGAGCAGAGAGGAGCTGAGATATTCATATTGGACACTTAGTATTTGTGTTATATGTGCTACCCTCCTAGCACAATTTCACTAGCCCTTCTGGAGCCATGCATTTTTGTCTTTTGAGAGGAAGGGAACAGAACTGCTTTCTGTGCATGTTTTTCAAGTAGTGTTTAAATAAATCTTTTTTCCCTCCGGTCAACTTCATAGAAGATAATTAGTTTTTTGTGTCTCCAGCTATGCAAAAATGGCTGAACTTTCACTTTCAACTTCCACTTTCAAAATAACAGCCAGTTGAAATTGATGATAGGGGAAAACCCTCCAATTAATGTTTGTGCTCCTGTAAGCATAAAGCTTCAGTTTCAACATAATCTGCTAAAAATCAGAGGAACCTAATTTGCATCTAAGTAATATATTTAAGATCTTGTTCAGATGTTACTGTTGCAGACTAGTACTGGAGACTTCCAAAGAAATTCCATTAGTGAAGAAAAAAGTGTGCAGTTTCAGTCTGCAGGAATAATATGTCCAAAGGAAAAGCTAACAGTGCTTTCTGAGTTAAATGACTTAATCTGTTGTAACAGTTCTCCTCTCTTCTGATTTGCTGATTGATCATCTGGTTGCTTCTGGCTAATTTTAATTGCTTGTTTTCACACATCCGTGCTGATTAACACGGTAGAAACTAATTTGCTGTTCTGCTAGACCATAGGACCCTAGAAAAATGTATAAAGACTGATCCATTTGTTAATAAGTGCTCCACGTAGTCACACTAAAATATCAACATATGATCTTAATATCAAACCTATTTGTTCTCTCAACCTTTGCCTGAGAGATGCTGGTGGGGGTGGGGAAATATTTCTTCTATGTAAGAACAGTTCTGGTAACTAGCTGTAGCATCGTTTGAGTCTATATTTACTATTCTGGTGGTGACCTTGGGTCATGGCTTAGTCAGCTGTTAACTTTTAAACTTTTTAAGCTGTAAATGCACCCAGAGACCTGGACAGTATGTGCATGCTTTGTATTTGTCACTTCTGTTGTAGGTTGTCCCTAAGGAAACAATTGATGGACTGCTATCTGCCTGTCAAAGTGGCTCTTTTGAAAAACTGGAAACTGTAGTTAAGGTAGGGTTGCTCGCATGTTTTCTCTCATTTTGTAGTGTGAATTCAAAACAATTTAAGTGTGGGGTTTTGGTTTTAAAATGATGTGCTGTTGGCTCTGAGCTAGCTGTAGGGGATAAACTTTTATAAAAGCACTCCTGTTAGCAGGTTGAAATTGAAGACTATTTGCTGAGGCCAATTATGGTGCAAATGTAATACAAGCTTCCTGACATTAGTCAGTCCAGTGACCTAAGCCTTGATCTGAAGTAGAGCACTTTTTTAAAGTGACAAGAAATCTTTCCCTGCTCACTTGACTATGGACTTCCCCTGAGTTAAACTGACAATATATGAAGGTGTCCTGCTCAGTTGTGGAGAATAAGAATTTTTGTGAGGCAAACTCAGCTCTCCTTGGATCTCCTGTGAGACCACTGTCTGCTGAAGATTGTGTACCCAAAAAGGGTAATGGCCTGAAGTGTCCCTAGCCTTTGTTTACCAGAAGCTGGAAATGGGTGACAGGGGATAGATTACTTGTTCTGTTCATTCCCTTTGAAGCACGTGGTGTTGGCCACTGTTGGAAGACGGGATACTGGGCTAGATGGACCTTTGGTCTGACCCAGTATGGCCATTCTGAAATCTATGACTTCAGCAAATTCATCTTCTGCTGATTGCCACAAACACTTTTTAGACATCACTATCTCATTCATATCTTCTAGAAATAGTATTTAGTGTGTACCGCAAGAATTGCTGGTGTAAATGTCTAATCTATGAAAACCTTCAGTGTTTCATTTTCTCTATGGAACGCTATGGGTAAGCCTAGCTGGCAAACTGCAGTGAATGCACTAGGATACACTTCACTAGAAGAAAAAACAATCAATCTGTATATAGGTTAAGATAAAAAAATAAATCTCGCTCTGCTAGGTCATGTATTTTTAAAGTAGATTTTAGTTCCTCAGCCCTTTGAGGTAGAAGTCACATTTAAAGGGGGGCCCCGTCACTAGGCAGTCCATGATCGAGGGAGGGTGTGTCATAGGAATAGCAGGAGTATGATGGGAGGGGGTCCCCTTTTCTCTTTATTATGCATCTCCTTAATAGACTTCACAGCTTCGAAGTGGTCTTAATGATTTGATAGTGTCACTTTAAATGATACTTGTCCCCACCCTCATGTCGTCTACTACTACTACTTAAAAGCTTTCAATTCAGACTAATGCTACCTTGTTTCATTCCTCCTTTCCTGTTACAGAATCTGATAAACGAAGGGTATGCTGCTGCTCAGCTTGTAAACCAGCTTCATGATGATATTGTTGAGAGAGAGGATCTCACTGACAAGCAGAAATCTATTATTGCAGAGAAACTTGCTGTAAGTCTCCATTAACTTGATTTCATCTATTAGTGCAGCAGTTAACTAGGACTGGTACTTCTACCCATGCTTCCTTTCCCCCGCCCATCCCCAAAACTACTTAACTCTGGGTTGATCCTGTGTGCACCACAGCCGTTTGCATCTCATTCAGTATCATGTTCTACATGTATACTGTCAGCCTGGAGCTTACCAAATTGCATTAGGCTGAAAAGGAGTTGAGGTGCTGGTTGATGTCGATGAATTCTTAATTTGGTCAAATTGGTACATTTCCCTAAAAAGTTTAGGGTGTTTAGATGCATTGAGAGGACATAAATGTGCAAGTTAAGTAGCCATCTCTATAGGAATGTAAATGAACAGGAGACTTTCCTGTGTTATGGCAACTTGAGATATCTTGTGCCCCTTCTTGATTATAAAAAGGCTAAACTACTTCTCATGAGACAAATATTGAGCTAATCATTTCTTCAAATATACCTCTTGAGAAATCCCCAAATAGAGATTTCTCTCTACAGTAGATAAATGAGAAGAGACCAAGGTAAAGGATGTCCTTTAAACTTTCTGTTGATTTGGACCGAATGCCTCTTCCCTTGGGTTGATTAACTCCTATGTCAGTTCCCCAGAAACTACATAAGTTGTGGCTTGCTCTCTTGCCTAACAGGGAGCCCTGCATGGGTTCGTGACTGTGCAGCAGCCTATTGAGTGCCATGCAGGCGTTCAGGGAACCCGCCTGGCCAGGACTTGCCGCGGCTGGGGGAGGGGTGCCCCTCCCCTGGCCCCAAATCAGCCCTGGCCTGGACCTGCTGGGGAAGGGGCACCTATCCTGCAGCCCCAGCTCTCCCCACCAGCCCAGGTGCTGTTGCAGGGGGAGAGAGCTGGGGGGGAGTTCTCTCTCCACTGTAGCCCCAAGGCAGCCTAAACCCCAAACCCCTCATCCCTGGCCCCACCCCAGAGCCCACACCCCCAGCTGGTGACCTCACATCCCTGCACCCCAACCCTCTGCCCCAGCCCTGAGCCCCCTTCCACACTCCAAACCCCTCGGCCCCACCCCCGCCACATGAATTTTGTTATGTGCATCAATATGGAGGTGATGTATCATAACAAAATTGGTGCACATAACAAGATTCATTCCACACGTGTGGGAAAAATTAGAGGGAACACTGGTTCAAAGTTCTGTGTTCCCCTTGCTACAGTTTATGATGATGCACCTGTGGCGGTGTGGGAATGGGAACCCCAGAATCTGAATTTGAGTTGTAGTAAGGGCCTTTTTGTTAACTTTTTAAAAAGCTCTTTGCTGTAAGAGGGAGAAAAAGTGCTGAGGTTCTTGGCATCTTTCACCACAGACCTCAAACCTTTACAAATTATCAGTAGTGTTGAGAAACTTAACTTTTAGAGTATCAGAGGGGTAGCCGTGTTAGTCTGGATCTGTAAAAAGCAACAGAGGGTCCTGTGGCACCTTTAAGACTAACAGATGTATTGGAGCATAAGCTTTCGTGGGTGAATGCCTACTTCCTCTGTCTGCCCACTGTTGCGTACATGATGGGATAGTGCAGGAAACACAGGTGCAGCTCCACTTCAAGCTACAAATCTTCACATTCATGAATTTCAGTAGAAATGCCAGTTCTCAGTGGGAAAACTTATCTGACTTTTTGCATAGCTACTACCTCTCCAAACTTAGTGTCAAAGCACTGAAAACCTCTGTCCAATTTTAAAGGGATTGTTTATAACTTGTGTCTCTATTTGCAGGAGGTAGACAAATGCTTGACAGATGGTGCAGATGAGTACTTGCAATTGATCAGTCTCTGTGCCGTTGTGATGCAGCAGCTAACTCAGAATGGCTAGTTCTTCAGGGAGAAATTGTGCCAGCTGAATTTCTCAGTTCTGATCTTCAGATTGCTTTATTGCTGTTACTGCTCTCTCAAAACAGCAGTCTGTACATTTATTTTTGTGGTTTTGTAATAATAATAGACTGCCAAACAACTGAAAAACTCATTCTAGGAACTGAACACTTGCTGTTTTGACATAATCAATGCTTCACACTTGTAGCTACACCTCACAATTCAGAGGGCTTGAAAGAAACAGCTGGATGAAGAAAGAGCAGGGGCTGGATGCCACTAATCGAGCTCTAGTACTTGCTGTCATTTCATAGTTGTGGGGGTCTTGGAAATTAAAAAAAATAAAACTTTCAAAATATGGTGTGTGGAGTGTTTGTACAGTGTTTGGAAGATAGAAATCTGCACTTTGATGTACTAACTCCTCATAGCAGCTAAAGATGCTGTAGGGTATTAATTACATCAGTCACTTCATTATACACTTGACTGAGGGGGTGCTGGTTTGACACACCACTATGCAAACTCCTTAAATGTTACTTAAACTGTTTACCAACAGTGACAGAAACGAAAGTCTTAAATACAATAATGTTTAGTTTTAACCTGTATTGAGAAGACAACTGCCCCCTCTAATTTTTTTAAACAAATGTGTTGTATATGGGTGTGTAAACCCTGCACCCTGAGGGAAGGAGTAGATGCCCCTTTAATAGAGTTGAAGAGAGACCTAACACTTGAAAACATAACTCTGTGGGGTGAAATTATACATTTTCTTGTATAAAATACTTTTAATATTAAAATCTCTAACCCTCATGAACTCCTTACATGCTTCTTCGTTACATGTTTAATTTGAGGCTACCCAAAAGTACCATATAGATATATACGTACACACACATACCGTGGTTCTCAAACTTTATTTTGTGGACTAATTGAAAATTGCTGAGGGTCTTGGTGGACCACTTCATGATCTTTCCAAATGTTTTGTGCCATTAGCTAACTCTTGAAAAGCGCTTTGGATAAAGGTACTATATTAAAAAAAAACTTAATGTTTTTTGTTCTACAAATAAAGGCACACAACTCATATTTTAATATCTGTAGTCTTACATTTCTAATGGGATGGATGTGCCTTCTCTCCCCTGCTGCAGCAGCGCTGGGGTTGGGAAGGAGGGGGTGGGGGGATCTCTCCCTGGCAGCCACAGCCCTTAAGCTGGGGGAAGTTGCATCTTTCTCTGGCTGCTGCACCCCTGCACATCCCAAATTCCCCCAACCCTGTCTTCACACCCCACTGCCCCCTCCCAGGCCACCACCTCACACCTGAGCGGCTCCACTAATTAGGTGGGGTGGCCCTTCGTTCTTTTGTGTGCAGCTGTCTAAGTGTGCACCTTTAGAGGGAACTATCTGCAGACCACCTGAATGGAGCTCATGGACACCCTGTTTTTGGGACTTTTTTTAATATAGGTGCCTATTACCGCCCCCTCCCCCCCTCAGTCCCGTTCTTTCACAGTTGCAATCTGGTAACCCTACTCATGGACAACTGTTTGAGAACTTCTGGTCTATACGAATACCCTTTTTTAAAAAAATCAAATGAAAGCTTTTCCTTAAGTGTATCTAGCAAGTGCATTGGGTGTAAACTTAAGTCTTTCAATAGTGTACAAAATTAATTCTGGTGGAGTATGGGCTGGATATTTAAAAATATGTCAGTACCTAAAGATGCAGCTAGGTGCCTACTAGGATTTTCAGAAATGTCTGGCTCCCATAAAACCTTCTAACCTCAGACTATTTTCAATGTTGAGAGTAAAATTTCATCGCTACACTACTTTTACATGTAGAATCCCTCCATATTTTGATTTCAGGAGTCAGTCAGATAGGGTAAACTGGAAGCTTAAAATAAGAGCCTAATTATCTTCAGTCATCATAGAATATCAGGGTTGGAAAGGATCTCAGGAGATCATCTACTCCAACCCCCTGCTCACAGCAGAACCAATCCCCACCTAAATCATCCTAGCCAGGGCTTCATCAAGCCTGACCTTAAAAACTCCTAAGGAAGGAGATTCCACCACCTCCCTAGGTAACCCATTCCAGTGCTTCACCACCCTCCTAGTGAAAAAGTTTTTCCTAATATCCAACCTAAACCTCCCGCACTGCAACTTGAGACCATTATTTCTTGTTCTGTCATCTGCCACCACTGAGAACAGTCTAGGTCCATCCTCTTCGGAACCCTCTTTCAGGTAGTTGAAAGCAGCTATCAAATCCCCCCTCATTCTTCTCTTCTGCAGATTAAACAATCCCAGTTCCCTCAGCCTCCTCATAAGTCATGTGCTCCAGCCCTCTAATAATTTTTTGTTGCCCTCTGCTGGACTCTTTCCAATTTTTC
The DNA here is from genome assembly GCF_013100865.1 of Trachemys scripta elegans. Classification (NCBI taxonomy): domain Eukaryota; kingdom Metazoa; phylum Chordata; order Testudines; family Emydidae; genus Trachemys; species Trachemys scripta. The sequence goes on from NC_048306.1 coordinate 95,570,279, forward strand.
CACATCTTTCTTGTAGTGTGGGGCCAAAAACTGGACACAATACTCCAGATGAGGCCTCACCAATGCCAAATAGAGGGGAATGATCACGTCCCTCGATCTGCTGGCAATGCCCCTACCTATACAGCCCAAAATGCTGTTAGCCTTCTTGGCAACAAGGGCATACTGTTGGCTCATATCCAGCTTCTCATCCACTGTAACCCGTAGGTCCTTTTCTGCAGAACTGCTGCCTAGCCATTTGGTCTGTAGCAATGCATGGGATTCTTCCGTCCTAAGTGCAGGATTCTGCACTTGTCCTTGTTGAACCTCATCAAATTTCTTTTGGTCCAATCCTCTAATTTGTCTAGGTCCCCCTGTATCCTATCCCTACCCTCCAGCATACCTACCACTCCTCCCAGTTTAATGTCATCTGCAAACTTGCTGAGGGTGCAGTCCACGCCATCCTCCAGATCATTAATGAAGATATTGAACAAAACCGGCCCCAGATCCGACTCTTGTGGCACTCTGCTTGATACCAGCTGCCAACTAGACATGGAGCCATTGATTACTACCCATTGAGCCCAATGATCTAGCCAGCTTTCTATCTACCTTAAAGTCCATTCATCCAGCCCATACTTCTTTAACTTGCTGGCAAGAATACTGTGGGAGACTGTATCAAAAGCTTTGTTAAAGTCAAAGAATAACATCCACTGCTTTCCCCTCATCCACAGACCCAGTTATCTCATCATAGAAGGCAATTAGGTTAGTCAGGCATGACTTGCCCTTGGTGAAACTATGCTGACTGTTCCTGATCACTTTCCTCTCCTCTAAGTGCATCAGAATTGATTCCTTGAGGACCTGCTCCATGACTTTTCCAGGGACTGAGGTGAGGCTGACTGGCCTGTAGTTCCCTGGATCATCCTCCTTCCCTTTTTTAAAGATGGGCACTACATTAGCCTTTTTCCAGTCATCTGGGACCTCCCCCAATCGCCATGAGTTTTCAAAGATAATGGCCAATGACTCTGCAATCACATCCACTAATTCCTTTAACACTCTTGGATGCAACTCATCTGGCCCCATGGACTTGTGCTCGTCCAGCTTTCCTAAATAGTCCCGAACTACTACTTTCTCCACAGAGGGCTGGTCACCTCCTCCCCGTGCTGTATTGCCCAGTAGAGTAGTCTGGGAGCTGACCTTGTTTGTGAAGACCGAGGCAAAAAAAGCATTGAGTACATTAGCTTTTTCCACATTCTCTGTCACTAGGTTGCCTCCCTCATTCAGTAAGGGGCCCACACTTTCCTTGACTTCCTTCTTGTTACTAACATACCTGAAGAAACCCTTCTTGTTACTCTTAACATCTCTTACTAGCTGCAACTCCAAGTGTGATTTGGCCTTCCTGATTTCACTCCTGCATGCCTGAGCAATATTTTTATATTCCTCCCCGGTCATTTATCCAATCTTCCACTTCTTGAAAGCTTCTTTTTTGTGTTTAAGATCAGCAAGGATTTCACTGTTAAGCCAAGCTGATCGCCTGCCATATTTACTATTCTTTCTACACAGCAGGATGGTTTGTTCCTGCAACCTCAATAAGGATTCTTTAAAATACAGCCAGCTCTCCTGGACTCCTTTCCCCCTCATGCTATTCTCCCAGGGGATCCTGCCCCTCAGTCCCCTGAGGGAGTCAGTCTGCTTTTCTGAAGTCTAGGGTCTGTATTTTGCTGCTCTCCTTTCTTCCTTGTGGCAGGATCCTGAACTCGACCATCTCATGGTCACTACCTCCCAGGTTCCCATCCACTTTTGCTTCCCCTACTAATTCTTCCCTGTTTGTGAGCAGCAGGTCAAAAAGAGCTCTGCCCCTAGTTCGTTCCTCTAGCACTTGCACCAGGAAATTGTTCCCTACACTTTCCAAAAACTTCCTGGATTGTGTGTGCACTGCTGTATTGCTCTCCCAGCAGATATCAGGGTGATTGAAGTCCTCCAGGAGAACCAGGGCTTTTGATCTAGTAACTTCTGTTAGTTTCTGGAAGAAAGCCTTGTTCACCTCATCTCCCTGGTCTGGTAATCTATAGCAGACTCCCACTACACCATCACCCTTGTTGCTCACACTTCTCAACTTTATCCAAAGACTCTCAGGTTTTTCTGCAGTTTCATACTGGAGCTCTGAGCAGTCACCCTGCTCTCTTACATACAGTGCAACTCCTCCACTTTGCCCTGCCTGAACAGTTTATATCCATCCATGACAGTACTCTAGTCATGTGATTTATTCAATCAGGTCTGTTATTCCAATCACATAATTCCTTGACTGTGCCAGGACTTCCAGTTCTCCCTGTGTGTTTGCCAGTTTCTTCTTGCAGTGGGGTAGAGACATTTGATAACTTGCTGATTGTTCTACTTTCCCAGTGTGAGGCAGGAGTCCTCCCCTCTTGTGCGCTCCTGCTCATGCTTCCTTCTGGCATCCCACTTACCTTAGGGCTTTGATCTCTGTCCCCTGGTGAACCTAGTTTAAAGCCCTCCTCACTAGGTTAGCCAGCCTGCTTGCAAAGATACTTTTCCCTCTTTTCATTAAGTGGAGCCTTGGAATACTACCCCATGGTCAAAGAATCATATACAGTGTTTTAGCTGTGCTGGTTCCAGGATGGTTGAGACAATGTGGGATGAGGTAAAATCTTATTGGATCAACTTTTCTGGTGAGGTTACAGAGCTCTTCTGCAGGTCTGGGGTCTCTGTAAGATCAAAAGCTTGACTCACCAACAAAAGTTGGTCTAATAAGTTACTGCCTCATTCTCTTCAGGGTATTTTGGCTAATAAAGCCTAAATGAGAACACCTCAAAGTGGGTGTAAAGATGAGAATAGGAAATTATAGCTATTTAGATTATGGCTAAAGGATGGTAGATCTCTAGCAAGACAAACTGGGCTATTCCAGGGTGGCAATATAATAAAGAATGGGGCCCTAGACCCTGAAGAGCTTATACATGAGAACAGAAAGGGGTATGACAAGCAGCATAAACAACATGATAGTAGCAACTGTTAGTTGACTTGTTTTTGGTGTGGCTTATACTGGGGGAGTAAAACTGAGTGTTGGAGAGGGTTAAAGCTAGCAGCTAATCACTGCAACACTTGCAAGTTTCATGTCCACATGCCTGGGTCTGCAGCTTCTTGCCTTGCTGTATGCTTTCCCCTTGCCTGAAGAGTTCTATAGCCAAGGGGCCTATGTTACTCCCTGCTTCTACTAGCAGTTGAAGAGTAAGTCACAAGTTCAACCAGAAGCAGCCCACAGCTTTTTGAAGGGACTTGAGGCTGTAACAAACCCCAATTCCACAGATTGGCATGGTCCTGTACTTATCCTAACACATTTGTGGTTTTCATAAAAAATGTGACTAGAAATTGTCACTATCCATGCAGCAGGAAGGAATAGGGTTCTCATTGTGATTACTCTGGGTTCTCTTTAGATTGTATAAATCTTTTGCCTTTTACTTCCTTGCTTACTGACTGCTCAAGCAGTTTGAGTATGTAGTGCAGTGGTAAGAATGAGTTAAGAGTAACAGTGCTAGTTTTAGTCAATATGCCTCTTAAAGCAATATTCATATAAGACAAGTGTGGGGACTGAAGCCCAGGCCCAGCTGCCACTTCTAATCCTGAGCCCTGTCAGCCCTCAAGCTTTGGCCCCAGTAAATTTAACACCAGCCCTGGCAACTCCATCACAACCAGGGGTTCTCAGAAAAAAAATTCCCTAATGGTGGGGAGAGCTATCCCTAGGGACCCCAGTGGACATCCACAAGCTAAGCAGATCTATCACACGCAGGATTTAAACTTCAAGACTCCTTATAAGACATGAAAAGGGAGGTGAGTATTTTTTGCTGTTTTTAAAATTAACTAGGCAGCTAGTATTGTTTTAAATTATGAACAAGTTTAAGCTTTGTTATGTGTATTGTTTGCCTGGACTGCTCAAGACCTGAATGCTTGTGTAGGAGGAACTGAGTCAGCTTCTTATACACCTTCATGATGTTTCACATCTGATACTCCTTGATGAAACACAGGAGCCTTGTCTTATAACAGACTTATTCAAAGTGATATAAGCTACAAAAGTGAGATTGGAAGAGTCTCACCATTTTCATAGTGTAATAAAAATACTGTAATGATAAATAGTATGTAATATGCCTTCAAAAACAAATTTTATATTTCCCAGATCACTGCTTTTATAATTTATACTCCAATAAAGGAGAAAATCCCTGGAAATATTTTTAGGAGGGGGTTTGCAAGACTTGACATTTTAGTGAAAGGGGTTCACACATGGTTGAAGTTTGGGAACCACTGCCATAGACCCATGGTTTACAACCTGGGGGCCAGACTGTGTTTAAGATATCCAAAGGGGTCTGCACCTCCATTTGCAATTTTTAGAGGTCCATGAGTAAAAGGTTAAAAACCACAAGAACTTGCCTAGACTAGGTTGTTTAGTACCCGTTTTACATTGTAGCTGCACATGCGCAAAGCCCTACAGGTAACACATTTCTATAGCTTGTAATAGAGCTGAGACTAAAAGCTGTACCTAATGCAAGCTATTTAGCATAATGTAGAAATTGCCTGTAGAGAAGTTCTAAGCTTTTCCCCTCTCCCTGCCCCATGCAGTTAGCAGGCTAGTTATTGGCTTAACTGCTCATGGGCTATTGGTAAAGCTGTAGTTTCACTTCTTTACTAGCAAGTGATTAAGAAAACCCACCACATTACACACATGCTTTAATCTGTTCTCAAGCCACTTATAGAGCCTTCTACTAGCTGCAGAAAGAATGGTTATGATAACCAGTATTGGTGATTATACTCAAATGCCAAACTTGAGGAGAAATAAGATTAGTGTAACACTGGTAGTCTGATCAAAGTGAAACATTACCTCCAATCAATGAAAGACACTTTCAGTCAAAAACAACTTTTACACTTTAAAAGTGAATATAGAAGTTTTTTTATTGAACATTCAAACTTCATTAAGACATGTGCAATATGGCAATTTTACTGGGTTTAACCCTAACTAAGACAATAGTATGATTGCTTGCTTGCTGGGGCTTAACAGGGTCCAGATCACACTTACCACTAATTAAATATTTTATTGAATAAATACATATCAAACAAAAATGAATTTGAATACTCTATATAAAAAGTTTATATATTTTTAAAGGCCTTTCCAATTCAATCTAAAGTAGAAATAAAAAACATACAATAAAGGAAGGTATGCTAGTTTAACATAATTGGCTGACTTTATACAGCACTTATATCTTTTAGTCCATAAGTAAATTATCAAATGATAAAGAACATCTAATACAACCACTTCTACTGAACTAGGAAATAAATTTCTAAGAAAGAAAAAATGTACAGACCCCATGACTTTCCACCCAACCCCAACAGTCTAACCCTAAAGTGGATAAAGCCAGTGGCTTTCACCACAAGAGCTCACGACAAAATGTCGCTTCGCTGATAAAAAAAAAAAATCTGTATTTCGGATCCGTTATGAGCATTGAGACAAGATTCAGTATATCCCCAAAGAAAGAAGCACAATGCACGTTGTGAATCGCCTATTCAGCAACAGCGAGCACTGCATTCAAAAACATCTCTCATCCCAGGGATTAAATGAGATCAGCCACATTCATAGGCATCTCCTCCACTGTAGTATTGTAGAAAGTCTCAATATCCCGAAGAATTCTTTTGTCCTCTTCGGTAACAAAGTTTATAGCCACACCTTTCCTGCCAAAACGACCACCTCGTCCAATTCTGCACAGAACAGAAGACATTTAAAACAACATGTTTTTCTAAAAGATTCCAATTCCTAGAGGAGGGTGAGACATTTTATGGCCAGTATTTTACAGGACATCAGACTAGATGATCACAATGGTCCCTTCTGGCCTTATCTGCCAAAGGCCAGTTTATCCTTATTTACAGTACTAGATGCTAATCAAAGTGGTATTTTGCTAAGAAAAATTAGCTGTTAGTGCCAACCTTAAGAAATATCCAACCTATGGAGAGCAGTGGAGAAAAAGATTACTGTTTTGACTGCAAAATAATTTCAGTGTAGCTCTTTTTGGTGTTGTGATATGAAGTGCAAAATCATTTCAACCCTCCCACTCTTACATCTTTGAGAATGGCTAGCAATGAGACTTACACATCCAGCCACCCTCATCCATTTCCCAAGCATGGGCAGAGCTTGGTCAGCCTAGCGCACACGTAAATGTTCAAGAATGCTAAAATAAATATTAAAAGTCAGCAACAGATGTACTCCAATTACATTCTGTAAATTACAGAACAGTAAATGTTACTACTTCATTGTGAAAACATCAAATTTTTAGTATTTAAGATGCTGTTTTCAGTGGGAAAACTTATCAGTTTGACAAGGAAACCCAAGACAAGATTCAATATAAAGCTAAAAATCACTGCTTTTGTATAAGTTTTAGGTAAGAGATTACACCACCACATTAGTTTTAGTGAGTTGACAGCCCACCAACACAGTTCTGCCTTCCTTCATGGAAAAGTGGACAATGTGAAACACCTTTTCTGCAAGAGCTAAAATACATGACAAAAAGCGAATAATCATGACAAAAGAAAAAACAAATATATAAATACCAACTCGCTCTTTATTCAAACAGTGTGCCGCTTACGAATCCACGTCCTAAATTAGGTCAACGCCGTTTCTGAGCACCATCTTGTGTCATCAACTGCTGCTATCGACTCCTGTATTTTTTTACATCAAGTAACAGAGTACAATTTACTTCATTTAAGGACAAAGCCACTAGATGTATTTAACTAGAGCTAGGGAAACAAAACTGAAATTGCTACCAGAAAGGAGAACAAAAAAAACAAACCACCACAGAAGAAAGAATCCCACTGTAAGAGGAACCACCAAGAACAAACAATGAAGGCACAAAACAGCACAATTAGACCTCTCAGGAAGTCAACACATTCTTACTATCCCAGCTGAAGTGGCTAACAATATGGAAGCCTACTAACTGAACAGCAGCAGCAATCCAGGAAAAATTAGCTATGGCCTAAAGCAGTAAGATGTGGTGGACAAATCAGTAACTAGACGTGGCATGAACACTGCCATTAGAAAAGATTTTTTGCAGTTTCTGAGACTCCACAAGATATACTGCAGAAGATACTAATTCAGCAGCAGATGCCAATTGGACTACACCTCAGCAATGAATGTATCAGGCAACAATGCCAAGACAGACTAAGACATCTAAGTTTTCCCACTGCTTTGTTTCATTGACTAACCAAGAAGCTCTGCCCCTCCCCCATTTCAGAAATGTTATGGAAACAGCTGTACCAATCAGTGCTTCGTGTTCAATATTTTAGATGGGTACACCCTTCCTGGTATGGTTGGATATACACACTATTCCAGTCCCCTCCCACCCCCCAGAGTGGACTAAGACAACCCAGAGCAGTGGGTGGGTTTGTCCAAGTTATACAGATAGAAATATGTAGAAAATAGGATGCAAGTTCTTATGATTTAGTCTGAAGCAGTGAAAATAGGAGAAAGTCAATGACATAACACTGCAGCAACTAACCTGTGAATGTAGTTTTCACGATTGGTCGGCAGGTCGTAATTTATAACCAACGAAACTTGTTGCACATCAATGCCACGAGCCTGGAAGCCAATACAAAATCTTTAATACAAGCCCAAATGTTTTAGAGTAAGAAATTTACTCCTTATTTTGTTGACCACATTATAGTGATGAACTACAACCGTGTAGTCCATAGTGGAGTGCAGTCTTTACTCTTCCAAGAGCTTGAGTGGTTCGGTTACAGTAACCTTCACCAAGTCAAGAAGCTTTTGGCAGCAAGTGTGAACATGCTAAACTAAAATACTGGAGGTGCAGTATGAAGGTAATTGAGATGTTTGGGGGCATGGATCAGTGTTCACATCGCACTCCCATCAGTACTTGGCCCAAGCTGGGGAAGCTAATGATCCAACCAGTGGACCAAATTCGGTGATGAATTCTGGTCACATGCCACCTGATACACATTGTGCATATGTGAAGATGATTGGGATAGTTACCAACAAATCGGTAGTGATCAAGACACGGCTTGATCCTGATCTAAACTCCCTCATGATAACATCTCGTTCCTTCTGGTCCATGTCACCATGCTGGAGAAATCAAAAAAGAGAACTTTTACAATCTCAATATTCCAAAACAGAAAAATCTATTTCTTATTTTAAATGTGTATGAGACCAAGCGTCCCCATCTGCTATGGGATCGAGGCAGGCAGGGATAGTATGAAACATTTTGCTTTGAGCAGGGGGAACGACAATACAGCACTTCACAGCTACATTGTAACTTAACCTGCTTCTCACTTTAAACAGCATCAGTTTTGATGCTTAGAACTTTAGTTTCTGAATCTGTTAGAATCATTCCCACTAAAGTGTCTATCATTGCACAAGTGAAATGGAGATTAATGTATTTAAAGCAGTCCTACAAGGTCACAAGCATGAGATGTCTTAGATAAAATGAAGCATCAACTCTCACCAGAGCAGAAACCGTGAAGTCTCTCGCATGCATTTTCTCTGTAAGCCAATCCACTTTTCTCCTTGTATTCAGGAAAATAACAGCCTGTGTAATGGTCAGTGTCTCATACAAGTCACAGAGAGTATCCAGCTTCCATTCCTAAATAAATTTGCATATATTTAGGAAAAAGTGCCAAATACTTAAATTTGTAGTAACTAAACTTGTTTAGTGAATAAGAAAAAAAATTTAATATGGCAGGGCAAGAACTACAGAAAAACCCATTATCAAATTAACATTTCAGTATATAGAATGATGTCGGTACAACATGAAAAATAAGCATTACATGCAAGTTTCAACATAGATTATTGCACCAAATCCTAAGACACAGGACACTGGACATTAAGAAAGAGGTCCACCCAAGTCATTTTGGATCTAGTGCACATTTATTCTTCTTCTTATGTGTACTCTGCTAGCATTACTACAAAAACCAAGGCTCAACCCTGGTTTCTGTAATTTTAGCACAGTGCTTGAACAAGAAGGTGGAAAGACAAGAGATCTTCTAAATACTTCCAGCCAAAAGAAATAAAGTTAGCACCTACCTCTCTTTCAACATTAATATAGAATTGTTTGATACCCTCAAGGGTCAATTCTTCTTTCTTCACCAGAATACGTATAGGATCTCTCATGAACTTTTTGGTCACTTCCAACACATCCATTGGCATTGTGGCTGACAGCAATACAACCTAAGAGATACAGTACAAACTGAGATGAAATCCTTCTAAAATTGTAAGAAACACCAATTTTCAGAGGTACTGTACTAACCCTAAATGAGAGTACCATCACCAACATCCAAGAGAGCACTTTGTGCAGTGAGCACTCAAAAGCAGAGACCATAGTTAAATAGGATTATCAACTGATTAATATTGAAATGAATCTAACATGGGTAAGTGAAGACAGATTAAATGTACGAGACCAAGCGTCCCTGTCTACTGTGGGAATCAAGGCAGACAGGGATAGTATGACACAATTTATTTGAGCAGGGGGAACGACAATACAGCACTTGACAGCTACATTGTAACTTATCCTGCATTTCTTAACACAAGCTGTTCATGTTAGTTATAACTAAATTCTGATTTTACCTGAATATTTGTGCTTAACTTTTGAAAAATTTCATAAATTTGATCTTTAAATCCACGGCTCAACATTTCATCTGCTTCATCCAAAACAAACATCTTGATCCATTTAGGTGCTAGGAGAAAGGGAGAAGTGTTTCATAAAGCATGCTAAGGAGAATGTTTAGTGCATCTGCAATGGATGTGAATCACTACCTCTTCCTTGATATGAGTGATCAGTATAAACTTTTATCATCATTTCTAAGTCAGTCCCGAAAGATGGTAAAACATCACTTCACTCCCCTTTTAAGTTTCACACCCTGCAAGTTATGTATCTAATGCAAAATTTCAAACATTCTTAACTTCTCCTCCAACTGCTGAACAGTAATATTTTTAAGTGGAATGTTCAGGTGTATCTATTGCCTTTAATATGTATTTCTTCCACAATTATTTACTTGGAAAGTTGAACCCCAGAAATACAAAGCCTGCTTTCTGTATTGTCAATTGAAACCATCAAGCAGTTTCCACACGTGAATATACTGGTTGCTAAAGTAATGAAATTAAATTCAGTACTTACAAAGATATCGTCTGTTTAACATATCAAACACCCGACCTGGAGTTCCAACCACAATGTGTGGAGCCTCAGCCTGAAGCTTCTGCATCTCATTACGAACATTCGTGCCACCAATACAAGCATGGCAAGTTGCACCCATATAGTCTCCAAGAGCCAAAATTACCTTTTGTATCTAAAATAAAAATCCTTACGTCAGTACTTCCAGTATGTTAACCATTTTTTTTTAAGTTACAAAACAGTAATTTCTATAATTCACTATTCAGTTCTGAACAAGGACCATGCACTTGTCTGGCATGGAAACTGGGTCAAAGTTGCTGTTAATATCCCCAAAATTTAAATTAGTCACTAAAGAACAAAGTCCACCAATGGCATCAACATGGTAATTTCTTGGGTTGATTTATTTAAGCTAGTTTTTTTCTTCTTACCAAGAGAAGAGTCAGTCCCATTATCAAATTAATCCTAGATCTTTTCCTTAAGATATCATAAGGAATTTCTCTTTTAGAGGCCAAACTGCAAAGTGTCGGCAGAGTTGAGAAAACTATCACTGGTGTTGTACACTAGCAGAACAGCTTGCAAATAAGTTATGATATTTTGTCGTCAGGCAGTCAGAATACACAACTATGCAGTAAACACAGATTTACTAGGCAAGAATCAAATATCCTCAGCATTAAGGCCAAATGATGCATGTAGTAAGGCCAAATGATGTATGTAGCATCACCTGCAAAAATGCCCAATTCTGTTCCCAGTGAAGTCTCACTTTGCTACTGTCTTCACTGAGAGTATAGAAATAGGATTAGTAAACAAACTATAACTCATCTAATACCACAATTTTTCCTATATTCCAAAACCAAAATACCTTTTGGTATTTTGACTGTTATAAAGATATCATCTTTGGACATCTACCTCCAAACACAGCTGACTAATCTTTGGTCTAAGGAAGTAAAAAGTCTCACTTAAGAGTGAGAAGCAAATTTTATATAATATAAAACCAAATTGCAAAACATTTTATAAGTCTGATAATGTTTTCACCCCTCAGCTCACAAAGAGCTGAGAAGCGATCACGTGCATCACATCATTAAACCTTACATCAATGGATTGTTAGAGCCACTTTAACAGTACAGGAATCAATGTAGTCTGGTGCTCCATTAAAGCAGCTCCATTTTAAGCAGAAAAAAAATACTGAACCTTTGAGGTAAAGTAAACATGCAACATAACATGGGTCAGATAATTACACCACAAGACAATGAACTGATCACATGTGCACTGCAGTTTTCATGTTGCACAACTGCACAAGTTTGAGTTGTTTTCAAAAAATGCAATTTGTTTCCACTCAGAACATACCATTTTAATATCGTATCATTTTTAAGATTTCACCATTTGCCGGGAGATGCCCTTTCAGAACTACACAGCATATCAGCTGTTACCTGCACCTTATCCCAGCATCACCTCCAAACAAGTCACATCTGAACTCCCTTCATGTGGGTAGGGAAAACCTAAAACAGAAGCTATTCTGTTTCCCCATTACACTCAAAGTGGCAAGGATTCTGAATGGATATTAGTTACAGACCCCTTTAAAAAGTCTGTTAACTGTCCTACACAGTTGTGAAACCTGAAACCTATGCAATGTGCAAGCAGCTTTTTTTAACTACACTATCAATACCTGTTGAGCCAGTTCTCTGGTAGGGGCCAATACTAGTGCTTGGGTCTCCTTGAGATCAATCTCCAATTGCTGCAGGATGGAAATAGCAAATGTGGCTGTCTTGCCAGTACCTGACTGAGCTTGAGCAATCACATCATACCCTAAAAAAAGTAGGATATATATTTACTGCTCCCACACAAGTCATTCATACTTAGTTTAATTCTATTCCTTTTGAAATAAGTGATCAGCAATTAAGAGCTCTCTCCATTTCAGGTCAGTCCCGAAAGATGGTATACCATCATCTCACTTGTTCAAGCAAGGGTTAAAAGTAAGTGTTATCACCACACTTTAAAAATAACTACATAGTACATACATTTAAAAAGGATCTCTTTTCTAGTTAACTTGTGTCGTCACCATTAGCAGACAGATACAGTAAATGTTTGTGCTTGCCTACCTTTGATACATGGAATAATAGCTCTCTGTTGAATTGCTGAAGGCTTCTCAAAACCATAAGCATAAATACCCCTGAGAAGGGATTCTTTTAAATTCATATCATCAAAATTGTCAACAATTTCATTCCAATTGCTCTGTAAGGAAGGAAGCAAAAAGCAGATTATTATACGGATTGCCTACCTCCATAGTGGATTTAAGTCTAAAAGGGTATTATGCAGTTGCTCACCTCAATGATACCATCAGGGTCCATTCCCTCTGGGCCGCCATGGTCTCTGTTGCCAAGAAAAAGCAGGGTGTTAACACTCTTTGCAACTAACAACTTGCATGAAGAACAAGACCTCAGTATCTTGGATAGCATCCGCACTGCCCACACCAAACTGGAACTTGAACCAGTGATGGATTACTCTAGAAAATGCTCTGGTATTTTTCCCAGCATGAGAACTAGTCTCCCTTCCTCATTAGCATGGATGCCATTACTCCAACTTTCTGTGCCAGGCTCAGTCACCATTCATAACCCCTAAGCCACAGTGCAAGATCAGCAAAACGCCCCTACCCCGCAGCAAGCCCCAGGGGGCAGCACAGCACGCTTCCCCGCAGCAAGGCAGACACAGCAGGCCTCAACATGCCGCACGTCCTCCGCCACAACAGGCGCAGGGCAGAGACGACAGCTCCCAGCATGCAGCACGCCCCTGGCAGCGAAAAGAAATCTGCTCTCAGAGCGTTGCCTGCTGGGCGCTGTAGCCCCCGCCGGGGAGAAGGCAAAAGAGCGGCGCCATGTGGGCCACCTCGTCTGCAGAACCGGGAGCGACGGGTTTTCTCCGGCTTCTAGGCGGCGCCCCTCCCCCCTCAGCCAGGACTAGCAAACTCTCGCGAGAGCTCCACCCCTGGGATACGCTAAGCAGGCGGAGGAACGCGCCCAGCAAACGCCTTTAGCGCCGCGCTCCTCCCGCTCTGCGTGAAAATGGACTCGCCCGAAGCCGGGCCCAGGAAACGCCGGAGTGAACCAACAGGACACGGGGGGGGGGGGGGGTTTTCAAAGTTGAAGCGTCATGGCCGGCTCCTCTCGGAGCTAAATCATGCTGGGCCGCACGGGTGGCGGGTCCCCGAAACGGACAAGCTGCGGGAAGAACTTGCCTACCAGGGGACAACTGGACGGAACCATCTGGGATAGTATTTCCCACCAATGGCAACGAGCCGGCATCACACGCCCCACCTCCTCCCGCGTTAGTCTCTCTGCCCCTTAAAATCGCCTCAAGAGAAAAAAAAGCCACTGAGGCCCCGACTAGTTCCCCACCTCTCAGCCCCCAATACCTGCTATAATCCGTGGAACCACCTGACATGTTCCGGTCTCCAGCCCCCACTTGCGTTCTGTCCTCAACTGAAAAGGCAGCGCCTCCGCGGCGCCCGCTTTATATACCCATGCAGCCGCCGGGACTCAAGCCGCCTTTCGCCGCGGAGGGATCTATATATCGCCCCACAGTCCAAGCCACCAATATGCCCCGTTTAGGGTTCGCCCGTGTCACGGATGTCCCCACTCAAACTGGATATGATATTTCCCGTGGGGTTCGTAAGGCTGCCAGGGCCAGAAGAGCGGGCGGAGATTGGAACTATTTTGTGTGCCGCGAAGGCGGAAGGATATTGCAGCAGTTGGAGAGGTGACAGTGTCCTGCTCCTTCCTTCTCCTGCTCGTGCCCCCACCACTCGCACACGGGGTTTCCCTGCCCGGCCCCTGCTGCAGAGTGGCGCCAGGGACTCAGATCCGGAGAGACTGAGTGGGGCAGGGGGCTGGGTCGTCGGATTGGGGGAGCTCTCCCAGGAAGAGCGGGAGAAGAGGGGAGCTGGGCGAGGGGCCAGAGGAGGGGAAAGGGCAGCTGAGGCCCGAGGAAGGGGCAGAGAAAGAGGGAAGGGAATTTAGGGAGCAAAGGGGGGGGTCCCACCAGGAGATGGGGAGGGAGCAGTTGAGGGAATGGGAGAAAAGGGGGCACCAGGTGAGGAGGGTTAAAGGATCAAAGCCTGAGCATCACCTGTGAGGAAGGCAGGGTTATCACAAGGCAGGATTTTATCACCAGTCTTGCCATGTTGGTGTCAAACCCAGGCTCCAGGAGTCATGGGATTATGTGATTACCCCCCTCCCCCCGCCTCTACATACACACACACACACCAAAAAAAGTAAGCTTCTAGCCCTTGTGTTGTGGGGAAAAAGCTGGAAAACCGCCCTGGGAAAGTCTCCAAAACAAGACTGGCAGCAAAAGAACCGCAAATAGAGTCAAAAGAAAAAACTCTTTGGTGATTTTTAAATTGATTTTGGGATGGAGGGGGGGATTCATACTTTTGAATGTCTGGAGTAGGCAATACTGGAGAGGGACAAGGGGAAGGAGAAGCTGTGGCGCTCTGGAGAAAGGGATATGTGGAAGCAGCTCAGGGAACAGGTACCACGGGGTGCAGGAGTGAGGGGAGAAGATAGAACCTAGGGGAGACGGTTGCAGATAGGGAGAGGTTGCTGTCTATATTGTTTGGCTAGAAGGTGGTTTCTACTGCCATACTGCTGTTTAATTCATGTGCTCAGATACTGTAGTGATGGGTGCTGTATAAAAACCCAGATAGGTTAAATAGATTAGCTTCACACACTTTTACTGGTGGGCACCATTGAGATTTATGTTTGGTTGGTTTGTTTTTGAGGTAGCAGAAACTGTCTGAGGGAGGAGAGTTAAAATGTGGGTAATATATTCTAGATCAGTGGTTCTCAACCAGGGGTCCGAGGCTCCTGGGGGTGGGGTGCGTGTAAGTTTCAGGGGGCTGCCAAGCATGGACAACATTAGACTCGCTGGGGCCCAGGGTAGATAGCTGAAGCCCCACCATATGGGGCTGAAGCCTGGGCCCTGAGCCCCACCACCTGGGGCTGAAGCTGAAGCCTGAGCAATATAATTTTGCGTGGGCCCCATGGCATGAGGCCCCAGGGTATTGCTCTGTTTGCTATCCCCTAACCCTGGCCCTGGCTTTTATATGCAGAAAACCAGTTATTGTGGCACAGGTGGGCCGTGGAGTTTTATAGCATTTTGAAGGGGGTTCAGAAAGAAAAAGGTTGAGAGTCCCTGTTCTAGATGAAGGTATATTTGGGGGATGTTTGTGTGGGAGTTAACCCATGCAGTTGCTAGGATTGATGCAGATTTATTCGTATGTGATGGAAAAGTTGTGTTGTGACAGATTGCAAATGACAGTCTGACAATGTGAATACTAAGTTCTGTCAGGAAATAGTGTTTTGATGACACAAACTAAAATAAAACAAGATACATTAAATAAGTCAATTTTTATTGTGCAAGCTAGATCAAAATGGTCAATGGTATTATACTAGTTATGGGGTCACAGTGTGGGGTGTCATGAGCTGTCAGTCTTCACCCCAAACCCTGTTTCATCTCCAATATTGATAGTGTTAAATATAAAAAAATGTGTTTTTTTTTTTTTAAATTTATAAGGGGGTCGCACTCTTAGGCTAGCTGTTTGAAAGGTGTCCCAATACAAAAGTCTGAGAATCATTGTGCTAGTTTAGGGCTAGCATTGTGCTAGTTCACGGGGAACCATGGCCAATGGGAGCTTCAGGGGAGGTACCCGCAGGCAAGGGCAGCGCGCGGAGCCCTCTGCTCCCCCCCCCTCCAGCTGCAGGGACATGGTGCCGGCCGCTTCCGGGAGCAGTGCAGGGCCAGGGCAGGCAGGGAGCCTGCCTTAGCCCCGCTGTGGGCCGCTGCCACCCCGGAGCCGCTCCAGGTAAGTGGCGCCGGTCTGGAGCCTGCTCCCCAAACCCTTCCTGCACCCCAGCCCTGAGCCCCTTGCTGCACCCCTCCTGCACCCCAACCCCCTGCTCTGAGCCCCCTCCTGCACCCCAACCCCTGCCCTGAGCCCCCTGCTGCACCCCACACCCCTCCTGCACCGCAACCCCCTGCCCTGAGCCCCCTCCTGCACCCCAACCCATTGCCCCAGCCCTACCTTCATGGCCCTGCATGCAATTTCCCCACCCAGATGTGGCCCTCAGGCCAAAAAGTTTGCCCACTCCTGTTCTAGTTGCTTTCATACCAATAAAAAAAAAAAGTATTGCTGCATTTACTAGACTTACCAGGTTTATTATAATTGTTTCATACTATTACTTGTGTATACAAATGATATAACATACTAATCCCATTTGTGTATATTTGGGGAGGGTGAGTGGGGTTGAGTGTGGCAATTCGAGAATTTGTCCCCATAGTGAGCACCTGTGCACAAATGCAGGTGATGTTTTGAAAATCCAGCCTTTTGCTTTTAAGATATGAATATGTGTAAAATATCCCTCAGAGGATTCAATTTGGAGAGAGACCAAATATACACTGGTTCCGCAATGGCAGCACCTGCAGGGGCAGTATGACCTGATGAAATGGACAGAATTTTAGGTGACAAGGTGAGGAAGGTAATATCTTTAATCGGGTCAACTTCTTGACAAGCTTTTGAGTTTACACATATTTTGAGTGTCAGGAAGTCCCAAGTTATATATTCCCAGCTCTCTTATTGATGCACTGTAGAGATCTTAAAAGCCTGTTTTATGGAGTGTTCTGCATTTAGTGAGGAAAATTGAAAGTGCTTCTTTCTCTTCACATGTGTGACACTGGAACTGTACAATAAGGGTAACACTCATCTGTGCAAGAGAGAGAATTTTATCAGGAGCCAGACTGAGAGTGGAATTAAATCCCCTAGGAACTAAGAATCATCACAAACCTCACCACCTTCCACTCCGAGTGCAAGGTGCATTTCTTTGACCTTGTCTTCTCTAACATAAACACGTAGCAATATGTATATTTAAATAATAAAACACCCCTTCTCCCTCCCCAAATATTATTAAAACAAGACAGTCCATTGCATGTGGAAGTATTTTTTCGCACAACACACAGTCTGTGGAACTCTTTGCCAGAGGTTGTTGTGAAGGCTAAGACTATAAACATAAGGAAGTACTTCTTCATACAACGCACAGTCAACCTGCGGAACTTGTTGCCA
This sequence comes from Trachemys scripta elegans, assembly GCF_013100865.1. Lineage (NCBI taxonomy): Eukaryota > Metazoa > Chordata > Testudines > Emydidae > Trachemys > Trachemys scripta. Next base: position 95,587,535 of record NC_048306.1, read on the forward strand.
GGGGATGTTGTGAAAGCCAAAAGCATAACTGGGTTCAAAAAAGAATTAGATAAGTTCATGGAGACTAGGTCTATCAGTGGCTATTAGCCAGGCTGAGCAGGGGTGCAAAACCATGCTCTGAAGTGTCCCTAGCCTCTGTTTGCCAGAAGCTGGGAATGGACAAAAGGGGATGATCACTTAATGATTACTAAGGCTACGTTTTAGTCACAGGTATTTTTAGTAAAAGTCATGGACAGGTCACTGGCCGTAAAAAAAATTCACAGGCCAGTGACCTGTCCATGACTTTTACTAAAAATACCCGCCCTGATTAAAACTTGGGCAGGGGAGGAGGTTGCGAGTGCTCTGGGGAGGGCAATCCAGGGTTGCTGCAGGTGCTGGGGGAGGTGGCCCAGGACCCCCGCCGGTACTGGGGGCGGGGAAAGTTGGCGGGGCTGGCAGGGGCTTCCTACCCAGCTCTGCATCCCTGTAGCTCCTAGGCAGCAGAGGGAGGGGCCAGGGCAGGGGCTCTGCTACTCCTGCCACAAGTGCTGGCTGCCGCAGTTCCCATTGGCTGGGAACTGCAGCCAATGGGAGCTACAGGGGTGGGGCCTGTGGGCACAGGCAGTGCTTGACATGGAGACCCCCCACCCCTCTGCCGCCTAGGAGCTGCTGGGGGGCCATGCCAGTGGCAGCCAGGGAGCCCCCCACCCTGAGATAAGTGCACCCCCTGTGCTCCCCAACCCCCTAGCCCTGAGCCCCCTCCCACAGCCCCAAACTGCTGCTGCTGGCCATGCGGCTGCCCAGCTTGGGCAGCCCCTGAGTCAGCACCAGCTGCTGCAAAAGTCACGGAGGTAACGGAAAGTCACGGAATCCATGACTTCTGTGACCTCTGTGACAGACTTAGTGATTACCTGTTCTGTTCATTCCCTCTGACGCACCTGGCATTGGCCACTGTCAGAAGACAGAATACTGGGCTAGATGGACCATTGGTCTGATCCAGTGTGGCCCTTCTCATGTGCTCCTGCCCCAGGGAGAGGATGAGAGAACAAACTGCGATATACTGGAAGGTGCTCAGATACCATGGTGATGAGAGCAGTAAAATACAATGTTGCCCCTTTTTGACCTGAGGAGGTATTCAGAGTTTGGGGTCCTGAGGATATTCCAGTTGAGGGAGAAATTGATGGAGTCTCATGTTTTCTTTGATGCAATCTTGTTTATTTACAAGTAGGGCTGTCAATTAATCGCAGTTAACTCATGCGATTAACTAAAAAAATTAATCGTGATTAATCGCAGTTTTAATCGCACTGTTAAACAATAGAATACCAGTTGAAATGTATTAAATATTTTTGAATGTTTTTCTATATTTTTCAAATATATTGATTTCAGTTACAACACAGAATACAAAGAGTACAAAATGCTCGCTTTTTATTATTATTTTCGATTACTAATATTTGCTCTGGAAAAATGATAAAAAAAATAGTACTTTTCAATTCTCCTCATACAAGTATTGTAGTGCAATCTTTTTATTGGAAAATGCAACTTAAAAATGTAGATTTTTTTTTGTTACATAACTGTACTCAAAAACAAAACTATGTAAAACCTTAGAGCCTACAATTCATTCAGTCCTACTTCTTGTTCAGCCAATCACTAAGATAAACTAGTTAGTTTACATTTGCAGGAGATAATGCTGCCCGGTTATGTACAATGTCACCTGAAAGTGAGAACAGGCCTTCACATGGCACTTTTGTAACCACATTACAAGGTATTTACATGCCAGATATGTATGCCCCTTCACGCTTCGGCCACCATTCCCGAGGACATGCTTCCATGCTGATGACGCTCGTTAATAAAATAATGCGTTAATTAAATTTGTGACTGAACTCCTTGGGGGGGAGAATTGTATGTCTCTTGCCCTGTTTTACCCGCATTCTGCCATATATTTAATGTTATAGCAGTCTCAGATGATGACCAAGCACATGTTGTTTGTTTTAAGAATGCTTTCACTGCAGATTTGACAAAACGCAAAGAAGGTACCAATGTGAGATTTCTAAAGAAAGTTACAGCACTCGACCCAAGGTTTAAGAATCTGAAGTGCCTTCCAAAATCTGAGAGGGATGAGGTATGGAGCATGCTTTCAGAAGTCTTAAAAGAGCAACAATCTGATGCGGAAACTAGAGAACCCGAACCACCAAAAAAGAAAATCAACCTTCTGCTGGTGGCGTCTGACTCAGATGATGAAAATGAACATGCATCGGTCTGCACAGCTTTGGATCATTATCGAGCAGAACCTGTCATCGGCATGGACACATGTCCTCTGGAATGGTGGTTGAAGCATGAGGAGACGTATGAATCTTTAGCGCATCTGGCACGTAAATATCTTGCGACACAGACTACAACAGTGCCATGCGAACCCCTGTTCTCATTTTCAGGTGACATTGTAAACAAGCCGGCAGCATTATCTCCTGCAAATGTAAACAAACTTGTTTGTCTGCGTGACTGGCTGAACAAGAAGTAGGACTGAGTGGATTTGTAGGCTCTAAAGTTTTACATTGTTTCATTTTGAATGCAGTTTTTTGTACATTATTCTACATTTGTAAGATCCACTTTCATGATAAAGAGATTGCACTACAGTACTTGTATTAGGTGAATTGAAAAATACTATTTTTTTTACAGTGCAAATATTTGTAATTAAGACTAAAGTGAGCACTGTACACTTTGTATCTGTGTTGTAATTGAAATCAATATATTTAAAAATGTAGGAAGCATCCAAAAATATTTAAATAAACCATATTCCATTATTGTTGAACAGGGTGAGGCTGTTGTGTTGTAGGCAGGCTGCTGGGGTTAGAGTGCTGAATCAGGATTACACAGCACATACACACTCAGGAAACTGCATTCTTGTCTGCTGGCTGTTGATGTCCGTCCAGGCTGTGAGCCACAGCATCAGAGCATTTAAGGCACCTAAGATTTCAGTGCAGGTGATGACAACCTCTTACTGGTCTTGGTTGAACCCTAAAACATTCCACAGACACAATTAGATTTGTAGTTAGAGCTAATGGACTGTTAGATAAAGCTAAAAAATATTGAACATGCAATTTCTTTCAATTTAATTAGATAAATCCAAATATACAGACTGTACATTTATGATGTAAGGAAACCACAAACCTATATATTTTAATGTCATAATCCTGTGACCGCTCTGGACAGCACTTTCAACTCCGACACACTAGCCAGGTACACAGGAAAAGCCCTGGGAAATTTTGAATTTCAGTTCCTGTTTCGCCAGCGTGGCGAACTCAGCAGCATAGGTGACCATGCAGTCCCAGAATTGCAAATGAGCTCCAGAATGGACCGAATGGGAGACACTGTATCTGATTGCTGTATGGGGAGAAGAATCTGTGCAGGCCGAACTCTGATCAAAAAGAAGAAATGCTAATATATGTACCAAAATCGCCCAGGGCATGGTGGAGAGAGGCTACAACAGGGACACATAGCATGCCGTGTGAAAGTTTAAGGAGATCAGGCAAGCCTACCAAAAGACAAAGGAGGCAAACGGTCGCTCCGGGTCACAGCCCCATACATGCTGCTTTTGTGATCAGCTGCATGGCATTCTGGGGGGGACCCTACCACTACCCCACCACTGTCTGTAGACACCTGCAAGGGGGGAGTCTCACGCAACAGGGAGGATGATTTTGTGGATGAGGAGGAGGAGAATGCGCAGCAGGCAAGTGGAGAATCCATTCTCCCCAGCAGCCAGGACCTTTTCATCACCCTGGAGCTAATACCCTCTCAAAGCGGGTTCCCGGACCCTGAAGCCGGAGAAGGCACCTCTGGTGAGTGCACATTTGTAACTACACTACAGGGGTTAAACGCAATTGTGATTAATGTTTGATTTGCCGTGAAGAATCGGGATGCATTCGCGGCCAGTACAGCTACTGGAAAAGTTTGTTAATGTATCTGGGGATGGAGCAGGAATCCTCCAGAGACATCTCCATGAAGCTCTACTGGAGGTACTCTGAAAGCCTTTGCAGAAGGTTTCTGGGATGGGCTGCCTTATTTTGTCCTCCATGGTAGGACACTTTACCACACCAAGCCAGTAGCAAGTAGTCTGGAATCATTGCAGCACAAAGCATGGCAGCGAATGGTCCTGGGTTTTGGTCGCATTCAAGCAACATTCGGTCTATATTTTTCTGTGTTAGCCTCAGGAGAGTGATGATCTTTCATGGTCACCTGGTTGAAAAAGGGGAATCTTTGTAAGGGAACAGTAAAAGGACCCTGTTCATGCTGAGCTGTTTGCGCTTGGTTAAAAGGGATCATCCCTGAGAATAACCACGCAGTGTGGGGTGGGGTGAATGGATCATCCCAGAGAATAGCCACGCGGTAGGGTGGTGGGAGGGGTGTACTGCACATCCACCCAAAAACTGCAGCCCCTCCTTTTAAATGGCAAACCCAGCTGGCATTGCTTGCTATGGGAAAAGAGGACGCTGCAGTTTGAAACCATTCCCACATATCATGAAGGTGGAAGAAGCCAACCCCCCATATCCTTTGGCTTACCATGGCTGCCTGGAAACCGAATTCTGTTGCCCAGCCGTGTGTGATGTGTCACCATACCGGCGGGCGCTCAATATAAAAGGCAAAATGTGACCTTGTACCTAAAGCACATGTGCTGTCAGCTGTGAATTGCTTGATTCACTATGAAAGAGTCTCCCTTTTGTTCTCAGAAATGTATCTTCTTAAATTCTACTCTCTCTTTTTATCCCCCCGCAGGTGCAAATGTTTCTGTGCTCCCCTATTATCTCCGTCCCAGAGGTTATCACAGATTAGAAGGCGAAAAAACTGCACTCGTGATGACATGTTTTCTGAGCTCATGCAATCCTCCCGCACTGATAGGGCACAGCTGAATGCAAGGAGGCATTCAGTGACAGAGGCCAGGAAAGCATTAAGTGAGCACGATGAGAAGAGGCAAGAGGCGATGCTGAGGCTAATGAGGGAGCAAATGACATGATCAGGGGCGTCTGGTGGAGCTGCAGGAAAGGAAACCAGAGCACAGACCGCCGTTGCATCCACTGTATAACCACCTGCCCTCCTCCCCATGTTCCATATCCTCCTCATCCAGACACCCAAGAATGCGATGGGGAGGCTCCGGGCACCCCGCCACTCCACTCCAGAGGATGGCCCAAGCAACAGAAGGCTGTCATTCAAACAGTTTTGATTAGTCGTGTGGCTACAATAAGCAATGTGGCCTTGTCCTTCCCTCCTCCCCGCCTCCCCCGCCCCGCCCGGGCTACCTTGTCAGTTATCTCACTTTTTTTTTAATTAATAAAGAAAGAATGCATGGTTTCAAAACAATAGTGATTTTATTTCCTTTGCCAGCTGTGATCGAAGTGGGGAGGGAGGTTGGCTTACAGGGAATTAAAATCAACAAAGGGGACGGGTTTGCATCAAGGAGAAACACAGACAACTGTCACACCGTAACCTGGCTAGTCATGAAACTGGTTTTCAAAGCCTCTCTGATGCGCAGCGTGCCTAGCTGTGCTCTTCTAATCGGCTGGTGTCTGGCTGCTCAAAATCGCCCATCAGGCGATTTGCCTCAATCTCCCACCCCGCCATAAACATCTCCCCCTTACTCTCACAGATGTTATGGAGCACACAGCAAGCAGCAATAACAATGGGAATATTGGTTGCGCTGAGGTCTAAGCTAGTCAGCAAACAGCGCCAGCAAGCTTTTAAACGTCCAAAGGCCCATTCTACCACCATTCTGCACTTGCTCAGCCTATAGTTGAACTGCTCCTTACTACTGTCCAGGCTGCCTGTGTATGGCTTCATGAGCCATGGGAGCAAAGGGTAAGCTAGGTCCCCAAGGATAACTGTTGGCATTTCAACATCCCTAATGGTAATTTTCTGGTCTGGGAAGTAAGTCCCTTCTTGCAGCTGGTCGAACAGCCTGGAGTTCCTAAAGATGCGAGCACCTTTCCCGGCCATCCCAGGTTGATGTCGGTGAAACGTCGCTTGTGATCCATCAGTGCTTGCAGCACCATTGAGAAGTATCCCTTGCGGTTTATGTACTGGTTGGCAAGGTGGTCCAGTGCCAAGGTAGGGATATGCGTTCCATCTATCGCCCCACCACAGTTAGGGAACCCCATTGCAACAAAGCCATCCACTATGACCTGCTCATTTCCCAGAGTCACTATGTTTGTTAGCAGAAGGTCAGTGATAGCATTGGCTACTTGGATCACAGCAGCCCCCACAGTAGATTCGCCCACTCCAAATTGATTCCCGACTGACCGGTAGCAGTCAGGCGTCACAAGCTTCCACAGGGCTATCGCCACTCGCTTATCAACTGTCAGAGCAGCTCTCATCTTGATATTCCTGTGCTTCAGGGTGGGGGAAAGCAACTCACAAAGTTCCAGGAAAGTGGCCTTACGCATGTGAAAGTTTCGTGGCCACTGGGAATCATCCCATACCTGCAACACTATGCAATCCTACCAGTCTGTGCCTGTTTGCCGGGCTCAGAATCGCTGTTCCACTGTATCAACCTGCCCCACTGCCGCCATGATGTCCCAATTGCCACATCCTGTGCTTTCAGGAATGTCTGTGTCCATGTCCTCCTCACAATCGTCCTCGTGCTGGCGGCTCCTAGCCAGGTTCTGCACATACTGCAGGATAATGCGTGAGGTGTTTACAGTGCTCACAACAGCAGCAGTGAGCTGAGCGGGCTCCATGCTTGCCGTGCTATGGCGTCTGCATGGGTAACCCAGGAAAAAAGGCACGAAACGATTGTCTGCCCTTGCTTTCATGGAGGAAGGGAGGCAGGGAGGGGAGACTGACGATATGTACCCAAAACCACTCACGACAATGTTTTTTCCCATCAGGCATTGGGAGCTTAACCCAGAATTCCAATGGGCAGCGGAGACTGCGGGGACTGTGGGATAGCTACCCACAGTGCACCACTCTGTGAGTCGATGCTAGCCATGGTATTGAGGATGCACTCCGCCGACTTAATGTGCTTAGTGGGGACATACACAATCGACTGTATAAAATCACTTTCTAAAGATCGACTTCTATAAAATTGATCTAATTTCGTAGTGTAGACATACCCTAAGAAACCCAACTGTTTTGACAATGCTGTTAGTGTCGCTGCAGATGCTTGTTGAGGTGCATTAATCGCTGAAGTGTGCACAAGTCTCCACCAAGAGTCTGTCTCAATTGGATTCACTGAACAGAGCTTATGGTGTGAAGCAGAAGTGCTTGAAGAGGTCAAGTCTAAGGAGACAGTGAAGCTGCATGTCTTACCCTAGGAAGAATGAGATCCCTGGGGGTCTGGCACATTGAAGGGATTCCTTCTAGAAGATGTTCCAAAGCTGGAGGCGTAGTACTGATCCTGTGGATCTGTGACACCAAGGCAACTGGTGAAATTTAATGGCCTCTGGTATACAGCGGGTCAGACTAGATGATTTATTGATCCTTTGCGGCCTTAAACTCTATGAAACTGAAATTTGCTCAGTGGGGTCCTGAACAAGTTAATGAGAGCGCTTTGATTTCAGCTCATTGAATAGTTATGTTTTAGACTTAATAGGTAACATTTTTGAAAGTCACTAAGTGGTTTAGGAGCCCGTCTAAACAAAAGTTGGAGATTTAGGATCCTAAATCACATAGGTACTTTTGAAAATTTTACCTAATATCTATTCCAATTTATACTAGATATCTGGAATATTCCAAGAGCCTTTCTCAAGGCACTGGGCCTCACGTTAACAGATCTGTCATAGTGCCAGCCTTCTTCCCACATCCACATCCCCAATCTAGTTAGGCTGTCCTGCCTTCATAGACTCATAGACTTTAAGGCCAGAGAGGACCATCATGATCATCTAGTCTGACCTCTTGCATGTTGCAGGCCACAGATCCTCACCCACCCACTCCTGTAATAAACCCATAACCTCTGGCTGAGTTACTAAATCCAGCAAATCATGATATAAATACTTCAAGTTACAGAGAGTACACCATTTACTTTACTTTACACCTGCAAGTGACCCATGCTCCTTGCTGCAAAGGAAGGCAACCTCCTTCCCCCCACCCGGGTCTCTACCAATCTGACACCGGAGGAAAAATTCCTTCCGACCCTTTCCTTCCTTAAACAAGGAAAATATCTACAATACGTCTGGAGTATGCTTTTGAAATACTGTGTTTTCGTAAAAGATTTGTGATGTTCTTATGATTTTCCAAGTTAGCAGTCAGCTAATAGGAAGCATGCTGACCCAATCAAATCTCAAATCATATGATTTTTTCTGTTGAAAATATTTAGGTCTTCCCTTTCTTCTATTTTCTTTTTCTTTTATCAATCATTAAGTCTCCTACATAATGTAGACATTGAGAGATACAGTTGTAATAATAGCTGAATGTCTTGAATCCTCTGTTTGATTTGGGGTCAAATTCTACCCTTCAGAGTCTCACCAGAGAATAAAGGGAAAGAGTTGGGTGGTTCAGGCCCAGCACTGGGAGTTGGAAAATGTTGGCTCTCTCCCAACTGTGACACACACTTGTGTTGTGGCCTTAGGCAAATATTTAGGGGCTGACAGTGCACCATTGAGGTAAATGGTTTTGTCATTGGTTTCAACTGGACCAAGATCGGCTCTTTGTCTACACTTCACTTTCCTCTTCTATAAAGTGGGGATAGTAATACCTCCCTCACAGGGCTTTTGTGAGGGCAAATTAAATGTTTGTGAAGAATGTTGAGATCCTTAGTTGGAAGGTGCGTTAGAGTGCAAAGTATAATTAGTTAATGGGAGTTGTGTGCACATGTCTGAGGGCAGAGTTTGTCCTTTAGATTGCAATGCAAGAGGAAAGAAAGCTAGAAAAATTAAGCAAGTGAGAGCTGCTGCTAATGTCCTGAAAGAGTACTGCATTTACATTTATTTTGCAGGCCAAGTGTAACACTTCTGCACTACAGTGGTACACTGTAGTTCTTGTACGTCTGTCAGAAGCAGTCTGCAAGAAATAAGAGTGGTGGCTGCCTCAAAAATTCTGAGAAAAGGTAAATTTGAACATATTGATTAATTTCAGCAAAATCTTGACATTGACCTGGTTTTCTTCTCAGTACAATTTAATCCTTCATGTGATATATTTATTCTCTTGGTTGTTCAATTTGGCGTCCACAGATGATACCCAAAATTATAATCGCCAAGTTACATTAACTTCAGTTTGTACCAAAGTAGTCACATTTACTTCTATTTATCTAACAACTGATACAGCCTGGGCCTGTTCACCATGTTGATTCCTTTTAGTGTAGGGTCTTTTTTCCTTTGTTCTGCAGCCATACAACTCTGTCCTACTAACAGTGAAATCTACTGATTGTTCATTGGTAATTAGAATTATAATAATTTACATAGCACAAGACTCCATAGATACAAAATTGACTGCAACTATTGAGTGAAGAAATGAAATCTTGTTACATTGCTGTATACTATGAAGTTTAATGTCTTGAGTGACTTCTGGTTGTAGTAGGCTATATACCCAATATTAATTATGAAATCAAATATTTAAAATAAAAAGAATAATGGATAATTTTGCTGTTTTAAATACATGCAAAATAACTCAACTTACAAGTGTCTCACTAACTACGGTGCTATATATGTAACAACATAAGTGTGAGTGGTTAATCAGACTGAAAGGAACAACTGGTAAAACACTGCACAGAAAAGTTCAGCGTTTAAATGTCTTTCCAGGCTTTTATTGTCAGAACATTAAAAAATTAGCTTTATAACCATCAGAAAAGAAATGACACAAGGTATTCACCTCTCTGGATTGCAAGCGTTCTTTGCTTGTTTTGCCCTTCGTGTGTCAGCCAAGTGTAGCAAAAGTTTCCAGCCTCTAGAAGGACAATTTTACTTCCCTCACTGAGTATTCTGCAGAGTTTATACAACCTATCACAATGAGTAAATGTTAACAACAAAGACAGATCACTGCCTCATTAACTGTAAACAAACTGTATATTCGGAGCCAAAACATGCACCATCATCAGGGCTAACCCAGCTTTCTACGGGATCAAAGTTTTCTGTTGAACCTTTATTTTTCTAACAAAATGTGGAGTAGTAGTTAGAGCAGGTGACTGAGGATCAGAACTCCTGAGTTCTATTCCCAGCATTGTTACAGACTCACTATGAGACCATGGGTGAGTAATTTCAACTCTCTGTGCCTCAGTTTCACCTGGTTTATAAAATAGGAATAACAATCCTTTCCGGGCTCACAGAAATCATGTTTTGTATGTGTGTGTTCCCATACTGCCTGGCCCAATGGAGCACCCAGTTCTGAGTGGGGCCTTTAGGTACTACCACAATCTAAATATTAATAAATAACAATTCATAAAGGATGTTGTGAGGCTTAATTATCTGATGTTTATAAAAACTCTTTGAGATCTTTGGATGAAAGATGCTATCTAGGCTTTAAGTATCAGAGGGGTAGCCGTGTTAGTCTGAATCTGTAAAAATGCATCTGAAGAAGTGAGGTTCTTACCCACGAAAGCTTATGCTCCCAATACTTCTGTTAGTCTCAAAGGTGCCACAGGACCCTCTGTTGCTTTTTATCTAGGCTTTGTCTGTATTACATCTTTTTAACCAGTTAGTGGCATAGGTGGTGATAAATGTGTCCACAGAAGTAAGGGTGTTTCACCCAGGCTTTCAGTAGTTGTCTTCCCGTAACTTTCTGGTGTACTGTTTATGTGGTGTTTTTAGGAGTGTAGTTAGGGCTGCCAAGAGATGCCTTTGGGGACCAAGCCTCCTTTCCAGCTGTCTGTGCAGTAGGACTTTCTAGAGTGCTGCTTGTGCCACACTATGTGCATGGCCTTTGGGTACACGGGTCCTGACGGTCCACGAACAAATAGGTGTAAATGATTACATGAGGTGGTCACTACAAAGGTGGTACTCACACCTTCTTGTCAACTGTTGGAAATGGGCCACCTTGATTGCATTGGCCTCATTAGCACTACAAAAATAATTTCCCCTCCCTTGGTATTCACCCCTTCTTGTCATCTGTTGAGAACAGGCCACTTCTGCCTTAACTGAATTTTTTTTTTTTAATGGAGATATACCTATTTCATAGAGCTGGAAGGTCATTGAGTCCAGCCCCCTGCCTTCACTAGCAGGACCAAGTACTGATTTTGCCCCAGATTCCTAAGTGGCCCCCTCAAGGATTGAGCTCACAACCCTGGGTTTAGCAGGCCAACGCTCAAACCACTGAGCTATCCCTCCCCTCCCAAATTGGCTCCTTAGCACTGACCCCCCACTTGATAAGGCAACTCCCATCTTTTCATGTGCTATAATATATATTCTGCTTACTGTATTTTTCACTCCATGCATCTGATGAAGTGGGTTTTAGCCCATGAAAGCTTATGACCAAATAAATTTGTTAGTCTCTAAGGTGCCACAAGGACTCCTCGTTGTTTTTGCTGATACAGACTAAGACGGCTACCACTCTGAAAAGAGGAGAATCAGACCCTCTATCTGTAGCTCAGGCACTATATAGTTCCCCAGAATTTTCCAGAATGCACTAATACAGACTCAGCAATGTGGTAGGTGTAGATGTACAAACGTGGAGTTGTGTTGTGAAAAAAGCTGCTGTTTGGACACAACAGTGTTTACAACAGTGTTTGTTGTAAATGATTCAGATGACAGTTTCACAAACTACACCTCTACCCTGATATAACGCGACCCGATATAACACGAATTCGGATATAACAAGGTAAAGCAGTGCTCCGGGGGGGGCTGCGCACTCCAGCGGATCAAAGCAAGTTCGATATAACACGGTTTCACCTATAACATGGGAAGATTTTTTGGCTCCCGGGGACAGCGTTATATTGGGGTAGAGGTGTAATTACCAAAACATAGCACAAGGGCACAGCATAACTCGAATAATAAACTGCTCTGATGGCTCAGTTTTGGACCACAATCATCATCCAATAATTTGAAGCTTTTTGCTGAGAGTTTTTATATAGTCATATGCCAAATATTTCTTTGAAGCCAGGAAAACAAAACTGAAAAAAGCCCTGCAGTCTCTCAAACCTCATATGCTGCTATGCACATTAGAGGGTATAGTCTCATTGTAGTGTGCAGAACTTTATGCACAAAATACTCAGAGTGGTGCAGCAAATTAGGAAGTTAGCGAGTAGTTACAGTGGATATCATTAGCGCTAACCCAGGGCCTGCACTTTAGCACAACATGTCACAGTTGTTAGCAGTAACCAGTAGCCTTTCTTCCTTACACAGCAGGAACCAGAAATGACAATTCACATTGGACTACAGAAATGTAGTGATTACTTTATCTCCTGTGTGTCACAAAGCTTCCTTTAAAAGCCTCTCGTGATGTATGTTTCTGAGTCTCATATAGTCAGGGCTGGCTCTAGGCACCAGCAAACCAAGCACGTGCTTGGGGCGGCACATTTTCCGAGGCGGCATTCAGTCCATCTTTTTTTTTTTTTTTTTTGCTTTGGGGCAGTGTGTCATGCGTGGGGGGCACCCTGGGGCCACTGCAGTTCGCGTCGTGGGGGACCAGCGCCCGCACCTTGTGACTGGGCCAGGCAGGCTCCGAGTGGGGGACACTCGGGCTGGGGGCTGCCCCGTGGGGCACACGGAGCCGCCTGCAGGTGCTGCAGGGCGGCCGCCCCCCAGCACCACAGCCGGGGCTGGGCGAAGCGGCCCAAGCCGCCCAGGGACTGCGGCAGGGTGGCCAGAAGCAGCAGCAGCAGTGGAGCCATAGAGGGCGGGGCGCTGCCGTGAAGGGCCCGCGTCCCGCTCTCCGGGGCTCCGTTCCCTCTGGGGCTACCCTGCCCCGGCTCCTCAGCCCCCTGCAGGGGCGGTCCCCTGGCTCTGCCCTCCCGGGTCCCGGCTGGTCCTGGAGGCAGGAGCCCTGGCTGGAGGGACCCTGGGCTGAGGCGCGGCCCGGGAGCCCCGCTGCTTACCCCAACCCTGCCAGCGCTGGACTGGCTGGAGGCAAGGGGGGAGCGGGTGGAGTCAGCACTGGTGGGGGGGAGCCCAGCGCTGGGGCGGCAGGGGGTGCGGGTGGGGGGGCACTGGTGTGGGGGGTAAGAGCCCAAGGCTGGGGTGGGGGGCAGCCAAAAAGTTTTTTGCTTGGGGCGGCAAAAAACCTAGAGCCGGCCCTGCATATAGTGATTTGGCATTTATTTGCACTCCATTTTTGATTAATTTGTAAGTGGGGGTGCCTGGGAAATGTCCCTTTCCTAACCAATCTGTTTCCTGGCTGTAGATGTTCAGTAGCCTCCCAGTCAGGAAATATTTTGTTTCTCTGCTAAGTTCTGTTCTGTAGCTTGTATTATTATTTCCAAATATACTCTGATGCACAATTTACCTTGGTCTGAAACTGCAAGACCTTTGTGTGGCTTTACACTTTTCTTCCTCCAGGAATTTCACAACTAAATCACTGATCTCATATAGGTGTCGTGGTGAATAAAGACTCATTCAATATATGCACACAATATTTAAAACTCTTTCAGGACCTCACTTGGACATGATATTTTATCTTTTGGCTATGGACCCAAAGCTGATAGAATTTCCTTTTCACATATGTCTGACTAAATCTGGGAAAGCTCAGTATGTATCACAAATGAAGATGGTTATAAATGGTTAATTCTAAATACATTAAAGGAATTTTCTGATTTCCTTTAGTGCCTTTCATTAGTGAGCGCACCATTTATCTAGCTGGGAAATACATCTTGGCAATCCTAAAGAACAAATTCACTTGCAAAATGCACATTGAAATTGTATTTGCTAACATACTGTGCAAACAAATCATGCCTCTGTATGCTGATTGAAGGAAATGAAAGTGAGAGATGCAAGGGATCGCTGCCTCCAAATTGCTGTTTCCATAGAACTGCTGCTGCTGCTCAAGAAAAAACTGCAGCATGGATTTCCTCTGCCACTGAAGGTAAGAAGAGGGTACAGCAAGGACTGGGGGAGGGGTAGAGAGCAAGTCGGTGTCCTTGCTATCTAAAAAAGGAAATTCAGTTTCAGTGTTTGTGAGGCAGAAATGCTGGTGCAAAAGAAAAAAAATTATCTCAGCTGCTTAGGGTGGCAAGAGTGACAAGGAAGCACACTCCCCTGCTCTCTGGAGGAGACACTGCAAAGGAAGGAGGGAGAACTTAGAAGAACTGTTACTTTATCATTTAGAAACTGTTTGCGGCTGCTTCTGAGATAATTACCATTTGACACTGCTGTACTATAAATAGTATCCTAATGAGCAAAGGCAACTGTGAAAGAAATCCAGTATGGTGGATCGGCAACAAGAAAAAGTAATGCTACATACCCAATATAATATTGAACACATCTGTACTGTGTGTATAAAGATGGTTTAATTGTTGTTTACTATTATGGCTATTAAATGTTCAGCATCCTGAGTGCTTTCCTAAGAAGGGTGGACACGATTTATAATACAATTGTTATGATGGATCGATCTTTGGAAATGCCTTAGATTAGATACAATGAGAGTGAAAAAATATAATCACTAAAACATGTCACTGCTAAATATTGGTGAGTACTCAAAAACACTTTTGTCGGTTGTTGAGAGTCAAGAAGTGGCTTCAGACTTGCAGAGTGGAATTCTGCGAAGTGACTGAGGCTTGCAGTGTAGAGTCCTCAATGAGTCTTCCATAAGCGGCTTTTGTTGAATTCTCCACATCTGCTTAGCCTCTCTGTCATATCTAGCAGTTCTTTGCTCTCCTCATCTCCCATGGGCTCTCACTGGTTCTCCACTCCATCAGAGATCCATTGCAGGCAGATTTAGCCATATGTTTTATGCAACAGACCCTATATGATAGGAAGCCAGGTCTGTCCCCTGCTAAAGCCAGTGTATGTTACTCTGGTGGCTTAACGGGGTCTTAAAGATGGTAAAAGCAGACCTAATAGACTATTTCCAGTGTAGGGGCAGTGTGCCAATTCCCCATGCCACCCCGAGTGTAGTGGCATGCGGCATACCAAAGGTGTGGTCAAGGCAGGAGTAACTGTGAAACCTGAGCACCAGTAACTGCAGGGCAGCCCCTGCCTATAGAACAGAAGGGGTAAAACGTAATTGTGATTTGGCACCTTTTTAAAACCCACTTTGCACTCATGGCTGCGACTCCTGAATCAGGAGCTGGCATCCAGCTGAGTTTGTCATTCTTGAATGGATGACTGAATACATGTTTGATTCTATGATTCCTCTTTGCGTGGGATCATGTGTTTTCCCTGTGATGTCATGATCCCTCCAATGCAATTACCACTCAGAGTAGAGCTTCTCAGACCGAGGACACAGTTCAGCAGCCCTTACACTCAAAAGTCCCATCTCTGGTTTTCTGTAGAAATCAGAATGAAAGCTTTCTGGTGCAGGGAGTATGTCTTAATTTTATAGTTATAAAATGACATGCACACTTATAGTGGCATTTTGTACATAATAATTGGGCAAGCTTTCTTTGCATGCTGAAAGAGATTCAGCATTAAACAAGGAGGTGCATAAGTGTGGTGTGTTTATCTGCATAAACACATGCTGATAACACACTGGCACAGAGGACAGTCCTGAGTGCTAAGCTTCCTGTCTTTTTATCTGTAACCAGAAAGTCCTACTAAATAGGAAATTGTCAAATCAATTCAGAAAAACTGCCATCTACTGGCCAAGCTAGAGATGTACTTGCTCAGGAATTAGGTCTTCTCCTTTGTCTTACATATATGTACATTTTTACCAAGCATGACTTAATAATAATATAATAGTTTGTAGTTCATTTAGTCAGAAATAGAGCTGATCAAAAATGTTCAGAGGGAATGTTTTTCTGTCGGCAACTGCCATTTCCCCTCATTCAAAACTTTGCAAGGAATGTCAATTTTGACAATTTCATTTTGGGGCAAAAAAAATTGAAACAAAGTATTTTGATAACGATGAAACCTTTTTTGACATTTTTTGAAATATAACATCCCTGTGCCCTTTTGCTCCTATTTCACCCCCAACCCCAGTTCTTACCCCTTTCTTCTCCCCTACTGCTATCCCCCTTGCTCTTGCCAGTGACCCCACCCAACTCCTGCCCCGTCTCCCAACTCTGCTTCTATTTTCCCCTGCCTGAATCCTGTCCCTGTTCTCTTCCCCCTGCTCCTGCCCCATTCTCATTCTCTGCCTATATTCCCCCACTCCTGTTCTGATCCCCCCCAGCTCCTAAACCCTTTCTTCTCCAAGCTCCTATTCTCTTTCCTCCCACCAAGCTCCTGCATCTCTCCCTGCATCCTGTATCTCTTCCACACACACCCCATACCCTGTACTCCAGTCAGGGTGCTTCTTCCTGGTCCTCTTCCTTGGGGGTCAGCTGAAGGAACATTGTGAGCACAGGAGAGACATTCTCCCTGATACCACTTCTGGTGCTGGTGCCACAGGCAGCCAGGAGGCACAACTGTAGGGAAAGTCCAGCTCAGCTCCTGAAAACCTGGTCTGGAGCATGAATAGTCTGGATGGAAACTTCAGAGAATTTAGTTGCCAAATGCTAACAAACCTCTATTGAATATGTGCCATCTGCGATTTTTCAGTGGCTTATAACTTGGCCAAATTTGGTTGGATTTTCATGGGCATGGCAAAAGACACAACTCTGACACCAGCGTGACCCCTCCCAACCAATCCCTGCCAATTTTTAAGCCTTTGTTCCAAAGCACTGAGGTTCTAGAGCTTCTCGGCAAAACAGTTATAATAGTTTTTTTTTAACATGGGCAAAACAGTGTATTTTTCTCTAACCTTGTTCTCCAAAATGGCTGAACCATTTTAGCTGAAACTTTCAAAATAAGTAAAAAAAAAAAAAAAAAAATAGCCTTTGGCAGACACCCAGCATGGAAAATATCAGCCTGAACAATTTACATTTGGCAGAGTTATAAGCAACAGAAAACAGTATTTTATAGTGGAAAGTGTCAGACAGCCTTAAGTATAGACTGTGTCACCTATAATTAGGGCCCTATGAAATTCACAGTCCAGTTTGGTTAATTTCATGGTCATAGGATTTAAAAAATCATAAATTTCATGATTTCAGATATTTAAATCTGAAATTTCACAGCGTATAATTGTAGGGGTCCTGACCCAAAAAGGAGTTGTTGGGGGAGGGAGGTCACAAGATTATTGTGTGTGTGTGTGTGGGGGGGAGTTGCAGTACTGCAACACTTATTTCTGTGCTGCTGCTGGTGGTGGAGCTGCCTTCAGAGCTGGACGACTGGAGAGCGACAGCTATTGGCTGGGAGCCCAGCTCTGAAGGCACAGCCATTGCCAGCAGCAGCACAGAAGTAAAGATGGCATGGTATGGTATTGCCACCCCTACTTCTGTGCTGCAACCTTCAGAGCTGGACTCTTGGTCAGCAGCCACCACTTTCTGGCTGCCCAGCTCTGAAGGCAGCACAGAAGTAAGGGTGGCAATACCGTGACCTCCCTAAAATAACCTTACCAGTCCCCTGCAACTGCCTTTTTCTTATTAATCATAGAATATCAGAGTTGGAAGAGACCTCAGGAGGTCATCTAGTCCAACCCCCTGCTGAAAGCAGGACTAATCTCCAGACAGATTTTTGCCCCAGATACCTAAATGGCTCCCTCAAGGATTGAACTCACAACCCTTTGGGTCAGGACCCCCAATTTGAGAAACACTAATCTCCCCAGAGAAATCTGTATGGTATAGGCTAAAAGCATATAAAAGACCAAATTTCACAGAGGGAGACCAGATTTCACAGTCCGTGACGTGTTTTTCGTGGATGTGAATTTGGTAGGACCCTACCTATATTACTATAACCAGACCTAAAGTGTCTGAGCACCTCTGCCACATGAAAGTCTCTCAGTTGCAGTGGCAGTTCCATATAGAATAGTTAATATTTTATATACAGAAAATAGTAATGTAGCTTTGAAAATTTATTCTAGTAGGAATCTGTATGAGTGAGAATTCTTTATCTTGGATTGTCTGAGCTGCCCTTTAACATCTCTTCCAAGAAGGGAACCTGATAAGTGAAGTACTGGCGGAAATGTTAATTGGAGTAAAGACATTCACAAGTCATACATTTTCCTTTTATTTTGTTATTTTGTATTCTCCAAACATTTATCAGTCCTGCAGAGATGAAAAATATGGTTTTAAACATCTAAGGAAGGGATTCTCACCCTGTTTCATACTGTGCCCTCTTTTCAAGCTTCATTTGACTGGATTTCCTCAGATGACTCCCAGAATTCTTTATACTGGTTTCCACAATGTTTCAAACATGGTGCGATGGAATCCGTGCAGTGGTTCTTAGTGTGCTTCTGGCATCTGAGGTGAGGATGATGAGTTGCAAGTAACTGAATAAATCCACTTCTGCAGAAAACTAGAGAAAAGTGGCCTTTCCTCTCACTTATGCTTTTTCTATGCCAGTATAATTCATTGATTGTAATGGAGTTACTCCTGATCTACACCTGTGTAAGGAGAGAGTCAGGCACAGAGAATTGGCTCATGCTCTCAATTCCTCCAGAAAACTGCTGGTGACTCTTTTAAGTATCATAGCTAACAAAATGAGAACCACTGCTCTATAATATTATACATTTCAAAAGAAAATAATTTTTATGATTTTCTGTTTGTTGCCTAAAAGAATGGACTATAAATTGTTTGAATTACAGTACAATATCCAAGAGGTCAAAATCACCTGAGCTCTGGGGGGTAGGTGCTTTTTTTTCTGGTACTGGGGTGGTGTCTTCAGACGAATGTGGTAAAAGATCCTCATTTGTCAGTACTTTAGGTTTGTTAGTAGTAGTTGAGAGGTTTATGATTGGTTTCCATGGCTTTCCTGGACACTTTGGGACAGATGGTTCTGGGAGATCTGGCAACCCATCAAATAAAGGAATATTGGGAATAATTCCAGGGCTGTCTGGTTCTGCAGGGAGATCAGGGATCTCAATAAAACCATCTGTTGGATCTACTGCGGACTGCTGAGTACTAGATAGCACATCTAGCTCTACCAGATCAGGCTTATGAGATTGTGTACCTTCGGTTATTTCAGCTACTGCAGCTAGCAGTGTCTCCTTTTGGTTAGTGACCTTCTCATGGGATTCTTCAGAAGACTCATCTTTTGAATGTTTATGTTTGTCCTTTATCTTCTTTTGCTTATCCTTATGTTTTCCATGCCCGTGCCCACATCCATGTTTATCCTTATGTTCATGTTCTGGTCCACACCCAATATCATGTCTGCACCTGTGTTCACCCTCATGTCCATGTCCACGTCTATTTTCATGTTCTGGTTCATGCCCAGTATCATGTCTGTACCTATGTTCATCATCATGTCCATGTCCACGTCTATGTTCATGTTCTGGTCCACACCCAATGTCATGTCTGTGACCCTGTTCATGTGCTGGTTCATGCCTAACATCTTTTCCTGCCCCCCTGGCAGGGGCTTGTCCTTCTCTAGGTCCCTTTTCAATTTGGGGGAGGTGTTGAATGGTTTCAGCTTCCTCATATAGAGATCGGAAAGGAGTAAAGCCTGGAGGCCTTCTCATTAATAGATTCTAAAAAGGAACAGGAGATATTAGACAAATATATTGCAATAATTTTAGTATTTACACATAGTACACCATTTGAAACAATTCTGCTTGTGGTTGCAATGTAAAAGGTAGACATCTCTTGCCAAGTTTTTTAAAAAATAGTGCTTAAAAAGAAGGTGAGACGGGGTGTGTGTGTGTGGGGGGGTTCTTTGTTGACTGCCTGCCTTAGTTTCAAATATTTGAGAACTAGCAAATTGCAGATGATGTGTAAATGTGAATCAATTAACAAAAATATGTTGTTAACAGATCTCGTGAACTAAGCTGGATAGCCATGTATATCTATAAGGGTGATAATAACAACACTTCATAGTGTTTTAGAGATTCTAGCTAAAGAAAACACTTCACTCATCACTGAAATCCAGCCACCTTTAGGATGGAATAGTACAGTACAGTAGGACAAGTGCTGACACGCTTTATACAGCGGTTTTAGGCATGGCCGGCTCTAGCATTTCTGCTGCCCCAAGCAAAAAAAAAAAAAGCCGCGATCGGCGGCAGCAATTGGGGAAAAAAAAAAAAAAAAGCCGCGGCCGGCGGGGACTTGGTGCCCCCGAATTGCTGCAGGTGACGCCCCTCTCCCTTGGCCGCCCCAAGCACCTGCTTGTTACGCTGGTGCCTGGAGCCGGCCCTGGTTTTAGGCCTTGGCTACACTTGCAAATTACAGCGCTGTAAACCTCCCCCAGCGCTGTAACTCACTCCCTGTCCACACTGGCAGGGCACTTACAGCGCTGTATCTCCCTGGGTACACCGCTGCAGGTACTCCACCTCCCCGAGAGGAATAACAGCTGCAGCGGAGTGGCTACGACTCACGGGTGTGAGTGTAAACGCTTGCAGCGCTGTACTAATCATCTTGTCAAGTGGCCAATCCTCTCCATTGTTGTGACTGGCTGCAGGAATGCGGAAGTGCCTGTTTCAAAGCTCGTACCACAGAGAAAAGCAAACAGTTTTCAGCTTGCTTTGAGTGAGTAAATGAATGAGCAGGGGGCTGGGAGTTCGGAACTTGCAAAATAGAGAGCTGACATGCTCCAAAAAGCACTCTCTCTCCCCCCACACTCCCTGTCACAATCCACTCCCCCCCCGTTTTGAAAAGCACGTTGCAGCCACATGAATGCTGGGATAGCTGCCCATAATGCACCGCTCCCAACACAGCTGCAAATGTTGCAAGTGTGGCCACACCACTGCGCTGGCAGCTGGCAGTGTGGACAGACTGCAGCGCTTTTCCCTACTCAGCTGTACGAAGACAGGTTTACCTCACAGCGCTGTACAGCTGCAAGTATAGCCAAGGCCTTAGACTGTGAACAATACTTTTGAATTATGGAACTAAAATGCTTCTGCTATAAGCACAGAATATCGTACTGAGGAAGGATTGTGATGCACAATTCAGTCTAGTTTCAAAGCAGGCACGAAACAAAGACCTGGCTTATTTTATTAAGTGAAGTATTACTTATTGAATTTTTAGTTTCTGGTTTGAAGATCTGTATTGTTTGGGGTCACTAGAGAATAATAAACATAGGTTAATGTCTATGCTACAAAACTTCTGTGTTTGATACCAGGTGACCAGAATGGAGCCCTCCCTGTCTAAACTAATATAGAACACCCTTTGTAAGAATATCCATTCAGCTGATCCACAGAAGTTTATTGCTCTTTCTACATCAAATATCCAACATGGTTTGGTTCCTGTCCAACCCAGTTTGCAAACTCAATCAACATACACATCTATGGGGATTGACGGTGCTCAGCATCTCACANGTTTGCAAACTCAATCAACATACACATCTATGGGGATTGACGGTGCTCAGCATCTCATAGAATTGAGCATGATAGATCCTGCAAAGAACCAATCATCAGGCAGGCAGAACAGTCTCTATACTCATGGTAATGTTGCTCTCTTATTCTGCATCTTCTGCAGTTTCTCAGTGTGTGTCTAAACTGCACCTGGAAATGAGCTTCCCAGTCCAGGACCACAGACTTGTGTTAGCAGGACTCCTGCTACTGCATTGAAAATATCTGTGTAGACAATGCTTTGATGTTGTGACTTGGGCTGCGAGGCTTGCTTCCAAGTGCAGTGTAAATGTATCCTTACTTAGCCCAGCATCTCATCTCATGCATTGCATTAGCTCAGCCTGGATCATTGAGGTCAGAGGGCAAGAGGAATGGTCACATTACTAAGATGATTAAAAGTGATCATTTGCCTTTCTTTAAAAATACAAGATATGAGCTAATCTGAGGATAAAAACGTGAGCTAATCTGAGAACTGGATGTTTTGGGAGACAGATAAAGGGATACAAATATTTCCTCACTACAGATTTTGCATATAGAGTTGTAAGTAGTCTGAAATGAAATAATATATTTATTGAGAATGCGTACCTCCTTTTTGCTGCAGCTAACCTTAGGGCGTACTGTCTTTGTCTCGGGTGTCACATAAACTTGTGCTGTGCATTGCAAAGATTCCTGTCACCAAACAAACAAACAAATAAAGCTAACATGAGCTCTTAAAACAACAATATGTCACAAACATGGGAACAGACTTATGTATGAATAAGGCTATACAATTTTAGTGACCCTTTTAAAGACCTTATTATATTTGGAGCTTTATGTGAATATCTGTGGAATCCATCTGTCTTATCTGTTCAACTCATAACGCTAATTCTCAGCACTTTTCATCTCCAAAGTACTTTATAAGCATTAGCTAGGTAATCCTCATCGCACCCCTGAGGGTAGGTAAATGTTGATGTCATTATTGCTATTTAAGATGGGGAAATTGAGGTACAGAGAGGTTAAGGTCAAACATTTCAAAAGTGGCCGTTGTTACTAGGTGCCTCGGTGGAACTGACTTTACTGCCCCTTGCCATAGTATTTTTCAATTCTCAGAAATGAGCTCTTCCAGGTGGGAGAAAGTGTGTGTGTGTGTGGTGGGGAGATCCACCCACAACCACTCTGCTACAAACAGTCCCATCAGCATCATCCTCCTGACCAGGCCCTCTTCCCCAACCTTAGAAGTGCTCCCTCCAGCAGCCCTAAGCCATTGTTCGACCCCAACAGCAGCCAACTGGCATACCTCCCTTTGCCCCAAGTGTGCCAGCCCCTAGCCATAGGAGCACTCCACTCCCGCAACATCAGCCTGCTCACACCCTGGTAGTACCCTCCCCCCCTTTCTTTTTTGAATCCACAACCCATAAAATGGTCAAAAAATTATCCAATTAGCTTTGCATTAAGCAGACAGATTGTGCAGTTGGAGTGACTCCACCAAAGCAACTCTTTCTGCTGTCCTTGGCAATATCTTGGGTCACACACAGAGCTAATGATAAAGGTAAAGATAATGCTAGGAGAGAAAACTCCCTCAGTTTATTGAGGAATGACTAGCATTTATTGATCTGGCTGACTAGTGGTAGCAAAGGCCAATTGAAGTTATCTAATAAAAACACCAAACCTGGGTTGCTGGTTTGGTGGGGGTTATTTTTGTTTTTTTGGGGTTTTTTTTTTACAACATGATCATCTCTGGTGCAATTCAATTGGATTAATTTGGAGCCTTCCCTCTGACTTGGTGGTCTACAGCATCCCAATCACTTACACCGTCTATTGTAGCTGCACAATCTTCATTCAGTTTCTTGACATCTGTCTTTGAGCAGTTTGTCTTCCTAATTCTAAATGTTATATTATAATTTTGTCCAGCAACCACCTGAAAAATCAGTAAGAAGATTTTCCTCATTAAATGTGCTTTTATTACAAGAGGTTCACAGAAAAGACAGTGCTCTAAAAACTGAACACCTTCCCACCAGGGGTATATACGTAAGAACACACGAACAAAACCCTTTGACAGTAAAAGTGACAATCAGTATACATTTCTAATTGACCTATCTTCTTTACTCCCATTCTACCCTCAAAAATCATCATAGCACTAAAATTGGAGGAGACAAAAAGGTCAAAAGAACGTGAGGTCCACAGATCCCATTGGCTGGGAACTGTGGCCAATGCGAACTGCAGGGGTGGTGTCTGCAGATGGGGCAGCGCACAGAGCTGCCTGGACACAGCTCCGCATAGGAGCTGGATGGGAGACATGCCGCTGCTTCCAAGAGCTGCTTGAGGTAAGCGCCGCCCGGAGCCTGCACCCCTGAGCCCCTCCTGCCCCCCAACTCCCTGCCCCAGCCCTGATCCTGATCCCGCCCTCCGAACCCCTCGGTTCCAACATGAAGCATCCTCCTACACCCCAAACCCCTCATCCCCAGCTTCACCCCAGAGCCTACACCCCCCAGCTGGAGCCCTAACCCCTCCCCCCGTGCCCCAATTCCCTGCCCCAGCCCGGAGCATCCTCCCACACGCCAAACCCCTTGGTCCCAGCCTGGAGCACCCTCCTACACCCCAAACATCTCATCCCCAGCCCCACCCCAGAGCCCGCTCCAGCTGGAGCCGTCATCCCACCCCATGCACCCCAACCTCCTGCCCCAGCCCAGAGCCCCCTCCTGCACCCTGAACTCCTAATTTCTGGCCCCACCCCAGAGCCCGCACCCCCTCCTTCACCCCAACCCCAATTTTGTGAGCATTCATGGCCTGCCATACAATTTGCATACCCAGATGTGGCCCTTGGGCCAAAAAGTTTGCCCACCCCTGCTTTAGAGCCTACAAGTCCACTCAGTCCTACTTCAGCCAATCACTCAGACAAACAAATTTGTTTTCATTTGCAGAAGATAATGCTGCCCGCTTCTTGTTTACGTCACCTGAAAGTGAGAACAGGCATTTGCCTGGCACTGTTGTAGCCGGCGTAGCAAGATATTTACGTGCCAGATGTGTTAAAGATTCATATGTCCCTTCATGCTTCAACCACCATCCCAGAGGACATGCGTCCACGCTGATGACAGGTTCTGCTCGAAAACCATACAAAGCAGAGCAGACTGATGCATGGAAGCATGTCCTCTGGAATGGTGACCGAAGCATGAAGAGGCATACGAATCTTTAACGCATCTGGCACGTAAATATCTTGCAACACCGGCTACAAAAGTGCCATGTGAATGCCTGTTCTCACTTTCAGGTGACATTGTAAATAAGAAGCAGGATCTCCTGTAAATGTAAACAAACTTGTTTGTCTGAGTGATTGGCTGAAGTAGGTCTGAGTGGACTTGTAGGCTCTAAAGTTTTACATTGTTTTGTTTTTGAGTGCAGTTATGTAACAAAAAACCCCTACATTAGTGAGTTAAACTTTCACGATAAAGAGTTTGCACTACAGTTCTTGTATGAGGTGAACTGAAAAATACTATTTCTTTTGTTTATCATTTTTACAGGATAAATATTTCTAATAAAAATAATAATATAAAGTGAGCACTGTACCCTTTGTATTCTGTGTTGTAATAGAAATCAATATATTTGAAAATGTAGAAAAACATTCAAAAACGTAATAAATTTCAATTGGTATTCTATTGTTTAACAGTGCGATTAATCTCAATTAATTTTTTAAATCGCAATTAATTTTTTTGAGTTAATTGCGTGAGTTAACTGCGATTAATTGACAGCCCTCGTTCCCGCAGCTCCCATTGGCCGGGAACGGCGAACTGTGGCCACTGGGAGCTGCAGGCGGCCGTGCCTGTGGACGGTCAATGTAAACACCGTCTTGTGGTCCGCCAGCAGATTACCTGCCCATGGGCCACGGGTTGCCCACCACTGCTCTGGAGCGTTACTCAGGATGTAAGTTAACAGATTCCTCAGGAAAATAGTGAAGGCTCCATTGCTTGGGATTTTAAAAACTACTGTAGGATAGACAACAGAGAATATATGGTATAGAATGCTTACCTGGAGGATGGACTGGATGATCTTACTCATAGGTCTTTTCTATTTCTGATGTTGTATGAAATGATGCCAAAAGGTTTGGTAAAGAAGAGGGGTGTAACAAACACCAGATTCCTTAATCGGAACCCTGCCCTATTGTTTTGGGTCCAGATCAGACATAAAAAATAAGTTGATGGATTTTTTTGGGGATCCTTTTGGCTGCATCCTAAAATGGCTGAAATTTTCAAGAATGGGCATTCAGATACCCTGGTGATCAAAGTGGTATAAACACTTAGGCAGATAGACCAGCTTCCAAGATTTCAAACCCAAATCCAAACCTTAACCTTGATTCAGTCCTGACCCCCGGCATCACCATATCCTTGGCCCATCTCTACGAAATATGGAGAGGTGGTCCTAAATAAAACTGAACATGAAAATGAAAGAAGAATCCCAACCTGCACTGTGGCATGTACTATTACGTCAGCTTTATAATAGAAGTCGTCATGGCTCTCTTCATTATACTTCTCCAGGGAAGCCCTCAGTGGTTCCTCCAGTTCTTTACTGTTAATTGGGATGGGCTTTGGACAGCCAAGACAAATGGGAGTCAATGCATCTGAAAGAAACATCAGGTTTCAAGTAATTCTAAGGAACAAAAGATTCAGTGTACATTGGGCTTGGGCAAACTATTGAGGGAGAAATTTATCTCTGCCAAGCCTGGCTATGTTTGAGTCTGCTAGGGTGGGACCTAAAATATTTTGGGGCTTGATTTGGTAGCTGTTTGTGTTGTCACATCAATGATGTGTTCAGGATAAAGCAGAATTTAGGCGCCGAGGGTCAAACAGTGCATTTGATCAATACATTGCTCCTCATGGAAATGAGAGTAGAAATTGAGGGTGGCAAGTGACTGCTAGAGGAGAAACATCTGAACTTGGGTGATGGGCTGGACTAGAGGAAACAGGAGGCTCCTTTCATCCCTGAAATCTCTGAGTGCAATGAGTGATTGTAGTTTGAAGAATTACATAATCATTCCTTGAAGCAAAACAAGTCTATGAATGGGTGGGGAAGCAGCACATGCTACATGTAGTGACCCTGTACCTGCAGATCTAAAATCTTGGAATGGTAACAATCTATGTCCTAACAGAAGACTAGAAAGAAGTGACAATAAACAAAATGGTCTGGTCAGAGGTATGGTGCTGGGTAATAATTAGGTGTAGGTGGGATAATTTACCCCTGAAAAGAAACTAAGTGTCCAAGTTATCAAATTTAAGAATCGAATGAAGGACAGTGATGTAACATGAAATAAAAACAGCGATAGCACTAGTTGAATTCTTGAGTCCAGTTGACAGGTTCTGAGAGCACCAGCCAAAGTGGCTATGGCTCTTTGATTTAAGGAGGTGATGTACATACAAAATCAAGTTGTGAATGTGGAGTAATAATTTGTGCATGTTAAAGGGATTGTTCCTCTATGCCTTTTTTTTCCTTCTTCATATATCTGTATCTTTGTGTAAGTTCTTTAAACGGTGGTTCTCAACCTTTCCAGGCTACTGTACCCCTTGCAGGAGTCTGATTTGTCTTGCGTAGCCCAGTTTCACCTCACTTAAAAACAACTTGCTTACAAAATCAGACATAAAAATACAAGTGTCACAGCACACAGTTACTGAAAAATTGCTTACTTTCTCATGTTTGCTGTATAATTATAAAATAAATGGATTGGAATATAACTATTGTACTTACATTTCAGTGTATAGTACATAGAGCTG
The DNA here is from genome assembly GCF_013100865.1 of Trachemys scripta elegans. NCBI lineage: Eukaryota > Metazoa > Chordata > Testudines > Emydidae > Trachemys > Trachemys scripta. The sequence continues at coordinate 95,614,573 of NC_048306.1, forward strand.
TATAATAGCGCCTTTAATGTAGCTTATTGTAAAACTAGGCAAATATCTAGATCAGTGGTTCTCAACCAGAGGTCTGGGGCCCCCAGGGGGACGCGAGCAGGTTTCAGGGGGTCCGCCAAGCAGGGCCAGCGTTAGACTCACTGAGGCCGAGGGCTGAAAGCCAAAGCCCCATCACATGGAGCTGAAGCCCGGGGCCCTGAGCCCTGCCACACAGGGCTGAAGTTGAAGCCTGAGCAACGTAGCTTCGTGGGGGCCCCTGTGGCATGGGGCCCCAGGCAACTGCTCTGCTTGCTACCCCTTAATGCCAGCCCTGGCTTTTATAGGCAGAAAACCAGTTGTGTGGCACAGGTGGGCCGTGGAGTTTTTATAGCCTATTGGGGTGGGCTCCAGCAAGAAAAAGTTTGAGAACCTCGATCTAGATGAGATGACGTACCCCCTGGAAGACCTCTGCATACCCCAGGGTATGTGTACCCCTGATTGAGACCCTCTGCAGCTCTACTACTTGGAGGGGTAGATCAGAGCTCCTGGGAAAATACAGTTCTTCTGGAAACATGACAGACAAAACTGCTTACTGAAGATACTATGTGATAATGACTTCTCTTTAAAGGATATCTCCTAATGATAGTGGTGATGGTGGAGGAGGAAAGAAATAGGGGTTTTTATTTTACCTGTAAATAAAGTTTAGAGGGATAAGTATACTCTCTGAGCTGCCTTGCTGATCTTCATGGTGGGTTTGACCTTGAGCTTAACCCTGCTGATCCCCATTCAGGGTTCAGCGGCCAGCTTCACATGTCATAGATTTATGGCAGCGTAAAGATCAGAGAAGAGAACTTTCCCCTGCATTTTCAATACTTGTAGGAAATGAGAAAATTATCTGTTAATATTCCATTGTGGGGGGAAAAGGCCTTATTGTTTTGCTGTGCCAGCAGAGTAGCTTTTCCCCTTCCATGATTTTTTTAGTTTCTTGGCATTTTTATTGTTCATCAGTTTGTAATTGTAACCAACTGTTAACATTTTTGAATTGACAGATGGTTGTCACATACCTGGAAACTTGCATTTCTGTGCAACATCCACAAGTGTGTCACTAAGATCCACGTAGGCCTTGGCTTCACAGGTACCTACAAGCTGGGTTGGGGGGGGGGAAAGCTCTTTATTTTCTCTTAGAAATACGGAACAAGCACATTTGTAAATGTTCTGATGCCCTCCTTCACAGCAAACAAACGCTGGGTCGTGCAGAGAGAGATGAGAGACCTACTTGTGTTGTCTTGTACACTGGTCGGTCTCCATTGTCGCCAGTGCATTTTCTCCTGATCTACACTGGTGTGAATGAGATCAAAATCAGGTTCAGTGATTTATGATCAGGAGAAAAGATGACCTTGGGAAATCCTCCTGAGAAAATCGGAAGAACCCTTTATAGATAGATATTGATAAAAGATTAATGGGACCGGTTTTGACTTGGTCCTGAAAGGTACTGAACAACTCCCTTGACTCCCTTTAACGTCAATGGGAGGTTAGAATGCTTAGTACCTACAGAATCATACCCTTGGGGTATGTCTACACTGCCGTGTAAGACCAGGGTTCGAACTCAGGCTCAAGCCTTACCCTCTTCTGTCTACACACAACCCAGGGCTCAGACCCAGGACCCCCCAGGCATGGAGGGTCTGAGCCTGAGTCAAGCCAGGACCCAAGATTCAAGCCCTATTGCTTTGCTGTGTAGATGCAGCCCCACTGGAGTCATGCCCATGAGGTTCTGGGAGCCTGGGTGAGTGCGATTTGTGGTCAGACAGAAGGGGAGTTAGGGTTGAGCCTGAGTTCGAACTCTGGGCTTACACTGAAGTGCAGACATACCCTGAGGGGCCAGTCTTTCTAATACTGCTGTGAGCAATTTCCGGGGTGCACACTAGTAAAACTTGCAGCATAAGAGAGCAATTCAGAAGTACTGGTGTGAGGTTACAACTACTGGAAATGTGCTGAAGGGACTTGCTTATCCTGCTAATACCTACCAATGGGCAGCTAAGTTCAGTGGTTCAGGTATTATATGGCTAAGGCCCAGTCTTACAGGCCATATGTGGGTCAATCTTACATGCCATTACTGGTAGCCCTCCTGAATACATGTGACATAGGCAGATATCCCATTTGACAGATGGGAAAACTGAGGCTCAGACGGGTTAAGTGACTTGTTGAATGTTAAAGAGCAAGTCAGTGTCAGAGCCAGAAATTGAATCCAGATAGCCTGCCCCTGCCCTGTCTTCTTTCACTATGCAGTCATTTCTCATCCTTTCCATCAACACTTCTAAAATTGGGTAGCATTCTCAAGGTACCCATGAGCAACAGGAAAGGTATTCTGCAGAGGCGCTTGTTTGTAACAACTAGTTTTTGGTGAAATATGAGTTTTGGTAGCATGTTCTTTTCCATCCACAAGACAATTTCTGCCACCACTAGCCGCAGCTGGGGAGAAAAAGAATGACTGTTTCAACCATTCTCCTGAAAGATGTACCTATAACCAAGGCAGCTGGTAACTTATGGCACAGCCTAGCTGGAGCATGTGTATTTATTTATCATATCATTAAAAGTTTTCCCATATAGACTGGAGTGCAGATAACAGTAATTTAGCAACTTGCTTTTCCTAAGAAATATCTGCCTGAAGCATTCTAATTTCCACATTCCTGCTCTCCCAATGCAGTTCCCTTGGCCAGGCTGCATAAGAGAATTTGCCTTTTTAGGCTTTGATTCAGCAAAGGACTTAAACATGTGCTTAAATCCATTCCTAAGGAGCACGGCACTTAAGCGCATGTTTAACTTTTAAGCCTGTGGTTAAATTCCATTGACTTTAAGGTTATGGCTACACTGCAATAAAACACCCCTGGCTGACCTGTGTCAGCTGACTTGAGCTTGTGGGGCTCAGACTGCGGGGCTATAAAATTGCAGTGTAGACATATCTTAAGTTAAGCAGATGCTTAAATACTTTGCTGAATCAGAATCTTAGTAATGAATTACCAACGTAAGAAGCTGTTTTGATAAACTGTACGTGAATACCACTTACACCTCCAACAAGGGGTTTGCACTCAGGACTTAAATCCTGAAAATTATTCTTGGTGCAATTAGTCTCCTCAACTTCATATTCAACTGCATAATTCCATCCAGCCACCACCTGGAACAAATATTTAGGAGATAATTCAATATATATTTGAAAGAAAAACTATTAAATAAAATCACCAAATAAATAGCAAGATGATAATACTTTGCCCTGTAATACTGTAATGCCTTCCATCCAAGGGTTTCAAATTGCTCTGCACCCATCAAACCACACCACAGCCCAGTGCAGCAGGAAATTATTATTCTCATTTTACAGAAGGGTAAACTGAGTCAAAGGGGCTAGCTGTGAAATTTGTAACCAGATCCAGGTTCAGATTCCAATCCTCTCCCCCACCCACTTCACAGTGCAGGGTTTCTTACATCTTCCTTTGAAGTATCTGATACTGGCTACTGGACTAGAGGATACTGGTCTGATCTGGTGTGGCAATTCCTATGATCCTAAGTATAGCATATGGCATAACAATATCTGAATAATGCAACTTTGAGTTGTAGGTGTCATTTATTATCAGGTGTGCTGCAATTATTATTTACTAAGAATTGTATCTGCCTTGGGCATTTTCTTCTGTCTTGTTCAGGATTTTAGTCACTTTCTTGTTTGTTAAATGGCAACTTCCAATAAGATCTGCTGTAAGGATGCAGTTTACCTAATCCACATGAATCCCAAATACTCTGACTTTATGCAAGTGAAGTTCTGAAAGGGGAGAGGCAAAATCCATCCCCCAGCCTGGACCCAGGATGCCAGGATGCAGCTCACTGTTTGTGGCTACTGCTCCCAACTCATGGAACAGCAGAGTAGCCTTATCCGCTCTACAGCACAGCAGACCTAATCCCATTGACTTCAATGGATTTTGGATCAGGCCCTATATGCAGAAGTGATAGGGATGCTGGATCAACATAAAAATACATAATTTTCCTTCCCCAGTCCATCCCAATGAAATCCTTTACTTAATTTATTCTAGTCTGACATGAAGACTGTTTAGAGTGCGTAGGTGGTGTAGCAATCCCCTCTCCAGCTGCTCCACTGCAGCCCCCCTTGGATTAAGGAATGTGTAGGCCGCTGTGTCTTGCAGCTAAGGTGATCGATGCCATTAACAAAGAAAGGGCGGAAATTGGTTTCTTAATACAATTGATTTGGTTCATGATATTTTGAGCAAATTAAACCGCTGCTCAAACTGACGTGTGCAACAACACAAAAAGATAAATGCATACAAATATGCAAAGGAAAAGTAAACGTAGATTGCGTGAAGTTATACAATACTTAAAATCAAATCAGAAACATAGCTTAGAGCTCTGTCATACCGATGCCTAAGCTGAGTCCCTGGCACAGATATGTAACCCTTTCATGGAACACAAATTGACATGGAACTTTGGGGACTTGAACAGGCATTCCTTGTATGCTCAAAATTCCCACTGAAGACCAAAATGCAAAATCCACTTCTGTCTCACAGGCAGAGTGTGGGCTTTTTATTTTTCTGAACCACTTTCTTTCTTTAGACTTGTCTAAACCACAAAATACACCAATTGCTGACCATATAGGTTGGTGCTGTGTACAGCTGTACCAGTGCTGGACACTGTTTTAGTTGAAACTGGAGACAAGGACAAACTATGTTCAGTAGCAGTTCAGAAGCCATGGGTAAAACCACTGAAAATCAGGCATTTAGCCTTTTGTGCCTCAGTGTCCCCATCTATAGAAGTGAAAAGTGTTATGTTACATATTTTACTATCGTAAAATGGAACTAACTACAGGTAGATATAAAGAACCAAAGTACCTTCTTTTATAAAATAAAGAAAAAAATCTGATATACAAACCTGCCTGGAGGCTTTTATTATTTTACCAACTTCAAAAAGGGAGGATTGGTCACTCTGATGATTAAAGAGCCGAATAGCATATCTCAAAATGGGTAACAATTGTAGGCTGTTCCCTGGTATGGGATGATAGCATCCAAGACATGGGGCATGGGAAAGAATCACCTTTCCTTCAGCTGAAAAAAAAACAAACCAACCAAAAAATTCAGCTTTTTGCTTAGTAACACAGCTTTGATTGTTTAGCTTCCAATTTTTTTGTGAACAAGCGAGAGAGTTTAAGGAAGAATCCTCATTTCTTTTGATTGGCGAAGAGCTTGAGCAGCAAAATACAGATCCAGATTTCAGCCCCCCCGGTAAGGATATTCAAGGTGTTCAGAACCAGGCTTTTTGGCTCAGTTCAATATAGTTATATGGGCACCTTTGAAATCTGGATCCAGATCTGAGTTCAGATGCCAAACCCTACACCCACCCAAGTTCAGGAGTCTTTGGATCTAAAGTTTTGTGTCCGGCTCTTCTCTACTTTTAATGTGAAAATACAGCATGCAGCTTTAAAACTGTGCAAGAGAGGAAGTCATCCATCAGCCCCAACCAGCAGCTGCAGTAAAGGGAGATTCCCCAGGAGGTTGTGGTTTTTACCGGAGAGTTCATGCTCAATGTGCTTGTACTCCACACCACACTGTAATGGAAAACTTGACATTAAAATTTCAGTTGGCACCTTTTGAGGTGGGCCATCATGACTCGAATCTCCCCTACAGATGCAGGTCCAGCGACTCTTCAGATGCCTTGTCTGAACTGCCCCAGCGTAGGCTGTCAACCACTTACCAGGTGTAATCAACTTTCAAGCACCACCAACCTGGGCTGGATTTGAATAGGTAATCTGGAAGGAGGAGGCTCCAGATTCTGTTCCCTGCCACTAATCTTATTAACCCCCTTTCCTGCCTTGTAAGCATGGGTTGGATTTTCATAAATTAATTTCATAGTTCAGTGCATAAATTAATTCCATAATTCAGCGACCTTGAGAATCAACGTGAGACAATATCAGATCTCTATGGAATTTAAGTAAAATCTGAGGGCCAGATCCTCTGCTGGTGGGAACTATGCCAATTTACACCAGCCCAGGAACTGGCCCAATATCTCTTTAAGGACAAGTTCCACTAGTGAAGGCTGAGCAATATATTACTCACTCATTAGAGACTGAGCTGTGAAATCCTTCACCAGACTGACCCGATTGTTTAGCTCTTCCTGTAGGGCTCATTGGACAACATTTTGCTCTCACCAGGGTAAATCTGCAGTAACTCCTCTGTAAGTAATTTACCTACTCCTAGTGTACACCAGTGTAGCTGATCTTATTGTCAGTGTGTGCCGTCACAAATCAGAATGCAGAAAAACATCCTGCGTATCCTGTTCTAAAGTGATTGTGGCCTTACCCACAATTTTAGCTCTTTCCACGAGCAATGAAGAACGTCTGCACTTTTTGCAAAACTGCATCTGTGCCTCTGATACTGCGCAGCTGATATATTCAATTAAAATGTAGATTTTCAGCTTTCAAAACAACAAAATCAAAGGCATCCCTTCCTTGAGTTAACCACGGAATGCACATCCCGCTTATTAACCTTCCTGGCAACTAGATGTCACCATTGCCTTACAAATGTATCTGAAACAAAATATGATTTAGTTGGTAGTAAAACATGGACACTGAGTAAATTTGAGCAAAACCAGTTTAGCAATTGTTGAGTATGAAGAAAGTGAAAAAGATACATTTTTGCCATATAGCAAGGCTATTTGAACGTCTGTTGTGCCTCAGGGGATGGGGATAGAGACTTATAATTTGGGGGATATCCAGTCCATAGGTCACAGATGTACCTTGGTCCAGTGAAAATCAGTTTTGATTTGACTGAAATGTAAAGGATTAAAAACATTCTTCATGCAGACTCTGGTCATGAGCAACAGGTATTAGAGGCCAGGGAGGCTAGGCCTCACCAAACAGGATGTGGCGTACCTCCCTTTTGGAGGTGTGCTGCTAGCATGCTGTCTTTGGAATGCTGCCTCTGAAAGGATGCCCCGGCCGGGGCCCCGTCCACGCTGCACTCCAAGACCCCTCTCCCGCGTCCCGCTCTTCTCCTGTGGTCCCGACCACACTGTTCCTCTTCCCGTCCCTGTTCCACTTCTTTCCTGAGGTAACCACCGCTCACACTTCTCCTTTGCTTCCCCCGAGGCCCAACCACCTACCTCTCCTGCCTCTTCACCCCCTCCCCATGGCCCCACTGCCTGCTGCTCGCGCCTCTTCACCCCCAGAGGCAGAGAGGTATGGGCAGGGGGATCCTCGGGGGGGACAGAGCAGAGAGGTGAGAACAGCGGGTGCGTGGGGGTTTTCGGGGAAGGGGGCCAAGCATGAGCAGGGTCTGGGGCGGAGTGGGGGTGGGCCTCAGGGTGGAGCAGGGGGCGGGACCACACTCCGGGTACCAGTGGCCCCCCACACTTCTAGGGAGGTTCTGGCACTCACGCCCAGCCTCCCCAGATGCAGGAGTCACATGCCGCTCATGACTCTAGTTTTCATTACATGATAATAGGTATTTTAAATAGCAATCTTCCAGTGTTCCATTGGCACAACACGTGCTTGCATAAGGAAGTGGAGTAGAATTTCATTTTTAATCTGTAGTTGCCTGTGGAAAATAATTTGTGAGGTTATGAATGGAATGATGCAGGCTCCTACCTTTAAAATTACCTGAGAAACAAGATAGGTGAGGTAAAATCTTTTCTTGGAACAACTTATGTCAGTGGAGAGTAGAGAATGTGCACCAAAGAGAAAATTCAGGACATACACCTTAATGCACTTAAGTGAGGTATAAGTGGCCAGGGAGGCTAAGCTTCCCCGAACGGGCTGTGGCGCACCTCCCTTTGGAGGCGTGCTGCTGGCATGCCGTCTTTGGAGCACACTTTGCCTCACTTTCACTAAACAAGGACACTCAGCCAGAGAAGTAGATTGCATCATGGAATAGGTCACCTGAATACTTTGGGAGAACAGAAAAAAAAACGCCCACTAATTGCATACCTTCAGTTGTTACCCCTACTACCAGACACTAGAACCCATATGGATTATCATCAAACAATTACAACCCATATTTGATGGAAGAAAGAAATCTTTCCTGAACCACCTCTTCTGGCCTTCAAAGAACCCCCAAACTCATCATTAGAAGCAACCTCCCCACAGACCAGGACATCTCAACTCAAGGCAGCACCAGACCCTTCTAGAACAACAGATGGAAAACCTACAGACATATCTCCATGGTTATGTTGGTCAGTACCCTCACAACACACCTTTCAAGATCCATGGGTCCTTCATCTGCCTATCACAACATGTGGTGCATCTCATCCAGTGCATCAAATGCCCCAACAACTACTATGTGGATGAAACCAGACAATCAGGATGCTCTTGAATGAACTCACACAGAAAAATGATAAAAGACAAAAACACCTTATCACGCATAGGCAAACATTTTTCACAAAGCAATCACTCCACAGCTGACCTATCAGTCCTCATCCTCAAAGGAAACATGCACAACACCTCCAAAAGACGAGCCTGAGAACTTAAATTCATAACTCTGTTGGACACTAAGAAGTCTGAACTGAACAGAGATGCTGGTTTCATGACGAGGGCCCTACGAAATTCACAGTCCATTTTGGTCAATTTCATGGTCATAGGATTTAAAAAATCATAAATTTCATGTTTTCAGATATTTAAATATTACATTTCACGGTGTGTAATTGCAGGGGTACTGACCCAAAAAGGAGTTGTGGGGGGGGGGGAGGGAGATCACAAGATTATTGTAGAGGGGGTTGTGATACTGCTACCTTTACTTCTGCGCTGCTGCTGGTGGCGGAGGTGCCTTCAGAGCTGGATGGCCAGAGAGCAACAGCTGCTGGCCGGGAGCCCAACTTTGAAGGCACAGCCACCGCCAGCAGCAGCGCAGAAGTAAAGATGGCATGGTATGGTACTGCCACACCTCCTCCTGCACTGCTACCTTCAGAGCTGGGCCCTCGGTCAGCAGCTCTCCAGCCGCCCAGCTCGCAGTGCATAAGTAAGGGTGGCAATGCAGTGACCCCCCTAAAATAACCTTGCCACTTCCCTGCAATTCCCTTTTAGGTCAGGACCCCCAATTTGAGAAACGCTAGTCTCCCCCAGAGAAATCTATATAGTAGAGGCTAAAAGCACATAAAAGGCCAGATTTCACGAAGGGAGACCAGATTTCACAGTCTGTGGCACGTTTTTCATGGACGTGAATTTGGTAGGGCCCTATTTATGACCTATTACAACAATTTGTAATGCACCCTATGCCTATTAACTTTCCATTGCCCTGTGACTGCAGAGGTGTTAATTGTTTGCTTCATTTTTAAGTGGTCTCCTACAAAATGTGTGACTTCCTTATGCTTAACAATCTGTCCCAGCGTGTGTTTAGTTTGGTCACTCTGGTGACCTTCTCTAGACCTGAGGAAGAGCTCTGCGAAGCTCAAAAGCTTGTCCTGTCCACCAACAGAAGTTGGTCCAATAAAATATATTACATCACTCACCTTGTTTGTCTCATATCCTGGGACCAACACAGCTACAACAACACTGAAAACAACGATTTAAAATTACCTGGAAGTCTCAACAAAGTTCTTTTGCAATTTGTAGTTGTTCTTTTTATTCAATACAACTCTATAATGCCACTCTGAGCAGTTACATACCTGGGATAATTCTGCATTCTTGTGTAACGTTAATGATTTTCTCAGTCTCGTCAACATAAACTTGAGCTGTACATTCGCCTGATTCCTACAAACATAGATGACACCATTTGTCTTTAAGCCACCTGATGCAGAAATGCAGTTAGCACCATATTTATGCTGTGAAATGCTCCTGTGGTAGTTTATTGCAATAATAAAACACAACTGGGAAGTGTAACCAATGTTTAGTGGACAAAAAGAATACAAACTGATAGCATTTACACCTGTGCAATCCCATTGACAGCAACAAGCGTTATACACTTGTGAATGAGGGCATAACTTGGCCTGCAGGACCTTACTTGCTGTGATAGCATGCAAGAAGGGATTGCCCAGCTTGACTGTCAGACACCAGGTTGGGTTTGAATGGCTATCAGTGAGGAATAAGTGAGAGGAGAATCAGGCTGCATCATTTTACTTGTAAACAAAGCACATTTCCTCTGCAACTCCACTGAGATGCAATAAATATGGAATCCCGCAATACCATTTTCAGAGTCACTTATAGCAGAAGTGCTCTCTATCCCCAAGAGTCTGGTATCTTGCTGGTTACATTGCTACTTCCGTATATAGAGTTTTTTAAAAGAAGGCAGCCACTTACAGCTTCTGCAGATGCTCTGTAATCACAATCTTGCCAGAGTTTATCTCCCCCAACAGCACAAGAGCTCTCTCTTATTCGGTACATCACAAAGAACTGTTTTCCAGGGCCTGCCTGGAGAAAACAAGATGCAAGTCATCATTTGCATAGTGATAAGACAGCAAGTCATTGGAGGGGATAAGGGTTTCAAAGGGCTTTCATACTGTACTGTGTAGAGCAAGGAATGATAAAGTGTGCTTTAAATTAGCTAATGTCGCCATTGAGCAGATCTCCAAAATCTTTCTGACTCAGTAATTAACATATCTAATTATATCATTTGTTCTATTTAGCCACTGCCTAGGTTGTTCCACGTACTGTCTCTAGGATGAAAAAATAGTGCAAGAAAGCAGTCATGTTTTCAACTCCTTTATATCCTAGTATTTCAAATGCTCTCTGATTCAACAAATATGAGCTGCTGCTTAGGTGGTCTGCAGCTCTACCATATTGGATTGTGCTTGTGTCAGCCTTTATTAATTATAGTTGGGGCTGGTCAGTAGAAGGATGGGATCCTTCTGAGAAAATACTTGAGATGCTGCTAATGTGGTGTTGGTAATTCAGTAGGAGGCACTTCCTCCTACCCTCCAAATTCAATAGTGAATCAATGCCCTCAGGTGGCATCAAAAGGCACTGCAGTTCTTGGAGCTATAACGGGCCCAATACTGCTCATAGTCACTAGGAATCCTGTGGCATTTAATAATAAAAGATGAGTTATTATATTAACTTCTGTTCTTGGCCAAATTTGAACATGGGGAATTACATTCAGCAGAATTAAACTCTCCCTGCAGTTTCAATTGGATATAGCAAGAGGATTATTGTCTTCATTATACCACAGTTAACTCAGTTAAAGTCTAGTTGATTTTAGTGGAATTATGATGGATTTACACTGGTGTTATTGAGCGCAGAATTTGGCCCAGTGTTCTTTCTCACTTCCTGTTGTGCACAAAATAGTCGCTCCAGCTCAGTGGTGCATGAAATAATTTCCACAGGCTGTAAAGCAGGATGAAAAAAACACAATGGGCTGAATCCTCAGCTTGAGTCATTGACTTTAATGGAGCTATGCCAATTTATACCAGCTGAGGAGCTATAATGGGCCCAATTCTGCTCTCTGTTACATTGGTGTAAATGTGGAATAACTTTACTTCAGCGAGTAACGGCTGTAAATGAGAGAAAGGGCTGGCGCCGTATGGTACATTGTTTGTTATTTTATTTCATTATTATTGCCACTAGCTATGTCTTTTATCAGGGCAGGCTCAATCTTCCACTAGCTAGCCTTTATGTTTAATTATCTTATCAACAATTAATGTTCATGAACGTGTACTAATAAGCCATTTACTTGATGACTGCAGCACTGCAAGACTGGTGATAAGAGAAATCTAGACTATATTTAGAAGAAGAATTAAGAACAGATCAAATCTCTCTTGTGGGCTTTGGCAATCCTCCCTCTTGCTCCTCCTTTTCTCTCCCCCCAACGTAGACGGATCAGAAATTCAAAGCAACACGTCATTTTCACTTCAGAGCTTCTGTAAAATTAAATCAGTGTGTCTAGATAAGGAAAGGCAAAGAGTGACTGCAATAAACACGTATATATTAAAATTAAAATGTCCAGCATAGACTGTTATGAATATTAACAATGTGTATTACCAGAAGACTAGAAAGGAATGAGGTGTCATTAAGGCTCTTATTCTGCAAGGACGTATGCATGTGCTTAACATTAAACATGTGAGTAGTCTAATTGAAGATGATTGGACTTATGTGCTTAACATTAACAAATGCAGTGTTTGCATAAGTGGGACTTTAGTATTTGATACTGTGCTCTGGGAGTCTCTTCAAGTGCCTCCACCCACCTTTCTCTAGCATGAACTGATTCATAGCAAGTCTAGAAAACACAGGAAATATTTTTTACTTTGTTTCCAGAAAAGACAATGTCATCTAGTGGTTAGAGAAAGGGGGTCTAGATGTCAGGAGATGTGGGTTCCAGTACCACCTATAACACTGGCTTACTGTATGACCTTGAGCAAGACACTTCACCTCTCCAAGCTCAGTTTCTTATCTGGGTAAAGTGCTTTGAGATCTTTGAGTGCTAAATATTCTTATTAATATATTGTTTCTGATTATCTACATTTTAAAATCCAATGCAGTAGAAAGTCATTAATGTTGTTCCCAAGTAAAATAGTGCTTATCATTATCCTTATAGCAACATCATCATTGTGTGGTTCTCAGGAGTAAATACTCTTTTGTTAGACTTGTCACCATATAGGAGCAAGAAACTGACTGATGTTTTAGGTAGATATGTGACTCAGGACTAGAGACCATCATAATATTCACAAATGATTCAAAATGTTTCTATCATTTGTCAAATCAGTTATTTGCAACTATATTTTCCACATTGCAACCAGCTTTTTTCAAGACAAGATCACATCAAGTTTCTTTTAATAATAAGTATGCTTCTGTTGGAGACCTCAAAGATTCCTCCCTATATATGGAGATATACCTATCTTATAGAACTGGAAGGGACCCAAAAAAATTCATTGAGTCTAGCCCCCTGCCTTAACTAGCAGGACCAAATACTGAGTTCTGCCCCAGATCCCTAAGTGGCCCCCTCAAGAATTAAACTCACAACCTTAGGTTTAGCAGGCCAATGCTCAAAGCACTGAGCTATCCCTCTCCCAATGGGTAAATGTTAGTATCCCCACATAGTGACTTGGTAAGGTGACAATGTTGGGTCAGTGGTATAGTTGTGAAAAGAAACCAGGTTTCCTTACTTAGTCCTGCAACCTATTGACCCCTTAGTACTGCAAGCGAAGGCACTTGAGAGACCCTGCCATATAGTGCAAACACAGGGCCAGATTCTGATGCCATTTCTCATGTTGAGTAGTTCGTTACTCCTTGAGTATCCCCCTTGATTTCAATGGAGCTACTTTACTCACAGATCTTTTAGTACTTTCCTCGACCTAATTACAAGAATTTAACGTTTTTTCATAGGGCCAGATTTTGAACCCTTTACTCACCTCAGTGAGCATTTCCTGGTAGGAGTAATCCCACTGACAGGAACTGCTTACTAGTGTGAGTAAAGGCTCAGTATTATTAAGGAACAGGAGAACGACACAGAACCAGATTCTGTTACCCTTTTTCATGACGATTAGTACCTTACTCTGCAACCAGTTCCTTTGATTTCATTGGGACATCATGTAGACCAAGGTGCGATTCCACGTGAGGGAGATGGGCAGAATCTGGCCATAAGTAAAAAAAAAAAAAAATTCAAAGATGCTTTTTGCAAAGTTTACTTACTATTCTCTTGGCTTCCATCACCATGTACAGAGCAAACTGGTTGCCATCTGTTTTGTCTCCATTATATTTTTTCAGTGCTATGTCCACAGCTTCAAAGACATTAGGGTCATCACAGTCTGCATCCTGGGTTGCAAGAGGCTTGGCTCTGCTAGAGAAAAAACTGCAGCAGAGAACTAGCACAGTGGAAAGTTTCATAACTGGACAAAGAAGCCCCCTCTGAAATCGGGGGACTCTTCCAAATACAAATGAAAAGGGAACCCCTGGTAGGGATTTAATAACCTCTTGGTTTTTTTTCAGAAGCAGCTGGTCAGTAAACAGAGTAAGTGGGCAAATGGGGTTGGTGGACTCTCATCATATCCTGTTTGCCTAGCAAACAACCCTCTGGGTTTATCCAAACAAACTTTGTGCAGTCACTTTAATGACACCAAGGTTGTCCACCTGCCATCAAGATAACAGGATACGCCTCTGCACATTAGAGTCAGAGGGTTAGATCATAGAATTGGAAGGGACCTCAGGAGGTCATCTAGTCTAACCCTCTGCTCAAAGCAGGATCAATACCCAGACAGATTTTTGCCCCAGATCCCTAAAGGGCCCCCTCAAGGATTGAACTCTCAACCTTGAGTTTAGAAGACTAATGCTCAAACTGCTGAGCTATCCCGCCCCCGAATCCCCAGCATCAGCAGCACAAAAGTCTCAGAACATTTAGTAGTCCTCTCGCTCCTGGTTACTTTTTGACATAAAAACTCCCACTCTGAATGAATTATTACATAAGGCTTATAAAAACACCCAAAAGGTCATGTCATGTCCCAGAGACAAGAAGTGCTGGTTCTGGACAGCAGCACTGTGATCTTCAGGGATCTGTTTACTAATAAGGTGCAAGACTTCTAAGAAGCAGGGCTGGCTCCAGGCACCAGCAGGGGAATCATGTGCCTGGGGTGGCACATGCTAAGGGGCGGCATTCCGTCCATGTGCCATTTTTTTTGCTTCGGCAGTCCGAGCGGCTTTTTTTTTTTTTTGCTTGGGGCGGCAAAAATGGTAGAGCCGGCCCTGCTAGGAAATCAGCCCATGTATCAAAAATTACTCTGCACAAATGTGCATAACTGACTAATAACACTTAACATTTAAAACGCGCTTTACAATCATTGACACTTGTCTTGCAATTGGAACTGCCAGTGCCGACGCTTGCAACCCTGTGGATCCTGCGTCTGGGCCATAAACAAATCAGTCCTCACAACTCTCTGGTGCACTAGATAAGCCTTATTAAGCATATGCTGAAAATGAGGCACAGAGAAGTGAAGTGACTTACTCAACCTAATGGTTTTTTAACTTAGTTTTTTTGTTGTAATTTCCTAGGTTTAAAAAAAAGCAAACTGAAAAAAGAGAAAGTCCATCATGTGGTATCATAATTACATCCGCTTGGGTCATCAGCAGGACTGGAACCTTTAGTTCTTCTGCGAGTGTTTGTTCATGTCCATTCCAATTAGGTGTGTGCGCGCTGAGTGCATGGATGTCGGAAACTTTTCCCCTTAGCATCTCTCGTCAGGACGGCAGAGGAGCCCCGTAGAGTGGCGCCCTTATGGCACTGTATATAGTACCCTGCCAGCCCAACCTCCCTTCAGTTCCTTCTTACCGTCCGTGGCAGTGTTGGAACTTGCGAGTGATCCCTTAGCATTCTAGTTTTACCAGTTAGACAGTTTGTTGTTAAATAGTAAGTTAGTTAGGTACAGTTTAGTTAGACGTGACTGGGATTTAGTTCCAGCCGCAAGCCTTGGGCTGCGGGGCATGCCGCAAGCCCAGGGATTTAAGGCTTGCGCTATCTGCCACAAATCTATGCCCAAGAGTGACCCCCACGACTCCTGACTTAGGTGTCTGGGGGAGGCACACCAGGCTGAGCACTGCAAAATTTGCAAGGCCTTTAAGCCCCGAACTAAGAAAGAGAGAAACTTTCGTCTTAAGCAGCTGCTCATGGAGGCCGCATTACAACCAACGTCCCCAGACCGCCTGGTGCTGGGCCCAAGCTCCTCGGTGAGAAGTGCCCCGGCATCGATACGTGATTCGGCACTGGGCTCTAGAGATCCCCGGCACCATAAATCCCAGGCACCAAGACAAGCCGACCAACCCTGGCACCACTCAACCTCCCCGGCACCGGCCAAGCAGCATAAGAAAGGGGAAAGAGGACGATCCCCTCGAAGAGTGACCAAGACACTCAGACAGGCTCCTACAACTCAGAGGCAGGACTCTGTTTCCCATCAGGAGCCAGCACTGTTGACTCTGGACTGCAGGCGCCATTGAGTCCAGCGCCCAGCGACTTCAGCGCGGACCAGTGTCTAGAGGAGGTCTTGGAACCCCCCTCCATGCCTGACACATTTGAGGCTGCAAAGGACCTCATTGAACGGTTGGTGCCCAATCCCCTCCCATGCAGGGAGAAGCCTCCAGCACCGTCCAGATGGGTGCCGTCCAGAGGGAGACCGGCAGTGGTGCGCCGCTTGAGGTCACCAATCCGGCACTGCTTAGGGCACCATTCCTGTTCGACTCGCCACAGCGCCACTCCCCGGCACTGACACCCCCACATGAGGTTACGGCACTGGAGGAAGAAGCGTCCTCAGCACCCACACCGAGGACCCGGCATCGCTTCACATCGTCCTCGGCTACTTGGCACCGAAGCATGGTACCAGCCACTTCCCCGGCACCGTATTCTCTAGGACGGTCCAGGTCTCGGGATAGCCGGTGTCACTCACTATCCCGATCCCCTGGGCCTATCACCAACAACAGGGCACATTTTTTAGAGCCTCTAGGTCAGTGCACTCAACACGACGCCACTCAAGGTCGCCAAATAAACACACCTTGAGGGCAAGAGAGGTCACACTCTCTAGACCAACCTCAGACCCCACCCAGAGCAGCCAACAGAGGGTGATCCATTGCCCACACCACTACCGAGAGGCATGACCCCAAGACCTCAGGAAGCACAGTCTGCTTTTCAAACAACGACAGCCTTGACAGGCCCCGACATGGCTCAGTACTATGGGGGATTACAGGAGGGTCAGGACGATGGCAACCAGCCTCAGCACACGTCCTCATCCTCCCCAGATGAGGCAGTGGTGGGAACATCTGTCTCAGGACCCCCACCTATCGACCACAGGGCCAATCAAGAACTTCTGCGCCAGATTGCCCTTAATATGGGCCTTCAGGCGGAAGAGGCCGTTGAGTCAGAAGTTCCGATGGTTGATATCCTGGCCCCGGAAGGACCCTCAAGGGTAGCATTACCACTGATCAAGACTATCCAGAGTAACTATAAGACAATCTGGCAAACCTTGGCTTCTATAACCCCGGCGGGTAGGGGCGTGGAGAGAAAATACTTCGCCCCACCTGAGGGCTATGAATTCTTGTTTTCCCACCCTCCACCATGCTCCCTGGTCATGTCAGCCATGAATGAAAAAGAAAGTCAGGGTGAGCAGGCCTCGGCACCAAAGTCCAAAGAGGCTAAACGATTGGACCTCTTTGATAGGAAGGTCTACTTGTCGGGAGGCCTACAACTCAGGATAGCCAACCAACAGGCCATCCTTAACAGACACAACTTTAGCTCTTGGAACACTATGTCCAAGTTTAAGGATCGCCTGTCTCAGCATTCGCATACAGAGTTTTCTGTGCTAATTGAGGAAAGAAAAGACATCTCTGCAAGCCTCCCTCAATTTGGCTGACTCTGCGGCCAGAACCATATAATCAGGAGTGGTTATGAGGCATTCAGCATGGCTACAGGTGTCAGGCCTGCCGCCTGAGGTCCAAAACACATTGCAAGACCACCCTTTTGAAGGCTCTGGCCTCTTTTCGGAGCAAACAGACTCCAGGATGCATTGCCTCAAGGATTCCAGGGCTACAATGAAATCCCTGGGAATGCACACACCAGCAACCCAGAGGAAGCCTTCAGGCCTCAACGTCCTCAGCAGAGGCAATACCAACCTCGCCCCAGACAAGACCCCTACCGCAGGCAAGGCAGGAATAATAGATGCAGACTGTCAAACAACGCATCCAACCAAGGCCCAAATAAGCCCCAGCCAGGAGGCAAGCAAGAGTTTTGAAGGCACGCACAAGGACAGCCTACCAATCCAATCCCAGGATCCCTCCCCACAGTTCTTAAACTGGCTATCCCACTTCTACCGTGCGTGGTCCCGTATAACATCGGACCACTGAGTCCTACGCATGGTACAGGTAGGATACTCCCTCCAGTTCTCCACCTTCCCTCCCTCCCACCCCCTTTCCCCATCCCTCTTCAGGGACCCCTCTCACGAGCAACTCCTTATGCAGGAGGTGCGATTACTCATTGATATAGGGGTGGTGGAGGAGCTTCCCCAGATGCTAAGGGGAAAGGGATTCTACTCCCATTATTTCCTAATCCCCAAGGCAAAGGTGGGTGTCCGACTCATTCTAGACCTTCGCGGACTCAACAAATTTATCATCAAGCTCAGGTTCCGCATGGTCTCCCTAAGCACTATCATTCTGTCACTGGATCCGGGAGATTGGTACGCTGCCCTTGACATGAAGGACGCTTATTTCCACATTGCCATCCATCCAGCACACAGATGTTTCCTACGGTTTGTGATAAACCGCAAGCATTACCAGTTCACGTTGCTCCCGCTTGGACTTTCCACAGTCCCCCCACGTGTTCACCAAGTGCATGGTGGTGGTAGCGGCTTTTTTACACAAAAGACAGGTTTGAGTGTACCCATACCTCGACGACTGGCTGCTGACAGGGTGCTCCAGAGAGCAGGTGCAGTCCCATGTTACACTGGTCATGGACACCTTTCACAGAGTAGGTCTCCTTCTCAACATAAGCAAGTCATCACTCATACCAACCCAAAGGATAGAATTCATAGTGGCGGTATCGGGCTCAGTATAGGCAAAAGGGAGCCTCCCAGAACCCAGGTTTCAGGCCATAGAACAAATTGTCAAAACGATATTACAATACCCCACCACAACCGTGAAGGGTTGCCTGAAGTTAATAGGGCATATGGCAGCCTGTACTTATGTAGTCAAGTATGCCAGACTGAGGCTCAGACCCCTACAAGTGTGGCTCACATCATGTTACCTCCCGGTATAAGACAGCCTGGCCATGATAGCAACGGTACCCAGGCAAGTTCGAGAGTCTCTGCGTTGGTGGATGGACCAACCCGTAGTCTGTGCCGGTGTTCCCTTCATCACAACCCAACCTTCACTGACGATAGTAATACATGTGCCAGATTTGGGTTGTGGCGCAGGTACCGATCCACAAAATCTGCAAAGCAGCTACCTGGTCTCAGTGCATACGTTTACAGCCCACTATACCATCAACCAACAGGCCAGAAACCATACAGCGGTCAGCAGGGCTGTCCTCCAATCAATCATTCCTTGACTCCTACTCACCTCCGATGGTCAGCCTGGAAGTCACCTAATTGGAGTGGACGTGAACAAGCACTCGAAGAAGAAAAGACGGTTACTTACCTCTCGTAACTGTTGTTCTTCGAGATGTGTTGTTCACGTCCATTACAATACCTGCCCCCCTTCCCCTCTGTCGGAGTCAATGGCAAGAAGGAACCGAAGGGGGGTTGTGCCGGCAGGGTACTAGATACAGCGCCATAAGGGCACCAATCTAGGGGCCTCCTCTGCCGCCCGACGGGAGCTGCTAAGGGAAAAAGTTTATGACGTCCGTGCACGCAGTGCGCGCACACCTAATTGGAATGGACGTGAACAACACATCTTGAAGAACAACAGTTACGAGAGGTAAGTAACCATCTTTTCTATTGCACAGACCTCTGCCTCTTGAGCTAACAGTAACTGATAGCAATAGTACACTGTCATCCTCTCTGTAGACCAGCATGAGACGGGGTTAAGACAAACACGGTGCCAGTGGGTTCATAGATATTTGGAGTGATGAGACTCAGGAATCTTGAATTACATTCCAGGCACTAAAAGGGAGTATTCTCTAGTGGGCACAGACTCTTCTGCTTGTCCCCCACAAGTGTAACCCCTTCTGTGCTCTTCCTCCATCCCAGTCCTGTCTCTCCCCCACCCCGTCTCCTTGTCCCAGTTTTATTCTCCTTGCCTATCTGGTCCCAATCAGCACTCGTTAGGCTTCTCATTCCAGTCCCAGTCTCCTTGCTTAGGCAGTTCAGATCTCTCCCTCTGGACTCACTGTCCAAGCCCCAATTTCCCCCCAACTTCCATTCTGTTCCCTTCCTCACATTCAGTTTCATTCTCTGTGCACAGCCAGTCCCAGTTCCTCCTGCCTGGTTCCTCATCCGATCTGTCTCTCAGCTCCCGTACGCAAAGCCTCCCAGTCCTAGTCTCCCTCCCTGAGCTCGTCATCTAATCTCAGTCCCCCCTCAATACTTTACCTGACTCTTTGCACCAGAAATATCAACTAGTTAACAGGGCCGCCCGGGGGGAGGGGGGGGGGGGGGGGGGCAATTTTCCCCAGGCCCCGGGTCCTGCAGGGGCCCCCACGAGAGTTTTCAGGGGCCCCCACGAGAGTTTTCGGCGGGTCTTCGGCAGCACTGAGTGAAGGACCCGCTGCCGAAGACCCGGAGCTATCTTCCGCTCCGTGTCTTCGGCGGCAATTTGGTGGTGGGTCCTTCACTCGCTCTGGGACCCGCCGCTGAAGTACCCCAAAAGACCCGGAGTGGAAGGACCCCCGCCGCCGAAGACCCCAGGCCCCCTGAATCCTCTGTGCGGCCCTGCTAGTTAAATCTCACAAGGTCCCTGCAAGGTAAGTAAGTAAATATGATTGTAGATGGGTGTGACAGGGTGCTGGGCAAAAGGTTGCTGATTCAGCCCTCTGTCACACCAGCTCCCATTTAGGGAAATAAATTAGAGCTGGCTGGAGGTAAACTGGCCCTAATTGGGGAAGCAGAGACAGCTGCTGCCTAATTAGCCTGGGGCTGCATAAAAGCCTCAGAGGAAGGGGGCTGGTGCTGAAAGGGAAAAGGCAGGGAGCAGAAGCAGGGAAGTAGTGCTTCCCTCCTGCCTGCAGATGGTGAAGGGCCAACTGTATATGGTGAAAGGGTGGTGGGAACAAGTCAGTGAATAAACTGCACCAGTGGTTACTAACCCCAGGGTCTCAGAGTGACTTTGTGAACCTAGCTGAGGCAGGAGCCAAGGGGGCCCTGCTGTGCTCTGCTACAGTGGGGCTGGTACCACTGTGTCATCTAATCCTGCACAGAGCAGGTCTAGACAATGGGGTGGTCAAACCTTTGGCACTGCAGTGTCAGTCGATCTACAGTAGCTTTCCTATCATTGCTGTCCTCCGTGGAACTGCACCTCTGAAAAACCAGGCCCATAAAGTGATGTGTTTCTGCATCAGGAAAAGCCAACGTTTTCTGTTTTATTTGCTTTGAACACTTTTTGAGAAACGAAAGCGGTGCTGGATTAGCCAGGGTGGGTACAGTACTGGCTGCTCAAGCTCCCCGCATACCGCCCTGCCATAGTGCCTGGAGGGACTAGGTCTACAGATCAGATGGCAGTGGAAGCTCAGTCTCCAGGCCTGTGCAAAACTTGCTGAGACTTCTAATAATAGCAGTAGTGGTGTGAACTAGACACCTTTCTAACAGGAGTGAAACTAAGTTCACTTCATGTAGGACCCTGAACACCCATCACATGATAACTGTTTTCAGTTCAGACCTGGGCTGGATTTGACCTTGTGACATTCTGGTGAAAAAAAGCTCTTTACCCATTAATAATCCCTGAGCTATTCATCTTTTTGTGTGTCTTTGTAGGTTATGAAACCTTTGTGAAGTGTACAGGCTCCGGCTTCCAACTTTTCCCGGGGTGCTCAACCTCTGCTCAGCCCTAGGCCCCACCCCAACTCCACCTCTTCTCCCAAACCCCTACCCTGCTCTGCCTCTTCCCGCCCCCACTCTGCCCCGTCCCACCTCTTCTTGCCTGTTCCACCCCCTCCCCTGAGCACACCCCTTCTCTGCTCCTCCCCTTCCCTCCCAATTCCTCCTGCATGCTGCAGAATAGCTGATTGGCGGCAGGTAGGAGGTGCTGGGAGGGAGGGGGAGGAGTTCATCGGCGGGCTGCCAGTGGGTGGGAGGTGCTGGGGCTGGAGGGAGGGAAGCTTGGCTGCCAGTGGGTACTTAGCACCCACTAATTTTTTCCCCTGGGTGCTCCAGCCCTGGCGCACCCATGGAGTCGGCACCTATGAAAGACAGAGAGAGACTGGATAATGAACTGCAGAGCTTTATGGGCATGAATTTGCAATAGATGCATTTGTCATAAACAGTATACCACACGTGTATATAGAAGCATGTATTCTAATTTTCACTATGAAAAATTGTAGTTTAATATTCATTGTTAGGATATTTTTTTTCTCCATGTTACATCTTTGGGGCTACGTATAAATTGGTATAGCACCACTGAAATCAATGGAGCGAGATCAGATTACACTGATTGAGGGCTTGGAATGATGAGCATTTCAATTAAAAGAAAAACATTCACTGTGTAGATCTAAGGGGAAATAAAGGCAAAAGGTCTGGCAGATCATACTTGGGTTTTCCTGGGCATGATTTAGATTCTGAAGGGGCTTGTGGAAAAGGCTGAATTGCTGGTTTCTCGCTTAAATATTTGCAAAATGGATTCTGGGGAGCTGGCGGATGGTCAGGGAAGTTTGCAGCAGGAGCTGGGAGGACATCATGCTGATTTAAAACTGGAATGTGATGGATGGATCCAACCTGTCTTTTATGGAAAGGATGAGGTGTTTGGGATGAAATGTGCTCTTCTGAGGAGCTGCCTTCATGTCCTCCTCTTTCCTGGGAAAAATTGCTAGACCCCTGATGGTGTAGACGGTTATGTCTATGGCCGTGTTTACAACCATAAGGAGGGGGAGGATAATGAGGACCGGGTGGAGGAGGAAGATGAGGACGCCCATGCTGATGTTCCTCTCCAGAGAAATTGTGATGATGCTCAGATCCTTCAGGGTGGAGGACCCTATTTTCAGGAGGTGGTGGGCATCTATGGTAATGTCTCTGACGATGTCCAGGGCCAAAGCCGGGATAATGATGTCTGTCATGTGGTCTGCCAGGAGGCGGGGGAGGATAATGAGGACCTGATGGAGAAAGATGAGGAGGCCCATGCTGATGTTCCTCTTCAGAGAAATTGTGATGATGCTCAGATCCTTCAGGGTGGAGGACCCTATTTTCAGGAGGTGGTGGGCATCTATGGTAATGTCTCTGACGATGTCCAGGGCCAAAGCCGGGATAATGATGTCTGTCATGTGGTCTGTCAGGAGGCGGGGGAGGATAATGAGGACCTGATGGAGAAAGATGAGGAGGCCCATGCTTATGTTCCTCTCCAGAGAAATTGTGATGATGCTCAGATCCTTCAGGGTGGAGGACTCTATTTTCAGGAGGTGGTGGGCATCTATGGTAATGTCTCTGACGATGTCCAGGGCCAAAGCTGTGATGATGATGATGTCTGTGTGGACCGGGGCGGGGATGTCCTTGCCCAGAGAAGTGGTGGTGGTGATGATGTTCTCCGGAGTGGGGGTGATGGTGGAAGGGAGGTCTGTCACACTTTCCGTAACCAAACCAGTGTAAATAGTCATCAAAGATGTTCATGTCACATACACACACACACACACACACACAAAGAGAGAGAAAGCAATAAAAGGAGTTATTTACAAGGCTTTCATTAACACCTGTACATTTCAAACATAGGACTATAATAGAGTTGGCGAAGTGGAAATACCATATGATGCCAAGTGACCAATCTGTATTACCCGGAGGCAACTAGAAATAACAAACAACAATGCAATGAAATGAAACAATCAATTAGCCAAAATTTTCATAAACAGCTTTTTGCAAAATAATTACAAAAACAAAATTAGCAAAATTTTACTTGTGAATGGTGGAAGGGCCATGCCTCCATATGTATTTATGCAGCACTAGCACTAGGGGATCCAGACCCTGATTGACACCTCTGAGTGCGATCAGAAAATAAAGAGCAATAACGAGAAGAAAAAGAAAAAAGGCAAAATTTATTCCCTCATTTCTTCATTGCAACTAGTTTGCTCTGCTCTGTTCCTGAAAATGTTATCTGTGGTACATCTCAATAATAGGCTACCAAATCGCTTAACATGCTGGGCCTGAGTCTCATTTACAATAGGACCCCTTACACCACTCTGGCAGGTTAATGGTGTCTTACAGTGGATGTCAATGTAATTAGCAGTGTAAAAGTGCCTTAATGTTAATGAGAATCAGGCCCATTATTTCTATTTCTTTACCTTATTAGGTCTTCTATTGGCTGCTGTATCTCTTACGCTTATTTGGACTGAAAATCTTTTCCCTTATTACATATTTATTAAACAGTATGTGACAAATTCATGTTTGAGGTAACTCCAGTGAACACCATAAGGACAAATGCAAAGTACTCCACTTAGGAAGGAACAATCAGTTGCGCACATACAAAATGGGAAATGAGTGCCTAGAAAGGAGTACTGCAGAAAGGGATCTGGGGGTCATAGTGGACCACAAGCTAAATATGAGTCAACAGTGTAACACTCTTGTAAAAAAAGTAAACATCATTCTGGGATGTATTAGCAGGAGCATTGTAAGCAAGACACAAGAAGTAATTCTTCTGCTCTACTCCACGATGATTAGGCCTCAACTGAAGTATTGTGGCCAGTTCTGGGTGCCACATTTCAGGAAAGATGTGGACAAATTGGAGAAAGTCCAGAGAAGAGCAACAGAAATGATTAACGGTCTAGAAAACATGACCTGTGAGGGAAGATTGAAAAAAAACTGGTTTTGTTTAGTCTGGAGAAGAGAAGACTGAGAGGGGACATGATAACAGTTTTCAAGTATGTAAAAGGTTACAAGAAGGGAGAAAAATTGTTGTCCTTAACCTCTGAGGATAGGACAAGAAGCAATGGGCTTAAATTGTAGCAAGGACTGTTTAGGTTGAACATTAGGAAAAACTTCCTAACTGTCAGGGTGGTTAAGCACTGGAGTAAATTGCCTAGGGAGGTTGTGGAATCTCCAGCACTGGAGATCTTTAAGAGCAGATTAGATAAACATATCAAGGAAGGTCTAGATAATACTTAGTCCTGCCATGAGTTCAGGGGACTGGACTAGATGATCTCTCAAGATCCCTTTCAGTCCTACGATTCTATGATTCGGGTCTTTTAGCACTCAGGAAACTAGCTAATCCCTAAATGGATGTCACCAGGAGGAGACTAATTTCCAGGGTGTGCATGTATATATTCTAGCAGTTGGTGTAGCATGGAGTAAGGGAGTCTGTTGGGAGGCAGCGTTAGATTGGAATACTTGCCTGCAGTGAGTCATCGCTGTCACTGTTGCTTGCTTTCTGGGAATCACACATTCCTGCCCCTTCACCATACTCTGCTTACCCCCATACTAGGTCTAACAGCTGCACTCAGGTCAAGAAACAGCAGGAGATAGGCAATGTGCAGCATCAGCTGAGATCAGGCTTCTGGCACGGAGCCTGTGGCTGCTTCATGAAGGTAGCTCACTCAGCCAGAGGATAAATGCATGTAAGCTATAGGTTATCTGCCCATTTATTGGGGGTAACTTTCTGGCATTCACATAGGTGTTTGTGGGAAGTGTCTCATTATGAAGGTGAAGGAAACAGAAGTGATGGGTGGTGTTCATTTTGTGGGGTAGACTATAGGAAGAAAATATTCTTCCTCGAAAGCTCAGCGCAGCCTGCCTTGCATGAATATTCTTGTCCGAAGGCTTAATTATGATTTAATGTTTACTTTTTATATTTAGAATATAGACTTGTACTCCTGTCACCTACTTACAATGTACTACTGAGCCTTGCATTATATCGAAGATCAGGGTTGCACTGCACAGCCCTTTCATGTCGGGTTATGGTATGTGATTTTGGTTTTCTGTTCGTTATAACAAGTTGTAGATTGCAGATGTCAGAAGAGAGGTGAGGGCGTAGCTGGCCATGGGTGGCTCATCCCAGTTTAGATGGATCCCTTAGGTGGCATAGAGCCAGTGAAGGGGGCATGACTGAGAGAAAGAGAGCATAGCCAGGGCTTCCTTGTACCCTGGTGATCCTTGGCTGCCATGTAAATCCCCTGGAGCTATTGGTACCAAGCACAATTTAGAGCAGCCCTCAGTCTGCTTAATTTATTCCAGGGGAGTGGCCTGGTACACAGGTGACGTAGAGGAGAACACAGAAGTGGTATACAGCCACCCTTGTACTCTTCTCCCAAGTTCACTCGTCGGCTGCAGCGGTCAGTCTGGGCCTATTCAGTGTGCTTCTCTCCATGAAGCCTCAGGAACATGCATTCGAAAGTTGCCAGGGATGTTTCTGTAACGTTAAGATAATTGACTACATACCCAGGGATCGTAGATTTCACAGGATATCTCAAGGACATCAGGATTTTTTGTGTCACTCGCAAATGTTCCCCTGCAGAATCCCACGTGCTGTGCAGGAAAAACAACATACATTTGGGTTCTTATGATGTTGAAGCCAGTGGAAGCTACTGGAGTCTCGGCAGGTTGAAAATCAGGCCACTTATTTAGGTATCTACCTCTGGTCTTAGGAACCTAACTTTAAGCACCCATTTTGAAAATATTGGCCAATTACATTTACCTATTAAATCATATCTAAAGTGCAAAGAATTATTGAGGCCAGATTGTTCTGCGTAATCATGGACATCCTCTCTGCATCAGTCTATAAGGCCATTACTCCATTTCCTTCAAAACCTCCTCAAGACCTACTTCTAGTCCATGAGCAATTAGCCTGCTTACTCTGATTCCTGGTGGGGGTAGTTGATCTATTTTTCAAAGGAAAAAAATCCTTTGAATGTATGATTTTATCTCTCTCCCCTTCCGTTTACTTATCTCTTGTCTCGCTAGATTGGACTAGACTGAACCTTTGCTCAAAACCCTGAGTAGTGGGCCACATCTAGCCCCAGGAAGGAATTGACTGCCCCTCACTCCCCCCTTGCTCCTGAGAGGAAGTAATTTACTGCAGATGTTTACGGAGGGCAGATTAATGTCCCACTCATGATAGCTACACTCTCTTGGCCAGTGCATTTGAGGGGGAGACAAGGTTTCCCCTACACACACCTCTCTGCCCACTCCCTGTGCACTTGCTTGTGTATGGAGGAGTATGGACCCCTTCGAGCCTATTCTTTGCACATGGACTCATGACCCAGTCAGGCCGCAAGGGGCATGTAAGAAACACTGGGACATATTGTGAAAATTTACCCTTGTCCCAACACGTTGCAACAATTCCTTCTCCATTGCTCTACTTACAGCATATCTGTCATGCAGAAATTCACATTCAGACACATTTGCATGTGGTGTGGATTTGGAGCAGCAGGTCTCTTTTATAGTAAATTCGACAAAGTATCCCGGCTGAGGTGTGATCTGGAAGAAACAGGCTGTATGAGCACCAAGTGAATAACCTAATGCATTTGAAATACACTTTATCATTTAAAAAAATAACATTAAGTTCATTACTGTAGCCCAAATGTCCCTCACAGAACTCTTTGACTAGCTGTGCTGTTTTATGTTTTTGCACATGCACCCATGATGAGTAAGGAGTGCAGGATTTGATATTATAGCATAATTCCCTCGCTAATAAATTTTTTTGCAGACTGTGTCTGCCACGTGCTGTCCACCATATCTCCTGTCCCTTTCTTGACCAGGGCCTGTGTTTTCAGAAAGTAGAGCCACTAGATTCTTCACCCTAAGCACAATTTCTACTTTCTTAATAATCCAGAGGCCGACTGAATGGGAGTTTCTCGTATCCAGTGATGGAAGAATAGGATCTGGAAGTGCTGATACTAATTTAGGACCAGATTCTGCCACTTCAGTGTTTAATTCACACTGAAATCAATGGTATATAAACAGACAGTTGAAGAAAGAAATACTGCATGGCTATAACTCACCTTAGAGACTAACAAATTTATTTGAGCATAAGCTTTTGTGGGCTACAGCCTACTTCATCAGATGCTTGCAGTGGAAAATACAGTAGGAAGATATATATATATGCACAGAGAACACAAAACAATGGGTGTTACTATACACACTATAAGGAGAGTGATCAGTTAAGGTGAGCTTTTATCAGCAGGAGAGAAAAAGAACTGTTTGTAGTGGTAATGAAAATGGCCCATTTCCAGCAATTGACAAGGAGATATGAGGAACTGTAAAACTATTTCCCCATGCTTATTCCCCCCTCCCCCTGCCCAGTTCCTCATATCTCCTTGTCAATTGCTGGAAATGGGCCAATTGCTGGAAATGGGTCTCTAAGGTGCCACAAGTACTCCTGTTCTTTTTACTGAAATCAGTGGCACTGCGTACAGAGTAAGGTACTGCTCAGTATGATTAAGGGGGCAGAATCTGGCCCTTGCTCCTGCAGAAATTAATAAAAAAACCCAAACCTTCTGATACTATTAGCTCCAGGACAGATTTTTCCCATGTTCAATTTCATCTGGAAAAAAAAAAAGTTATTTCATCTCTATATTGGGAATTACCTCAGCTAAGGGCTTGCCTACACATAGAAGTTACACTGGTTTAAATAAATTGGTTAAGAAATTGGTGCAAACCCATGAGTAAGGTGAGTGGGATTTGGGTTATAGTAATGAAATTAACATTATTTTTTGGTGGATACTCGGATTTCAAACTAAGTACCCTATATCAATTTAACTTAAATTGGCAAATAAATAAATAAATAAATACATTAAATTGATATAAAACACACAGTCTAACTGATTATCCAAAATAATTGTGTCCACACAAAGTGTTTGCAGTGATTTAACTAAACTGGATTCTACACAATACTCAGACTGTAGGTAAACCAAGTCAAAGTCTACACTGGATAAAAGGGCTGGAGCAGCATGCAGGGACTCTAAAAGCCCCAATCTGCCCAAGGCAGGGACCCCCATGAAGCTAAGGGTAGGAGGAGAGGTGTGTCGGGGTGGGCCCACAGCACACAGCACTATGGAGATTCCAAGCAGCATTGTGGCCCAGAGGCAGCTGGGGATGGGATGCTGTCACGTTAGGCTATCAAGGCTGCTTACGTTATTTCGGAGCTGTGGAGCAGCCCAGAAATGGGAAGATGCAGAGGTTACTTAAAGCCACGTTAGTTCCCCCTTTGTCTGGGCTGCACCCTTTAGAATCTGTGCCTTTTACTCTAAGGGCCTTCCCTGTATTGCAAACACTAAGGGGGGCAAGGGAATAAATGTATTTTGCTGACATTTTGGTTTTATTATGGGTGAAATATAAACACAAGGAGAAAAAGGTGGAAAACTTAAAATTACCGCAAAGCCATGTGCAGAACTAAAGACCAGATTCTGCTGTCACTGAAGAGAGTTTTGTCCTTGACTTCAGTGACAGGAAGATAGGTTCCCCGTTTTATTTCACAGCATGGCAAACAATCCAGGTACTACAGAGCTGATCACTAATTGCCAGCTGTTCACTCCAAGATAATAATGTACATGTTCATTATTCTCCAACAAGTTTTATATCTTAATTGTTGTATATTTTTAAAAAAGTTTTTTAATTAAAATATTACTATAAACCAGATTGTTGACAAAAATAAAAGTACACACACAAACGGAGGCCCTGATCTTGCAGACTCTTACACATCTGCATAACTTTAGGCAGATGAGTACTCCCATTGTTTTCAGTGGCACAACTCAGGAACTTTAAATTAAGAACACGTGTAAATTGTTTGCAGAACTGGGGCTTAAAAACATATTAGTTATTAGTTGCATTGAACATTTACAAACAATAGGCTTGATCCTATGAGGTGCTGAGTGCCCTCAACTCTCTTTGGGGGCCAGAGAGTTGAGCACCTCACAGGATTTCGCCTTGTGTTAATTAGTTTGAAGATATGATGTCACATACCTGCGTTGTAGCTCTTTGTACTTTATCCACCTTGAAATACTGTGTGTGGTTACTATCTTCATTGTACCTCTCCAGGGCTCTCTCAGCGTCCCCTCTGTGCTGCTCAATGTCTTCTAAGGCTGTTGGTCTTCTAGGGCAGTTTTGTTCACACTTGTATAACTGTGAATGATCTGTGACAATGGCATGGTTATCAACACGGTTTTATATTAACACTGTGTCATGGATGTCACTCTGTATGTTTTTAACATCAGCTCACAATGGGAAATTGAGCAGATGAGGATTTTCTCTCGGGTGACCCACCCACCCTCTTCCCACATAGGAATTTATTTCTGCCGTTTGGGGGGAAAAAATCAATTAAAATTTACTTATGCATTTTTTCTGTTCCACTTTAGCATCTTATCACCACAAATAAGTCCCCTCCATGGATCTGTCTACCTTTTCAGCTGGTCTCCATGAGCATGTTTTGCTTTTAAAGATTCAGGATTTACATACTGTAATTCTACAGTGCATTCTTAACATTCATTTTACTTTTTTACTTTATTCAAATGTGAATTGTGAACAGATTAACTAATCTGTCATATTTACCCTATGTTAGTAGCACACCTATTTGTGCATCTGTATTGGGAATGGTTTATTACAAATATGTTGATTCATTGAACTGGTTTTTGTACCTGGACTCACTGTGCAGTTATAGCCATGCAGTATTTCTTTCTTCAACTGTCTGTTTATATACATGATAGTTTTACATTGTCCAAATACCTGGGAGGAAAAAAGAATAATTATCGACCCTGTGTAATATTCCAGAATAAGGCATATGATAGAATTTAAGAGAGCATGTGGCTCCTTCGTTGATTTCATTGGAGTTATTCAGATGCAACTGAATGAAGAATTTGTCTCTCTTTTATATATACTGTAAATACATTTAAGAATCACAAGGCCCTTTAATCTAATTGCATCTGGAATTTGATAGTTCAGATAAAATGGCGCTCATTTCTAAAAGCGTTTTAGTGTTGGTTTTGCCCAACTGAAAAGGCTTTGCAAAACCAAAACTAATACCAAATCCAGCCTTCTCAGCCCATCTCTAACTTTTCTTGAGCGTAGAATGTTTCTAGCCACTTGGAATAGTTGGAATTCCAGAAGCACACAGAAGTTGCAAAGCTCATTAACAAAGAGTGGATATATCTATCTTCCCTGACATTAAAAAGGGCGGCAGACACCATCCCTACCATATGATCTTGATGCTTTCCCCCACCTATCGGCTTCACCTCTGTCTTGTCTTGATTAAATTGCAGCCAGTTGGCTTCCATCCCAGATCACAACATATGGGTCTAATGTAAAGAAGATGTATTGCTGCATGTCATCTGCATACTGATGGCACCACAGATCAAGCCATAGCATGACGGGATCACAAAGACATTGAAAAGGAGGGGTGACAAAATGTAACCTCCCACTTCTGCCTAACGTACCAGGTATATGTGGAAAAATGCACTCCCAGTACTGCCCTAGGTACCTGGTATGAGATCTTTGGATTATCAGTGTTCCTGAGCTGAACAAGTTACCAGCAGTGGAATATAAGTGTATAGCCCGATTTTGCCAGACTGGTTAACTGAAGCTGTATTTAGCTGATAGGGCCATATGACCTTTTCTCAGCCAATTAACTTGTATTTGACAATCCAAAGTTATAGGTACTATTTTACTATAGACAGACATTAATGCTTGGTTTCCACAAAGATTTACAATAGAATATGATAGCATTGCCCAGAGGTTCACATGGAGGAGGTGTTTGTGTTGAGACGTGATTGACATACAACTATGGAGAGATACTCTTACTTGCCATTTCATTGTGCTGTGGGAGTTTACAGTCCTCCCAATGTCTCCTGGATAATACAGAGCACTGGGTTTCCAGCACATTCAGAGTCAAATAAAGGACTGATGAATTCCCCTGGAAAAAAAGAGCAAAGAAAATACCTTTGTATGTGACAAGTTTGTTGTGAAGGAGGCAATCTAATTTTTTTTTTAGATTTGGATTACCCCTTATCCCTCAGTTGGTCTACCCAGACACCTTGTTATGGGCTTGCCTGGGCTGGCAAGGATCTAGGGTATAGGTGAGTGAGAATGGGGGTTGTTGCATTTTATTCCTTTTGGCTTTTAGCCAACAACACATTGGCCCTCGAACATAAATATCACCATTCTTTACTGTATCTGGCCCAAGCTACAGATACATCAGTTCCTGCTGAAGTCAGTAACCAGACCTCCCATCTGAGCAATATTTCCTACCCAGATTATCCGAGAAGGGCTGCTACAGAAGTACACTCACTCCTCCAAAATCAAGAACCTGGACTCTGCAATGCGTCTAATCTGGGCTGGCCTGGAGGAGTCTGGAATCGAGATTGAAACCACATTCCTTGTGTGGTAGCATGACGTGTTATCAGTTATTACTGGTCCACTGAAACAATCTGAAGTGAATATTTAATGAAGAATTGCGGTAGCCTAACAGAATAACTCTTTATTATTGTGATGTCCACTAGTGGAGCAGAAGTTAAACTAACACTTCTACTTCTATAACGCCTTCCATCCAAAGGTGTTAATGTACTTTGCAAACACCAGTTTAGCTTCACAGGACACCTGTGTAGAGGGCAAGTATTATTATCTCTTTTTTACAGATGGGGAAACTGAGGTTAGATAACTTGCGCAAGGTCAGAGTCTGTGATATTCAGGAACAGAACACAGATTTCTTGATTGTCAGTCCTGTACATTAATCACAAGATCGCTCTCCTTCTAAGGTTTGATTTGATTTTAATGTTTAGCCTATAAACCCCAATATTAGAAGGTGCCAATTTAATCTGTTGGGAAAATGCAGATGGGAAGATAAAGCCAAAGAGAGGGAAGCGGGGGAGACAATCAGGATCAGAAATATCTTACTCTTCCACATTGTGTTTATGGAATTTCGTTGTATGAATGGCAAGAATTACTTGTATATGGACAAATCAGTCTTTTTTTATAATATAATGTTCGGCAGTCTGAACCAGAAGGAGCTCTCCAAAACTGAAATAATGGAATAAAAAAATCCAAGTAACTTGATAAAAGCAAGTAGGCCAAATTCATCCCTGGCCAATGTCCATTAATTTCCCCGGGATGGGTTTGTTCCATTATATCTAGTGACTAAAGCAAAGGAATTAGGAATCAGCACTCCTAAGGTCTCTTCCTTGTTCTGTCACTGATTTGCTGTGTGACCTTTAGCCAACCACTCAGAAAGGATGGTCTTGTAGTTAAGGCAAGGGCGCGGCCATCGAGAGCGGGTTCGGGCCCTGGTGAAAATTTTTTTCCGGGTCCTCCAGCAAGGGCAGACCGGCTAACAAGGGCCGACGAGAGCGGGGGGGAAGCCGGGCCCCGGGCCCCCTTCTGGACTGCCGGACCTCGGTAATTTGTACCGGCTTCCCCCCTTCTCGTCGGCCTTGGGCATGGAAATGGGAGCTGACTGATCTGGATTCTCTACCCAGCTTTGTCACTGACTTGCTGGGTGTTGCTTCACCTCTCTATGCTTCACTTCCCCCACCAGCCATTGTCTCCAAAATGGAGATAACAATATAATACCTAGCTCACGGGGTGCTTTGAGTCAGTTAATTTAATGTTCGTAAAGTGCTTAGAGATCCTCAGATGCAAGAAGCTCTAAAGTAAAATATTTATATAATGCCAGAAACCTATCACCTAATTGCAGTTTAAATTCGGACACCAGACAAAGCTATTAAGGGTGTAGCCCAGATCCTAAAGTCCCATTGAAGTCAATGAGAATTGAGGGCACTCAGCAAATTGCAGGATGAGGTTCATACATAGCGAACCAGGCCATTTTTCAAATGAACATAGAGCCAGATCCTCAGCTGGTGTAAATCAGTGCAGGTCTATGGATTTACATCAGCATAACGCCATTAAACTATGGTTGCCAACTCTGACTCAAGCTATTCTGGGAGATTTTTTTCCCCCAACATGACGTGATGTCATTTAAAAAAAATATCCTATTAAAATCTCCTGGATTGCTTTCAATGGTCACCAGGAGATCGATACCGATTCCGGGAGACTCCAGCCCAATCCTGGAGAGTTGGCAACCCTACATTAAACACAATGGCGCTATGCCAATTTATACCAGGATCCGGCCCATTGTTTTTAAACTAGAGTCATTTGTAGATCGACCTTCAAAGTGATACTTACTGTCTGTTGTTCATGGGCATCAGCAACACGGAACAGAGTAAAAATGTAGCCATCTCTGCGGTGTTTATTGATCAAATCCAGGGCCACCGCTGCATCCGTTTCAACTGAGTCACAGTCTGCAGAAGTTACAGGAGTTTGGCTTTGCGCATTAGAACAGAGCACCAATGTGAGACAGAGTGCTGTAGAGAGCAGCTTCATTTTGTTTAAAATATGAGATCACTTTCTCCTCTCTTTGCTTTGCTAAAGCCAGTAATTTGGGTTTACATCAGAATTGACCATGAAAGCCTGAATATGTCTGCTAAAAGAATGTGGTTATATCAATTTATAGCTACTGTGTAACTAAGGCTAATACCTTGACCCTGGATTAATATCTGCAAATAGGAAGTAAATGATTAAATGATGCTTGAACAAATATTGAGGAAAGCAGGCTAAGCCAGTGGTTCTCAAACTTTTGGGGCTCAGGACCTATTTGTAAATGTCACGCCACATTTCAGGAAAGATTGGAGAAAGTCCAGAGAAAAGCAACAAAAATGATTAAAGGTCTAGAAAACATGACCTATGAGAGAACATTGAAAAAATTGGGTTTGTTTAGTTTGGAAAAGAGAAAACTGAGAAGAGACATGATAGCAGTTTTCAAGTACATAAAAGGTTGTTACAAGGAGGAGGGAGAAAATTTGTTCTTCTTCATCTCTGAGGGTAGGACAAGGAAAATGGTCTTAAATTGCAGCAAGGGCGGTTTAGGTTGGAGATTAGGAAAAACTTCCTAACTGTCAGGGTGGTTAAGCACTGGAATAAATTGCCTAGGGAGGGTGTAGACTCTCCGTGATTGGAGATTTTTAAGAGCAGGTTAGACAAACCCCTGTCAGAGATGGTCTAATAATACTTAGTCCTTCCATGAGCGCAAGGGACTGGACTAGATGACCTCTTGAGGTCCATTCCAGTCCTATGATTCTATGACCCAGTAAATAATCTGGCGTTGGCCCTGGGGTGGTTTTGATTGGATCCTGCACCCAGCTGGGTCCTGCCCGGCACTTACCCCACCGTGAGTGCTCCTGAAGTTCCTGTGCTGTGGGGCTGGCTGGGCTTGGCTTTGAAATATTCTGTCGACCCAATTTTGGGTCCCAACCCAAGGGGCTGAGAAATCCTAGGCTAAACGGTATTGTTGAAATAACGGGTGTTGCACAGGGTAGAATTGTCAGTGTGTGGACTACAGACAGAACAAAAGCAAAAGAACAGCGACCAAAGGGACTATTTTTGCTGGCTCTTATGGCAGGGCTTGTATAATACAGTGCTGTTAATATTGAGGAACTGTCATGAGGACTGATGTTGACTGACTCGGATATGGATAGTGATCTCTTTAATATTATTAAAGAGAGAAATACTTTTGATAATTGTGTAAGAATGGGAGACTAGCTTCCCAGCTGTAGCCTGGAGAATAAATGCTATTAATAGTGGCAGGCCCCACGTATTCCTGGATGTGATAGATGACAGTTTTCTTCATCAAGTCATCACTGAAGCAACAGAAGGTGAATGTGCACTGTTAAACAATAATAGAATACCATTTATTTAAATATTTTGGATGTTTTCTACATTTTCAAATATATTGATTTCAATTATAACACAGAATACAAAGTGTACAATGCTCACTTATATTTTTTTATTACAAATATTTGCACTGTAAAAAACAAAAGAAATAGTATTTTTCAATTCACCTAATACAAGTACTGTAATGCAATCTCTTGATCATGAAAGTTGAACTTACAAATGTAGAATTATATACAAAAAAAAACCTTCATTCAAAAATAAAACAGTGTAAAACTTGAGCCTACAAGTTCAATCAGTCCTACTTCTTTTTCAGCCAATCGCTCAAACAAACAAGTTTGTTTACATTTGCAGAAGATAATGCTGTCTGCTTCTTGTTTACGTCACCTGAAAGTGAGAACAGGCGCTTGTATGGCACTGTTGTAGCCGGCGTCGCAAGATAGTTACATGCCAGATGAGCTGAAGATTCATATGTCCCTTGATGCTTCAACCACCATTCCAGAGGACATATGTCCATGCTGATAACAGGCTCTGCTCAATAACTATCCAAAGCTGTGCGGACCGACGCATGTTCATTTTTATCATCTGAGTCAGATGCCACCAGCAGAAAGTTGATTTTCCTTTTTGGTGGTTTGGGTTCTGTAGTTTCCGCATCAGAGTGTTGCTCTTTTAAGACTTCTGAAAGCATGCTCCACTCCCCGTCCCTCTCAGATTTTGGAAGGCACTTCAGAATCTTAAACCTTGGATCGAGTGCTGTAGCTATCTTTAGAAATTTCACATTGGTACCTTCTTTGCATTTTGTCAACTCTGCAGTGAAAGTGTTCTTAAAATGAACAACCTGTGCTGGGTCATCATCTGAGAGTGCTATAACATGAAATATATGGCAGAATGTGGGTAAAACAGAGCAGGAGACATACAATTCTCCCACAAGGAGTTCAGTAACAAATTTAATTAGTGCATTGTTTTTTTAACTGGCGTCATCAGCATATCCTCTGGAACAATGGTCGAAGCATGAAGAGGCATATGAATCTTTAATGCATCCGGCACATAACTATCTTGCGACGCTGGCTACAATAGTGCCATGCAAATGCCGTTCTCACTTTCAGGTGACATTGTAATTAAGAAGTGGGCAGCATTATCTCCCATAAATGTAAACAAACTTGTTTCTCTTAGCCATTGGCTGAACAAGAAATAGGATTGAGTGGACTTGTAGGTGTTAAAGTTTTACATTGGTTTTTTTCCGAGTGCAGTTATGTAACAAAAAAAAAATCTACATTTGTAGGTTGTACTTTCATGATAAAGAGATCACACTACTGCACTTATATGAGATAAATTGAAAAATACTATTTCTTTTGTTTATCATTTTCACAGTGCAAATATTTGTAATCAAAATACACCTCTACTCCAATATAACGTGACTCGATATAACATGAATTCGATATAACGCGGTAAAGCAGTGCTCCGGGGGGGCGGGGCTGCGCACTCCGGCGGATCAAAGCAAGTTCGATATAATGCGGTTTCACCTATAACGCAGTAAGATTTTTTTGGCTCCCAAGGACAGCGTTATATCGGGGTAGAGGTGTAATATAAAGTGAGCACTGTACACTTCGTATTCTGTGTTGAAACTGATATATTTGAAAATGTAGAAAAACAACCAAAAATATTTAAATTTCAATTGGTATTCTATTATTTAACAGAGCAATTCATTTTTTAAATCGCAATTAATTTTTTTGAGGTAATCGTGTGAGTTAACTGTGGTTAATTGACAGTCCTGGTAATTAAGCATTGGAATATCGTGCCAAGGGATGTGGTTGCTTCTCCATCTCATAAAGACTTTAAATCGAGATTGGATGTCTTTGTAAAATATATGCTCTTGCTCAACGAGAAGTTATGGGCTCGATGCAGGAATTGATAGATGAAATTCTCTGGCCTGTGTTATGCATGAGGTCAGACTAGATTATCTTAATGGTCCTCTCTGGCTTTAATGAATCTGTGGAAAATCAGGCACCCAGAAACAGAGTTCACTTTTTAAAACATTGGCCACACTGTGCAAAACAATAAAAAAAATTGTAATCTAAAAAGTGCTTTACTATACTTTACTATATTTTACAAGTACTAGTATTAATATATGTGACTTTAAATCTTCAGAATGGCAAAGGAACACAATGCAATAATCCAAATGAGCAGAAAGCTCCAACCACTATAGGGAGAAAAAATGTTATATCAGTTAATAATTTGGATGAAAGTTTGATGGATCGTCTCTTAGGAGGCATGAAAAAGAGACAGCTGCCTCAGTGGCATTATTCCTGGCTTCCTGTGCACTCCACGTGCCCATTCTGCAGGCAGGCATTTGTACATGGGTGGTAGCTCTCTGTGCGTTATCCCCCTCAAACCCACAGGAATTCTACCCCAAAGTTAATTCTCATGGAATCATTAACTTTGGCTTGCTCCTACTTGGTGCTTTGGATCCCTTCAAGGGGGATTATACGGCAAGTGGTGACAGGAGGGTCCATGGTGCTGAGACTATTGGACATTGTTATTGAGACAGCAAGGAGACAAAGGCCCTGGAGACAGCTTCAAGGCACAGGGCCTCACCACAGACAGGAGCTCTTGAGGGATGCTTCATATTCGTGGGAGCAAACCCTACTGTCTTGAAGGAATAATCAATAGGGGAACCTTGTAGAGTTTCCTGCCTCTGCCATGAGATTTTCCCACATAGGGGATGATCAGAACTTGAATAACTTCCATGTATATAACATGTAGGCATATGCCTGAAATCAGAGCAAACGAGTGACTAAAATGTGGGCTCCTATTCTGAGAGGATAGGTACGTAAGATCAGCGTGCAGCAGATTTCTGAGGGCTTGCAAAAACCTCCATGCAAATGTGCATGTGTAAATGTACCATTATCTTCATAACCTACTGCACAGACATCACAGCATTTGAAAATAAAGCACATACCCCAATGCAGTCACACACTTCATCTAGTCAATGCACAGGCAAAATTACTTCCCCATGAGATTTTAGAAAACTATCCTGTAGCAGAGTCTGTTTACCTAGTTGAGACCAGTGGATTTGCATTGCTAAAGCTAATGTGAATCTTTGGCTTTAATGGCCTTTCCTCCCTGTAGTATTGTAGCACTTGTGGTCATCGGAAAAATTCAAGTGAACAGCTCCCTGGTTTCAATGTGTGTTTACGTCATGGAGGATAGCCCCTGTTCTCAGTGGGGAAACATACTTGACTGTAATTGTTTCCTTTGTTGGTCCACCAGAATCCAAGTTTGGTGACCTTTAGGACATGCTGCAAGACTCACCTGTTCACTCAAGCCTTTTCAGGATCAGGGGGGTTAACTGGGGCATGAGGGTGGTATTATGGGATGGAGTTTGGGGAGACTTTTAGGAGAGCTGTTTTTCTGAGGCTTAGTTTGTCATGTTTTGCTCAAATTCTGTCAATAAATTGTAATGGGTCTACAGAATGAAGTACTGCCAACTCTTGTGATTTTTATCACAAATCTCGCAATGTTTGGTGTTTTTCTTAAAGCCCCAGGTGCTAGAATCAAGAGAATGCATGAGAATCTCAGCTTTCACTTGAAAAATAGTTACGTTTCTAGCCCTCATGACTGCAGAGACAAGCTTGAAAATATGAAGTGAATGTAACCCAAAGACTCAGAACTGAGAAGGCAAATAACAAGAATTCCCCATTTACTATTTTTTAAAGGTCTCATGATTTTGAAGCCAGTCTCAGGATGTTAGGGGCCTGACTCATGATTTCTGAACACTTAGGGTTGGCAATACTGAGATGGGGGTAACTGAAAAAACTAAAGATATAAGTGGCTTTTCCAGTATAGCTCCTTCCTATAGATGTCCAGCAGGCTCAGATTGTCATTGCCAGCTTCATCCCATGTTCCTGCAGAGAGTGTATTTAGGGACAAAACCTTGAAAATGTTAATTGACAATGCCCAATGCACTGGAGTTCATCAGCCGTTGGCTCTCCGTTCCTGAGTGAGACACAGTGTCCATGTGCCATTTGCATGCCAGCCCTGTCCCTAAGAATAAACATTTCAGACCAGATTGTGGTTGGACTTTTCCCAAGTGGGGCCTCCTCCACTCTGCCCCTCATCGAGGCACCAGATACAACAGCAGTCCCTGGTGCTCTCTCCTGAGTGGAGGAACTGCCCCCTACAAGCACCTCCTAGGGCACAGGCCACACCAAAAGGGGCAGGGAAGGAGTGGGGCCATGCTATACTGGCCACCAAAGCTAGTCAAACTTGATATCTCTAAGATGTCTACCTGGGATAGTGCATTCTCCCCATATCCTATCCGCACATATGGGCTTGTACCACAATGGCTCTCTCATCTGTACATTCCATGTTTGATCTGAATGTTTTCTTTGACTATTAAGGTATTTTAAGATCAACCAATTAGGTCAAGGACTATTTCAGCCTCAGTGTAATAAATAAGCCTCTTAATATAATTCCTTTGATAATTAAATTTACATTAAGAATAGAAATGGCCCGAGTCTGGATTTGAATATCTCAAAAATCCAGGAGCATTTAGATCCAGTTTTTGTTTGGCCCATTAAAGACCAGTTGCAAAGTTTAGAATCTTGGATCCAAACTTCCACCATGTTTGATTCTGGGGTTTTGGTTTGGGGCCATCTCTCATGAAGAAACTTACAATTAGAAACATCTAAAAAAAATCAGACTCAATGTGAAATGTAGTGGAATGCTCCATGGCTTTGGCCATTTAAAACTAGACAGATTAAAACACTTGTAACGTACGGTACAATAGGAAACACGCCTGCACTCTCAGAAGGATGGGCCAGGTTATTTAACATGCCTTTTCCAGCTCTGATTTCTATGTTTTTTCAGCTTTCTCAAATAGGTTAAGGAAAGATGGATATATCAACTGTCAACATGACATTTAGTAAAGGGCTTCCTGGAACAAAGCTGCAGGCCAACTAAGAACATAAATAAATAGCCCTCCCTGTCACCCTTCTGCATTTCTGCAAAACCCCATGTAATCTTCAGAGACGCGTATGCAAGGTAGAGTTCAGTCCAGTCAGTAACCCCATCCTATTTGAGCTGCTGCAGGAATAGGTTATTTTGTACCTTTCAAGCCACGAGGGGCTGTGGCTGATGTATTGAGAGGAATGTGTGTGTTTCCTGTCTGTTTATCTAAAATATCATAGACAGTCAAAACACCTTACCACATAAGAACACAAGACATAGGACTGGACATAGGGACTTCCTGGGTTATCAAGTCCAGTCCTCTGTTGCAAGCAACTCCATCATATTGTCCTGTTCATAAACATATCAAGCTGCATCTTAAAACTAGTTAGGTTGTTTGCCTCAGGAGTCCTATTGGACAACTGTTCCAGAATCTCACTCCTCTGAAGGTTGGAAACCTTCTTCTAATTTCCAGCCTTAATTTATTCATGGCTGATTTACAGCCTTTTTTTTTCTTGTGCCAACATTGTCCTTTAGCTTAAATAGCTCTTCACCATCCCTGGTGTTTACCCCCCTGATGTTTTTACAGATCTAAGCAGGGTCTGAATGAGCTTTCCCCTGACATCTAGTGATGAACTGGGAGAAAAGCTTTCGGGATCACTCTGTACTTGTGCGGACACGCCTACTCTACTAGGTATTCAGGAGACAAACCTGCTTTGCCAAAGGGATCAGTGTTGGCTGTTTTTGGGTTACGATTCACTTTATTATTGAATACAGGGGTAATGAGATGTTATCTGTATTGTATGAGTAAAGGGCAGCAGAACTGTATTTAGCATGCTCTGATTGAGAAAGTTATCCTAACCTGAACATCATTTGCTAACCAGGCTAAATCCCAGTGAAAATGAGAGGGGGTGGGGAAAGGTGTTCTTAGCTGATGGTGTTAGTGCTGCCTCAAGAGGCCTGGACACCATTTAATCCTCCTCGCTAGTGTTTAAAGACAGAGGTGGTTGCACTCAATTGAGAGTCCTTGTTTCTGTTCAGATCTGAATCAGGCCCTAGGCATTCAGCTGATGAAATGTTTCCTGAAATAGGCTACATCCTAAAAATAGCAAAAGCAAAATGATATAAGGAAGAATAGGGAGGAGAGAGAAAAAACCCTTTTGCAAACTACTGTCCCCATCACAGGCTGCTGTTCCACTGCCATCATCCTTTGGTTCAGCAAAGCCGGCGAGCTCTCCCCAGGAGCTAATGGAGTTCTGTTTGAGGACATGCACATCACCAGAGTCCAAACTTAGAGCCTAATCTTGCAGTCCCTACTCAGAAGAGTGACCTTTAGAAACTTTAATAGAACAAACTGATCAACTGGTAAATTGGATAAATCATGTTGATACACTTGAAAACCAATCAGAAAAAAACGCTGCCAAGTGCCTGATGATGATTCAGGGAAAAGGGAAACAGAAAAACAACTTAGGTTTGAGGAGTGCTGGTGACTCAGCAGCCTGCAAAATTGGGGAAAAGGTAAAATATTGCTATTTTTGCTTTTTCTGGGAAATACACAAAGGGCTCCTTATAACTAGAGAAAGAAACTGTGGCTTTAGTCTTATCTGTTAGCAGTCAAAACCATCTCCCTTCTATCTGGCCACAACAAGAGTTCTCTGTCTTTTATTTTTCCTTTTCTTTCTCCTGTCTTCTCTTTCATTTATATTTGTCCATTGGCTGTGTCTGCCTTTGGTGAAATTGATTAACAAACCATTTTTTCTGCATGACAAAGTTAGTAAAGCACAAAGGTTTTGAACACCTAGGGCCTGATCCTCCACCAACTTGAACCTTGTGTCATGACATCCGTGCAAAGATAATGTTTTACACCCTTTTGCCCAAGTGTAAGTGGTGGCACAAGATGCCAGGCAGTGGAGAATTGGGGTTATGGGTTTCAAAGCAGTCTAAAGGATTTAGGCACATCCCTTCCATCAAAAATAATAGAAAATGTGTGTCTAAATCCCTTAGATTGCTTTGAAACTCTCAACCTGGGTTCCCTGTGTTATTATTAAGGAGTTAAGCTGGAAATCATCAAAAGAACCCTAGTTTCTAGCACCAGATGATACACCATAACAGGATCTTCTTCCCTATTTACAGACTATTGCCATACTCAGTCAGTATTCTGCCACTAGTGTTTCTGGAACTCTGAATAGCTAGCATGCCCAGGTTTCACATTCTCAAAGGTCTGTGAGCAGTAATGTTGAGACTAGCCAGGGTGCCATCCATCTTGGACTCCTGCTAGCATCCACTAATAGATATTATGGGAACTCAACCTGCACCTTTTCAAGGTGGCAATAGATGTTGCTACTTAGGGCTGGTCCCCACTTAGTCGGACTTCGGACTAAGGTACGCAAATTCAGCTACGTTAATAACGTAGCTGAATTCGAAGTACCTTAGTCCGGACTTACCGCGGTCCAGACGCGGCC
>NC_048306.1:95662060-95685324 GCF_013100865.1 Trachemys scripta elegans
GCCCCGCTGTAACAACCCCCCCCGAGCGCTGCCCCGCCGAAACAAAACAAAACAAAACCCCAACTGCCGCCTCGCCACCCCAAGATTGGCCACCCCTTACAAGGTGCTGCCCCAAGCTCGTGCTTGGTCAACTGGTGGCTGGAGCCAGCCCTGATTGTTGCTTTAATTCTGTAAATGTCTTTGCTTTGTAAAGTGTTTGGGATACAGCTTGTTTTAATGACTATGGGTATATCTACACTTCAATCTGAGGTGTGACTGCAGCATGGGTAAACATATCTGAGCTAACTTTGATCTAGCTAGCTCGAATAACAATAGCAGTGAAGTCGTGGGCACATGGACTGTATAAGCCTGCTCAGGACCCTGGGTGAAGGCTTGCCTGAAATTGTATTGTATTGCCTTTTTTCACCATCTGGCAATGAAATGATCCTCTTATCACAAGTGAGTTTCTTTCTGATTTCCCCTATGCATGCAGTCCATTACTTTGTGAATAATCCTAACACAGAATGATCAGACGTTATTCATTCCAGTTTTATTTTATAAAGGACCTTTCTGCAAACTTTTAGTTAGATGGAGAAATACCTGTGGATCGTAGATTTCGCAGGATATTCTGACAAACTGATGTTTATCAATTTGACTGTCCATTACAGAGCCTTTGCAGAGACCAGTGTGCTGGAAAAAGAAATGGCTAATTAGGACAAGTGAGCATCAAACCACATTGCATCACTAATATTTAGAGGTTAAGATTGTAAAATAGGAGATTATGAAAGTCCAAACAGATTTAGCTCCACAAATACATTTGCATAGATGTATAGTTAGTGCAAACTTTTGATTTTTGTGCTGGCAAAGTTACCTAGGAGGACAGATTTCCCAGATTAATTTTTTTATCTCTGAGTAGGATTAGATGACATGACGGTAAAAATGCTGACAGCTGCCTATACACCATCTACTCTGACTCTGATGTTATTACCAGTATGGAAATGCTTTGGTGATAGGGGACATTTTCAGAAAATGCCATTAGAGGCCAGGCCTATAAAAGAGTATTAGATTACAGTTCTCAGAGAAAGAAATCTCTCTTCACACTGATCAAGGAAACCTTGGTAGAATACTGATAATAACAACTGTGGGCTTGTCTACATGGTGCCAGAGTCCCGACTACAGGGGTCTGAACTGTAGAGAGTTCTAACGTGCTGCCCTCTAACTTCCTTATGTGGATCCTGCTGGTGTGAACTAAAAGCTGCATAGTGCATGTGAATGTAGTCCTGTTTGGAATGAGACGACATCAGTGCAAACTAGCTGCCTTTTCGTTCACGCCAGCAGGCAATGAGATCATAACACATTAGAGCTCTCTACAATTTACACCCCTGTAGTCTGAACTGCAATGCCATGTAGACAAGCCCTAGATTTACACATGCTGGTAGGGAGCACAGTTCTAGGCTAAGGTTAAGAGAACAGAATCGATTGGCTAATGTGCTAATTTAACCTTTCCGATGTCTTCAAGTTCCTTCCTCTAATTTCTAAAGGTTTTCTATATTTGACTTCTGGAGCACAATGTACATATATTTGTGTGTATTCTTTATACTTCATTATTTGTGGCTGTTTGTACTGAAGAAGCCCTTGAGAACTAATAACTTTTGCAAAGCACTAGCTACTCTGCTCATTCTGTACTGTATTTTTCTGTGCCATTCATGTTCATACACTTCTGGACAGTTATCCAGAATTTTATCGGGGATACTTGTCTTAAACGGTAAACAATTTGAGCAGAAACTGTTTTCAGTTCTGTGTTTGTCCAGCCCCTAGCACAATGGGATCCTAATCCATGACTGGAGCTCTGAGGTACTACATTAATATAAATAATAAATAATAATCATATATAGGGCTTGATCCAAAGGCCAGTGAA
This sequence comes from Trachemys scripta elegans, assembly GCF_013100865.1. NCBI lineage: Eukaryota > Metazoa > Chordata > Testudines > Emydidae > Trachemys > Trachemys scripta. The sequence goes on from NC_048306.1 coordinate 95,663,958, forward strand.
GTCAATGAAAAGATTCCCATTGACTTCCGTGGGCTTTGGATTATGTTCATAAAGAAGAAAAACAGAAGAAGATATGCAAAATGCTTAATGCAAAAATCATAATATCCACAAAGTTATGTATTTTTGCAAACAGAATTACTTACAGCCAATTCAGGTGAGAGGGGCTTGCACTTGGAGACCTCAGCAACGGATTCATTTTTGGAGCAGGATGTCTCCTGAATTGTAAATTCTACAAAGTGTGAAGGACCAACGACCCACTGTCAAAGTTTTATATGAGAAGAGAGAGAGAGAGATCATTGACTGTTATTTTTAGCCTTTGCAAATTTACCAGCAAGAGGAAAAGAAATTCATAATCCCAATCCTGCACCTTTTGCACTGACTGCAAAACTCCCATGAACAACAGAGGGAGTAGGGTTAGACTTCTGAGTTTCTTAGCTGTATTGCAGGAGAATATATTTTCCATATTCGCCGAATGCTGTCCCACAGCCTGATGCTTACCTTTTATACAGAACTCCCACTGAAGTATCACGCTAGCTCATGCATCAGCCAAAGCTGAAACTAGATTAAAATGCTTTTTTCTTTTAAATACTATTAATAATTGATATTTACACAGAGACTTTCATCCAAAGATCCTCATTGTGGCTCAACCAACATTTTATCTATAGGTATCACTTGACCCCTGTCCTGAAATGCAGCCACTTCTGGGTTGGAAAATGGAAAAATGTAAACAGCACACAGTGTGGCCTGCAATCTGCACAAAGTCAGACTAAGATGATCATGATGGTTCCTTCTGACTTTAAAGTCTATGAGTAACACTACACAACTGTTACAGACAGAGAGTGAAGACTATCCAGTTGAAACGAATTTTAGAGAGGCAAGATATAATTGTGAGGAACACATGAAATTTAGCCAGGACACTGATAATTAGCACCTCCTCACTGTGCAATAATATTTTTAATTATGTTTAAGCTAATTTGGTGAGTTGCAGGTGTGCAACCTCTATGCTACACTAAATACTTTATCAGCTGGGCCTTTTGTTAGAGGTAGGCCTGAATCCAAAGCCCAGGGGCAAATTGCCAGCAGGGACAATGAACTATGGAGTTCAAATCTAGATCTGAATTTTGTAACTGGCTCGTCTCTCTAGAATAAGATGAATCAAAGCCACAGATCTACACAGCCTCAAACTTTGAAGGGTTCAGAATCCTATCCTGAACCAACTGTTGGTGCTCAAGCCCATCTTTGCACCTGATAGAGCAACTTGTACAAAGTGCAGCAGTTGTATCAATGCTTTCCAGGGCCTAAAGTGGGCTGTATGAATTTCAGCCTTACCTGCATTGAAGCTTTGGTAACGTTGAGGACAGAGAAAGAATGAGCGTGCTCACTTTCCTTGTTGAATTTGGCCAGGCTTACAACAGCAGTTTCCAGGTACTTGGGCTCCGTTGGACAGCCAGGGACTGGACAGTCAGGGCAAATCCTTAAAAATGAGCTTGATGGAACTTTGTTGAAAATAACAAATACATGTTGATAAGATAGGTTTCAAAACACTACAGTCCCATTGACAGATATAGGTAGGTAGGCAGGTTGATGTGCCTATTTCGTGCTTATTCATTTCTTTAGGCTTTCAAGCCCCAGCCCCACACATGCCCTTGGCATTTCACACAATTTCAAACAACAATATTTGATACAAGATTATAGCCATTGACCTAGTAATTGAACTGTCATGTGACACCCCCCCCCAATCAACCCCCACAAATCCACCACATCAGCTCGCCCCCTCGCCAAACACTGTCACTCTGGGCAGTGGTTCTCAACCTATTTACCATTGTGGCCCACATATGCAGCTCTCTATGTGTTATGTGGACTGCATCTACACAATATATTTACTACCAGTATGGTCCTGAGAATGTCACATGGGCTGCAGCTGTGTGCTGATTGGCCTGCAAGCAGCCCCTGGGTTGAGAACCACTACTCTGGAGACTGATGGCTTTTGCCTCAGAGTTCCCCACCCCACTGCTTAGAGAGAGGTTGCAATGGCACAAAGGGCTCAGAATCCCTGCTCTGCTTGGCAGCCAGCCAAAGAAAGCCCTTAAAATGTGCAGCTCTGGCCAGGAAGGGGCATATAGCCAGAGCACCCAGAGGATCTAATTGGCAGTCTCCATCACCAAGGCTCCCTTAGAGCACCAGATGCATTTTAAAGTTTATTTCTCCTCCTGGAAACCGCAGAGAAGATAGTGGTGCAACACCACATGCATTTCCCTTGGGGATGCCTCCCATGCACCCCACACATACACACCATCTCCCCTCACAGAGGGCTGTGGTCCCTGCTGGCAATTTGCACCCCCTGCATCAATGGGGGCAAATCAAACCCAGAGTTTGTAACTTATTGAGAAGTGTCAATAGATGAGCCCAAACCATAATGTTCAGCCCCTTATAGACCTAGGAATCAGTCGTGAGATCTAGATACAGACACTGGCAAAGATCAGGAGTGTTTATATCTGTGGTTTTGGCTTGGACTCATCTCTAGTGTGGAAAGTCTATCAGGGCAGATGCTCCAAAGGGAACCAAGAGACTGGGAAGTAGGTCTCTCCAAAGGCTCTTGTGGCATCATCCTGGTGGATTTCCCGCAGAAAAATGAAAATGTGAAAAACACCCCTGAAGAGAGTGGCATAAATGGGAGTTTTGCCTGAACATGGGTGAAGGATCCCACCTACTTTTGTTTAGCAGAAGCATCATGAAATAACACTAATAATTTGGGGGGAGTTTGCTATCCCATGTCCATTGCTGTCCCATGCCATATTGATTACCAGAGGATACATGCTGGAAATAATAATAATACATTTCATTTTTCTGCAGCATGCTAGGTGCTTTGCAGAAATATTCAATAATCTCAATTGAAATATTAGAAGCAATGTGTCTAGTGGTTAAAGCAGGAAACTGAGAGTGAGGAGAAAAAGGTTCTACTCCCAACTCTGTCACTAAGTAGATAAATTGCTTTGTCTCTCTGCTTAGTCTCTTTCCCTAATGGTAAAATTGGGATTATGATATTTAGCTGCTTTTGTAAAGCATTTGGAGGTCCTTGGATGAAACGAACTGTGAAGATGCAAAGGAATTGCATCATATTCAAAGTGCCATGCCAAATGCACATGTAAAAAGTCTTTCATCCTCTTTTCAGTTCCAAGTCAGAACCTGTCTAGTTATGTTGGTCCTAAAAGTCCTCGAGATCAACAGCTTGTATCATTCTGCCCTGAGAAAGAGAGGCAGGGCAGATGCCATTGAGAGGAAATTACCATGACACACCATGATGCCATTTTTAGTCACTTCTCAGAGTAGAGCCACATTTTAAGTAGAGCCCTGCACGGATACAAAATTTGTATCTGCATCTGATCCATGATCCACAAAAATGGCCCCTGGATATTCATGGATTTGCTGGGCTCTTTCTTTAAGCATTAAGAACATAAGAACCGCTTATTAATTTCATTTGGTGGCCCCTCGTTCTTGTGTTATGAGAAGGAAATAACACTTCCTTGTTTTCTTTCTCCACACCAGTCATTTTATAGACCTCTATCATATGCCCCCTTAGTTGTCTCTTTTCCAAGCTGAAAAATCCCAGTCTTCTTAATCTCTCCTCATACGGCAGCCGTTCCGTACCCCTAATCATTTTTGTTGCTCTTTTCTGAACCTTTTCCAATTCCAATATATCTTTTTTGAGATAGGGTGACCACATCTGCACGCAGTATTCAAGATGTGGGCGTACGATGGATTTATATAGAGGCAATATGATATTTTCTGTCTTATTATCTATCCCTTTCTTGATGATTCCCAACGTTCTGTTTGCTTTTTTGACTGCCTCTGCACATTAAGTGGATGTTTTCAGACATCCACAATGACTCCAAGATCTCTTTCTTGAGTGGTAACAGTTAATTTAGACCCCATCATTTTATATATATAGTTGGGATTATGTTTTCCAATGTGCATTACTTTGCATTTATCAACACTTAATTTCATCTGCCATTTTGCTGCCCAGTCACCCAGTTTTGAGAGATCCTTTTGTAGCTCTTCGCAGTCTGCCTGGGACTTAACTATCTTGAGTAGTTTTGTATCATCTGTGAATTTTGACACCTCACTGTTTACTCCTTTTTCCAGATTATTTATGAATATGTTAACTAGGACTGGTCCCAGCACAGACCCCTGGGGGACACCACTATTTATCTCTCTCCATTCTGAAAACTGACCATTTATTCCTACCCTTTGTTTCCTATCTTTTAACCAGTTACCAATCCATGAGAGAACCTTCCTTCTTATCCCATGACTACTTACTTTGCTTAAGAGCCTTTGGTGAGGGACCTTGTCAAAGGCTTTCTGAAAATCTAAATACCCTATATCCACTGGATCCCCCTTGTCCACGTGCTTGTTGACCCCCTCAAATAATTCTAGTAGATTGGTGAGGCATGATTTGCCTTTACAAAAACCATGTTGACTCTTCCCCAACAAATTATGTTCATCTATGTGTCTGACAATTTTGTTCTTTACTATCGTTTCAACCAGTTTGCCCGATACTGAAGTCAGTCTTACCAGCCTGTAATTGCCGGGGTCACCTCTGGAACCCTTTCTAAAATTGGCATTGCATTAGCTATCCTCCAGTCATTTGGTACAGAACCTGATTTAAATGATACGTTACAGACTACAGTTAGTAGTCCTGCAATTTCACATTTGGGTTCTTTCAGAACTCTTGGGTGAATACCATCTGGTCCTGGTGACTTATTACTGTTTAGTTTATCAGTTTGTTCCAAAACCTCCTCTAATGACATCTCAGTCTGGGACAGTTCTTCAGATTTGTCACTTAAAAAAATGTCTCAGGTTTGGGAATCTCCCTCACATCCTCTACCGTGAAGACCAATGCAAAGAATTCATTTAGTTTCTCCGCAATGGCCTTATCGTCTTTGAGTGCTCCTTTAGCATCTCGATCGTCAGTGGCCCCACTGGTTGTTTAGCTGGCTTCCTGCTTCTGATGTACTTAAAAAATTGTTTGCTGTTACTTTCTGAGTCTTTGGCTAGTTGCTCTTCAAATTCTTTTTTGGCCTTCCTAATTATATTTTTACACTTCATTTGCCAGAGTTTATGCTCCTTTGTATTTTCCTCACTAGGATTTAACTTCCACTTTTTAAAGGATGCCTTTTTGCCTCTCACTGCTTCTCTTACTTTGTTGTTTAGCCACAGTGGCTCTTTTCTGGTTCTCTTACTAGGTTTTTTAATTTGGGGGATACATTTAAGTTGAACCTCTATTATGGTGTCTTTAAAAAGTTTCCATGCAATCCTTCCATGTTCCCCCAATCTTTTATTATAAGAAACATATTAAGAATAACATACCTGGCTGTAAAGTGCACTCATAGCTTTGCAGGTGAACAATTCTCATTGGCTTGTTAATGTAGAGGGTTGCTTTACACTGCCCAAAAACCTAAAGAAATATAAATATGTGCTATGACTGTAGGTGGAATTTAGTTTTGCAACCTGTCAGTAGCCATAGAGCCTCTAAACAGTGCATTCTTCTCCATACAGTTATATAATTCTTTACAAAGACGGATTTTGCATTAGTGTTCAGCTGAGATTTAACACGTTTATCACCTGAAAAGACCTTTGAGAAATAAAAAGCCAGATCCTCAGCCGTTATAAATCAACGTAATTCTATTGACTTCAGGGGAGCTATGCCAGTTTAGAATCTGACCAGTAGGTTCAGATTCTCAGTTGGCCACTAAGTACAGCTGAGAAGAGAGAGCACAAAGGAGCTGGTTTTGGCTCCCTGATCATAAGGCTGGTGCTACACCTGCGCACTGCCAGTTAGCTGCCCAGCCTCCCCCCACTTCTTCTGGCAACTGGGGATTGCTGGGGTGCACTGGCACATTTCCTTTTCCCTGGCTTTGCCCCCTCCATTGGGGACTTGGAGGGGTGTATACACAGAGCCCAACCATCTGAAAACAGCTGGAGCTCAGCACAGTGGAAATGTCCCACCCACTCCCGCTATCTTCCAGCCATGAGTCTGACCCTTTTCCATGCTGTGTGGGTAGCAAGGAGGGAGAATGACATAAAAGTCTGTACATCAGATCTATGGCACTGGAGGATCACCCTCATACTACAGTGAACCTGGGTTGATTATGCTGGCTTTAGCATGAATTTATACCAGCAGTATTAAAAGAATCTCACCCAGTATGTTCCTCCTATCAGTGACTTTAAATGTTAATGCTCAGGTGGCCTCTTCAGTATTTCCCCTTGTGGGATCAAGGCACATGAGCTGGGAGCTTCAGAAATCTTCTGATGAACAGTGTCCACTGGGGCCACTCACCCTTCACTGTTTCTCCCTTTGTGGAGGGCTCCAGAGGTATAAAAGAGGCGGAACCCAACTGCCCATCAGTTCCTTCTAACCGCCAAAGGAACTGCTGTGATGGTCAGGACATTTTTATTTTTGAATTTCAGGTTTTTGTTTTAAAAAATAAAAACTGTTTGACAAAAACCAAACATTTTAGTTTGTTTGTTTTTAACCAAAACCTGAATATTTTCATCAGATGCTAAAACAGTCTTTCATGCAGAATTCCTTTCCTGTGAAAATATTTTGTCAAAAAAGTGTTGACTGGCTCTAGCAGTAAGCCCAGGTTGCTTGCTGCATCCGTGAGGCTTAGCTTGTTGTTTGTTCTTTCTCTTTACTTTTTCAGGCCTCTAGTTAGTTAGATTGTCAGAACAAAAACAAGCATTAAGATGAATAAAGCGAGTCTCTTTCATTCCTCCTTTGTCAGGCTATTTTCAGAGAAACCCTTACAGGGATTCTAAACACGCATATTTACCAGTAACTGCTTATTAGATCTGGTTGGAAAAAAATTGTTGACATTTTGAATTTGAGAACGCTTATAAACTGGTTGGGAAACAGTGAAATATTTTCATGGAAATGTTTTACAAATATTTTTTATTAAAAAGTTTCAAATTTTTAACCAGCCGACTGCTTATAAGAACCATCTGTGGAAGGATCTTTGCTTCCTTCAATAATACCTGAGCCATACGCTCCCATGTACACGTAAATCTAAAACTAAATAAATGAAATAAATCCTTACGGTTTCATGGGTAGGTCTGTTCTTACAATCCTTCCACAACCTTCTGCTGAGTACATGGCAGTCAGTTTCTACCACATCCAAGGTGAGATAGAAGACAGAGCCAGCGATTCTCTAAACAAGCAAAAAAAAGGGTTATGTCATAGTTTCACCCATTACAAAGAAAAGAGAATAACAATGAGGGATGGACAAATGTCAGAAAGTTCCTACAAGCACCCCCCCAAAAGCTGGAAATGTTGTGGGCCAAATCTTCAGCTAGTGTAAATCAGCATATGCCAGCTGAGGATCTGGCCTGTAAGAACATGCTGTCTTGAAATACTTCTAATGCTTCCAGCCCTCAGTGAGGTCAGAATTATTGCAAGAACAGCCGTTCTTTGAGTTATTTTCACACTTCCTGTTCAGGTGCCAGCCAGAACCCCAGAATGAGGATGAACCATGGTAATGGGAAATTGTTTTTAAAATAGTTAACAGAACTTTATGGTTTGGTTGAAATTTAGGTCTGTTCTAATGTTAGTGAAAACAAAAGAATTATCTACAGGTATGTTGTGTCAGTAAATAAAGAATGTATATTGTTGAAGTTGACGTTTCCTAGCATGCATGGGGCATATGACATCATAGATTCATAGATTCTAGGACTGGAAAGGACCTCGAGAGGTCATCGAGTCCAGTCCCCTGTCCGCATGGCAGGACCAAATACTGTCTAGACCATAATCTAGATCAGAAGCATGCTGCAGGCTAGAGTACTGGACTAGGACTCAGTAGACCTAGGTTCTATTCCTTACTTGGCCCCTGGCCTGCTGGGTGACATTGGACAAGTCATTTCCCTCCTCTGTGCCCAAGTTTCCCATCTGTAAAATGTGATGTTGATACTGATCTTCCTGGTAAAAGTGCTTTTGAGATCTATTGAAGGAAAGTGCTGTGTGAGAACTAGGTATTATTATGGAAAGAGACACTGCAGGCATCTCCTGTGCTTTGCCATCACTGTACAGATACACTATCATGTTTATTTGCTGCTCTAAATGTTCCACTGGAAGAAAACCATCTCAATGGTTCGTCTCAGGACAATGGATATAGTGCACGTGGGTTAGAGAATGCTGGTCCTTCTGTGGATGAAATCAGATGTGACTTTTACTTTGTGCATGGCACCTAGGCACTGCAGTGACACACGGCTTTAAAATGTAATGGCTAGTGGCTAATTTAGATTACAGATTAGACCAGTGGTTCTCAACTGATTTACCTTTGTGGGCCACATATGCAGCTCTCTATGTGTTATGTGGGCCGGATCCACTCAATATATATATTACCTGTATGGCCCTGAGGATGTCACATGGGCCGCAGCTGTGTGCTGTTTGGGCCGCGGATGGAGAACCACTGGATTAGACTGACAGTAGAACCAGTCAAAGTTCTGCAAATTTCAGTGTTTTTTGTCTCTGTGTGCAGCATTTGGGAGCCAGATTCATTATTTTTGAATATATCTTGTCTTAGAAAAACATTCTTCTGAATATCACAGGCGAGCAGATAGGAATGGAGGGATGTATAAAGAATCTGAAGTTGGTATTTGAGCTTCCAGATTAGTCACCCATGTATTTTGGAGCACACACATTCTGCATCAAACAGGTGTATTTGCGCTCAAACACATGTTCGATGTCAGATATGTCTATTCCGCTGAATCACACAGACTGGTTTTGAAGCTTGGTGAATTCAGGAATATTTAAGTGCTTAAATACAATCAAACTGAACCAAAATCTTTCTCTTACCCTGCCCAAGCTCCAGTACTGGACCAGTTCTAACAGACAGAAGGACTATGAGTATACTGTACAGTCCATGTCAGTTTTATGTACTGACTTTCAGATGCATTAGCCTCCAGTGGGGAAAGGCTAGTTCAGAATTTATTCAGTGGTGAGCAGATCACAGAGCATTTCATTACCCTTATTTTTTATTGCATAAATAAGATTATTAAGAAGGAACTGTTTGAGATCTATTCAGTATTGGATAACGCCTGATTTCTGTTTTCTACATCGGCATATCCCTTGCTTTGATTCTGCTGACACTAACACCACCCAGGGGTGAAAGTAACTTAAGGGACTTACTCGTATGCAGGGCCAGGGTCCTGAGCAAGGGGTGGGGTGGTCTCAACCAGAAGGGGCGGGGCCTCAGGCAGAAGGGGCTGGGCCTTTAAATCCACAGACCCATTAAATCGTCAATGGTACCCCGTGGCTCCGGCAGCGATTTAAAGGGCCTGGGGCTCCGACTGCGGTAGCGGCGGCCAGGAGCCGTGGGCCTTTAAATCGCTGCTGGAATCCTGGGGCTACCCTAGGGCTCCGGCAGCGGGCCTCTGGCAGTGATTTAAAGGGCGTGGGGCTCCGGCTGCTGCCGGCAGTCCAGGGCCCTTTTAAATTGCCAGCCTGGGAAGCTGCCCCCTGCCGGTACGGTCGGCTGTGTACTGGCTCTTGCCGGTATGCCATACCAGACCGGACTGGCTTACTTTCACCTCTGACACCACCAGTCTTGGAGCCAGAAGGGAATTGGCAACCACAGGTTAGCAACTCTTGCGGGGGACAGGAGACTTGTTAAAAACAGTAAAAGAAGGAAGTTCCAATATCTAATGATGACTTAAGATCTAGTTAAAAACCTGTCACTGAAGTACATTGATCATCATGTCCTGTGAATGAAGGGCTCCGTCCTACTCCCATTTGAGTCAATGGCAAAAGTCTTAGAGTAGTATCAAGCCACAAATCAGTTAGGGGCAGATTTGAATCTGAAGGCATACTGAAAATGTTTTCATCATAGGTAGTGATCACAAAAATGAGGGGGAAAGAGAAAGTGTGGCTTTTCCACTGATTTAAAACACAGGCAAAGAAAAAGTTTCTCAACCCTTTCTGAGGAACAAAGGTGTCAATGGTATCCATTAACATTTTTGAATAACATGGCCTATTTGAATGCACACTGTATGTTCCATTTTCACAGCGACACAAATGTGATACAGTCTCAGTAGTGCTGTTTGTGCTTTTGGCTCAGATGCTGGGTTTAGTTGATCTATTTTGCTGTTATATACTGTGGTTTTGTACATTTTTTAGAAATAAAAGAGTAATAATCAGTAAAAAAAAGAAAAACAAACCAGGACACAAGCTACGCCTTAAAGGTAAAGAGTGAAGAGGCAATGGAAGTGAGTGAGAGACAATATTGAAAAAGAGGCCCAGATTCTCCCCTGTGCTGAGACATGCCTGGCACAGGAGGAGGGGGATGGACCCATCAGGGAGCAAGTGCCTGATGGCACATCTGCATCAACCCTGTCATAAATTAGAGTAGCCTAGGGGCTGCTCTAATTTATGTCATCTGGCAGTAGGCCCCAGTGGACCATTCTTTAGCTGGGGATTGCCAGAGTGCACTGTGCTCTAGCCATACCCACAACATACCTCTGATATGCCCATTGTGATGGAGTCAGTTCAGGGAGTAGCGCTGGTAATAGCTGTGCTGGTTCTATGCAAGCTGAGAGTGACTCCATGTGGGAAACTCTCAACTGACCTAATCTGGTTGCTTTCTGGTCACTTTGAGACACCTGAGCAGTGCAAAGGGTAGAGAATCTGGCTCAAAGAGCAGTGGAATATGTGTGCAACTTTATTGACCCAGTTCCTGTCCCTGGCGGATAAATTTAAACCATGGCATTTTCCTGGGCGGGTTGCTGGAGAAGCTGTGTCTTGGTGGGTAGGAAATAGTGACAAGTCCTAGTAGATGTGGGAGATCTTTAAATATGTGGCAATGGAATTTCTGTTCAGTTACAGTGCTCTAGCCATTAAACAATGCAAGCAAGTGCACAGATATTATATCAGTGTGCAGTAGAGGAAGGGGGTGTTACTACCATGGTTATACAGTGCCTTACATATCGGGGCCTGGCACATTGGTCCTGGCTGGGCCTCCTACATGTTATTGCAATACAAACAATAATAAATAAAATAGTCACATACAGAGATATACTTTCCCCTTAGATCTACATTTATTTTTAAATCCAGTCTGATTTTTACCTGTGACCTGGTTTCAAAGCTCTCTTGGCAAGTCAGTCTTCAATGAGGTGCCCAATTGTATGTGAAAAAATTCCCTGGGCCCAATACACTGTTGCTTTGCACCTTGTATAAGCAAGTACATCTGAGCCAAGTGGGTGTACAATGTTATTAAATGACAATGGTGGTGTTTCACTCCCACTGGACAGATGCCGATGACAGTACTAGGTGCGTGGCCAGAGAGAATCAGATCCTCCTGCTTCCAATAGTCCTACTTGCTTTAAATTGCTCCTGTGAAATTATTTCCATTCATTTGTGGGTCAAGTTGACACTGCTCTGAGAGTCGTAGAAAAATTTAGCTCTTCACGTTCTCTACACGTCAGAATGAATTCCCAGCCGTTGTGAAATGTCTTTCTGAGCATTCCCTGGTTCAAACCCCCATTGCTAGGGCACCGGGACAGTATGCACAAAGTACACCCCCCTCCCCAGGACAAACACTACCCTAGAATGAGAGGGCTCCTTACCTGGGGCTGTTCTTGGACGCTGAAAATTCGATAGAGACCAAGCACGTAGCCTTCTCTTTGGTTGGCATTGATCTGGCGCAGAGCCAGATCCGCAGCTGCCTCTACTGCAGAGACATTACACGCAGGGGAAAGTAACAGAGGTGGCGGTTCCACCAATGGAGGAGAGACAGCCCGGGAGCATAGCAACTGAATGCCAAAGAGAAGCAAAACAAGCAGGGTCATTCTGCTAAGAAAACCAGAGAGGCAGATCAGAAATGCTATAACCTCTAGGAAGCCACAAGACAGAGGCCAGGGCCAGCATGCAAGAATAAACTTTGGAAGTGGAATCAGGCCTCTTTATATACTTTGCTGTATCCTCCTCAAATAACACACTGACCATCACCTTTAAACCTGCAAACATGGCAACTGCAAACACCAAGTCAATGACTAGAAGGTTGTACATTCAGTGTAGCTGCTTGTAGACCAAGGCCAAATTCTGCTCTTGGTTTCACATGTCCAAGGTGGATTTCATTGGGCAGGCCACATACATTTAACCTCGCTGATTAAAATCGGTCTGTATGCTGTACTCTGAGAACAAGCTCTGTTATAAAACCAAGGACCAATCTCCCATTGGCTTTAACAGAAACAGGATCAGGACCAAAGTTTGGTAACTGAATTTACACTTTTTATTTTATTAATTAAATATATATAGAAAAAATAAAATAACAAGCCTTTGTAAAATGTACAGCGCCATCTGTGTTTGAGATGGAGAATGCAGACCTGCCTCACAGTAAGAGATAATATAATAATAGAGACTTGGCCTAAAAAGACCTATGGGCCATACCATGTTGCTTGTTTTTAAGCAGAACTCTCCACTGGCTTCAGTGATAATTCATTGCAATGAACCTGAAGTGCAAAGTGCTTCCCAGACATATAGATGGACACGGTCCCTGCCCCAACAAACTGAAATACTATTTGTAGACATGACGTAAAAGGAGAGCTACTGCCATAGGTGGGAGAAGATAGGAAGATGAGTGGACAAAGGTTATCAAAATAAGGTCATGCAGTTACATGTCTTGTTACAAAACAAATACAAAGCAACTTCTCCCCAACCCACTAACATATCCTTCCTGGGGCTGTTGCCCTCTTACTCAGCCCACACATCCTTCTTCACTGTCTGACACCCACCCGCTACCTGACCCTCCCTGCTCATCCCTCATCCTCTCTGTCATCATCCAACCACCTCTCCTCACTATGCAAACCTTTAGCTTTACCTCATCCTCTCCTGCCATCTGACTCTCCACCATCACTCCAGTGACACCCCAGGCAATTCATCCTGCAAACATGCCATACCTCCCCCTAACAATCAGCACAAGTCCCCCTCCCCTCCACAGTACTGCTGATTGCAACGGCTGCTCCCATTTCCTCCTCTCCCTTCCTCCATGTGAACAGATACCTGGAATTGTCTCATTGTGGTGCTCAGGTGGACGCAGGTGCCTATTAGCAGGACACCAGATAACCCCTATACTAATAAAAACACACAGCGACATTTCTGTTAGCCATGTGCCAAACCCAGTGCTGATGCTGCTGTAAATTACACATCAGGTGTGAGCTGGCCAGAAACCGGGTGTACATGGTAAACTGTCTCACTGGCATTGATGAATGTAAACTTCCATGCCCAGGGATTGCTGGGGAGGAGCTACCAGAAAAAGCAACTAATAGGAGAGCATAGGATAAACTAAAGGGAGGGGATGCTTTATCTTACAGCCTTTAGACAGAGGCATCCTGCTAATACACCCCCTTGGTGTCTGTGGAAATTACACTTGTGTTACATGCTCATTTAATGCTGTCTTGGTGCAACAAACATGACTTTGCACTTTTACCCATTTTCTGACCAATTTACACCACCATTTATGTCACTGCTAAATTTGGCCCACAGGCCAAATAGGAGTGGCAGCTCCTTACACCAGGTCTGGTGTTCAAAGACAACATGATTGTCCCTCTAACACAGACGTGGGCAAACTATGGCCCGTGGGCTACATCCGGCCTGCGGGACCATCCTGCCCGGACCCTGAGCGCCTGGCCGGGGAGCCTAGTCCCCGGCCCCTCCCCTGCTGTCCCCCCTTCCCCCACAGCCACGCCGCTGCATGGACTGCGCTCTGGCCCGTCGCTCCCGCTGGGCAGCGTGGGGAGCGCAGCTTGGCTCTGGCCAGGTGTCGCGGCTGCGAGCTCCTGCTGCTGGTAAGGGGGCAGGGAGCGGGGGGGGGCGGGGTTGGGTAAGGGAGTGGGGGGTGGGGTGGCAGTCAGGGAGGAGAGGGCAGTTGGATGGGGCGGAGGTTCTGGGGGGGGCGGACAGGGGATGGGGAACAGGGAGGGTTGGGAGTGGGAGTCCCAGGGGGCCTGTCAGGGGGCCTTTCAGGGGGCGGGGATGTGGATAGGGGTTGGGAGGGCAGTCACGGGACAGGGAGCTGAGGGGGTTGGATAAGAGGGTGGGATCCTGGGGGGCAGTTAGGGGTGGGGGATCCCGGGAGGGGGTGGTCAGCGGACAAGGAGCAGAGGGCAGTTGGACAGGTGGTGGGAGTCCTGGGGGGAGCTGTCAGGGGGCGGGGGTGTGGATAAGGTTCAGGGCAGTCAGGGAACAGGGAGCAGGGCGGTTGGATAGGGGGCGGGGGTCCTGGGAGAGGGCGGTCAGGGGACAAGGAGCGGGGGGGTTGGATGGGTTGGGGATTCTGAGGGGGGCAGTCAGGGGGCGGATGGGGGGGCAGACTGTTTGGGGAGGCACAGCTTTCCCTACCCGGCCCTCCATACAGTTGCGCAAGCCCAATGTGGCCCTTGGGCCAAAAAGTTTGCCCACCCCTGCCCTAACACCATCAGCAGACTGGCTCAGAGGAAAGACCACTATCTACTGAATCGTTAGCTCTTTGGACTCTCGCATCTACCCATGCACTGACACAGTCTATCCCAGTTTAGGCTGCAGGATGCAACAGGAATATCACAACTTCGTGGGGTTTATAAGGCTACAAGACAAGGATCAGGTAGATTGCTGTTGCAATGCCACTATTTTAGTTTTAAGTGTCAGCCCTGATCAATGTACTGGCTTTGTTCTTTTTCAGCAGTAATAACACTCATATAAAATCTTATGAGCTTGTATCCCATTACTGATTTTTGAGGTTTATCCATCAGCCTAAGAAGTTGCTCGCTAGTTACCTATTAGCTCTCAGGTGAGTTTCAAAATACAAACAGAAGAAGGTCACAGAAATTCCTTTCAAAGCAAAACTGGTTTGAAATGACCCAAGGGTCGATTGTGGCTAGCCCTTACATTGCTGCACTGTGGGAGAGGGCTAGATGGACCATCGGTCTGACCCAGTATGGCCAGTCTTATGTTCATAAGATCCTGGGAAGGAAGGGAGCTATGGAAGGGGAGAGACAAAAATGGTAACGTTTTTAAAATGATTTTAGTGCAGGTGAGAAGTGCCAGAGAAACAGTCCTGGCAAGCGAAGGCAGTAGCAGTGTTGCAAACTCCCTTCCACTGCCTCCTGCCAACCTGCTTCCACCCTGCCTTGGACAGTCCTCCCTCACGGGTAAAGGGTGATCATTCACTCTCTGTTTCCATGCATTTCTTGGCCTCTCTGCTGACACTGCCGACAGGGTTGCCAATTAGTGCTGGCTGTGCTGGTGGGTCTTATGGTGGGGAATTGTTATATTCTTGGCTCTGTTCTCATTCCCTCCCAACTGAACATAAGAACATGAGAAGGTCCATACTGGGTCAGACCAAAGGTCCATCTAGCCCAGTATCCTGTCTTCGAACAGTGGCCAATGCCAGGTGCCCCAGAGGGAATGTACAGAACAGGTCATCATCAAGTGATCCATCCCCTGTCGCCCCCTCCCAGCTTCTGGCAAACAGAGGCTAGGGACACTTCAGAGCATGGTTTTGCATCCCTGCCCATCCTGGCTAATAACCATTGATGGACCTATCCTCCATGAACTTAGCTAAGTATAATCGTAACTGGGTATAAACAGCTTCCTTTCTGTTAAGTCACTGCTCTTAGGGCACCAATCGAAACATGGACATAGCCAGCAAAACTCAGCACGTCCTGCTGGAATGCACACAGAATACCCAGGCAGCCTGGCAATCGAAACTGGTGAAAAGTGCAGTGAGTTAACGATGCAGATCTGACACGGCTGTTGGCTCTGTACTCAAAGAAAGGGAACGTGTTTAGTTGATTTGTTAATTGTCGTTTCTAGATCACTCATCACCACTAAGCACAAGGGCATCAGCTAGAGCAGTTGGGGTGTGTACACGCAGGACTATATGCTGCAGAGGGAGAGAATAACTGTGTTTAAAGCCAGTGGTTTAAAAAGGGGGGAGGTGACAATGAGAGGGGATGAGAGTTGTGGTTATTAATTGCTGCATTAGATTAACACAAACCATTTGCTGATTCTTCCATTTTACCGATAGGACGGAGAGTGAGTGTGTACATCAGGAGGAGGAGGGGAGCAGTTCAGGGCCCGGAAGCAGCAGATCTCCTCCTTTGTGCCCCTGTTGTGCTACTAAGAAAATGATTCCTGTTACCATTACTTACTTACCATTACACGTACGTCTATACTTACTTCCTGGTCCGGATGTAAGCGATCGATCTTCTGGGATCGATTTATCGCGTCTTGTCTAGATTGATTGATCCCGGAAGTGCTTGCCGTCGACGCCGGTACTCCAGCTCAGCGTTATTAACCTAGCTGAATTTGCGTACCTTAGTCTGAAGTGGGGGTTAGTGTAGACCAGGGATCTTCAGAGATCACAAACATGTGCTCAGTCCTGCTGTGGAAGGGAAGCTTTTCCTGAGCACAGGGAGCATCATAGGTGCCCTCGGTAGAGTAACACATGCTGCACTATGCTCAGGACACTCATTGGAGTTTAGTGAAGGGAAATCCAGAATGTAAAAATACAAGAAGATAGTCCTTGTGCTGAGGTTATGTGAATGCAAATAAAACAGTAACAATCTAGATAGGGCCTGCATTGTGTGCAAGAAATGAGTGGGTGTGACGAGGGCCTATGGAATCCCCCCGCCCCCAAAAACCAGCAGGGCAGAATCTCTTTGAAGGAAATAGTAGGAGACGTGGTTATCCGGTGCACTTACTAGTGCACCATGTCACCAAGGACAGGTGTTCGTTGTGTTGCTTAATGCTCTACTGGAAGGTGCTTGGCGACCAAGGCAATGACTCTGAGCAAAGTATAGAACGGAATTGACGTGTGGTCTGCAGATTTGGCAGCACATCCAGCTGGATAGTATGCATGCTGCAGCCAGTGCTGCTCCTCTTCAGAGGGGCACCGGTGTGTGCCCCGCACCTTCCCCCCGGCCTGTGGAATCCTGGCCTGGCTGGCAGGATTCCTACAGAAAATTGCACACTGGCCGTTTTCTCTGATCATCGTCAGTGCACTAGCCAGGGTATAACTTAGCCCTTATATATGCGAGAGGGGCGGAGAGAGACCTTGTCTATTAACCACAACAGTAAATGGCAAGCACGATCCTGTTACGGTCTCATGGGGCTGCGTGCAGATAGCATTTACTTTAAATAGATATCCCCTCGCATACCTGCACATACACAGCACATCATAATCTCCTGCCAGGAGAGCGAGCGCCATCAGGTGTGCCTGGTCCTGAACTGCAGATGCTGCCAGCATGTGGCACTACTACAGAGCAGCCTGCAGCAAATGGCAGATGTGGTTAAGAGACTCAAGGCCATGCATTTTTATTTATTTAATTAGGGAACAGGAGGAAGCCTGGCCATCTTATTGTTACATTATATGCATTCGGCTACATATTCCATCTCTTTGTCTTTGTAAATGAACACTGATGGTATCATGATGTCATGCCCCAAAATGAGTTAGGTGCTTTAAACAAATATTAAAGGCAGGCACATGCCTCAGAGAACCTGTGAACTAAAATAGACAAAGGATGGGAGGGAAAGCAGAAGACCACACTTCCAGTTTTCCCCAAAGTCTTTTCTGCCTGTGGATTAAGAGCTGTCTTGGCCTGATTTTCAGAAGTGCTGAGCATCCACATATCCCACTGAAGTCAGTTGGAGCTGCAGGTGCTCAGCGCCTTTGAAAATCAGGCCCAATATATGACTCATCACCCCATAAAGCAGGTTACTGAGAAATTAGGAGAGGCGATGCAGATAATGCATATGGATAGAAAGAAGGCAAAGAGGCATTCATGTTTAAAGTTTTATTTGTGAAGCACCTTTGGTTGGTTTTCGTATCATGATGTTCTGGGTTTTACAGCAGCCGCAGTATGTGGTCGCCTACCTTTCAGAGCAGATTATTGTGAGCTTTCGATCACTTTCATATATCGGGTTGAAACCCATTGGAGCTCAGGGATTTGAGCACTCTCAGACGCTTATACTTGGCAGTGTGCTCTGGAAATGGGTTATGCCACCAGCTAACCCACTTGCAGCTAGCTAATGTACTTTACCCTACACTTGGAAATGTCGTATCCTCCCAGGACACACAGGGTGTTTAGGACCTGGACCTACAGGGGGAGCAGGAATGGCTGGATCAACAACAGCCCCGACATCTCTTTTGACCACAGGAATTGCTTGTGTTAGACCAACATGAGCTTCTGCAGAGCTGGACTCTGATGTAACATGGACTGAGCCGTGGTGGAAATGCCTGAGGTCATGATGCTTGAAGCCGTGTACCACGGTGGGAAGTTGTCCTCCCAGGTGATCCTTAATCAGGTGATGGTGGGTCACTCCAGGCTGGAAAAGAAAGCCATCTGTCCTGTTTGTGTGCGCTGTGACTTGGAGTTTATCATATATGGGTACATTGGTTTTGTCTAGCGGTGGACCCAGAAGCAAACCCCAGATCCAAAATATCCCTGAACTTTGGAAACGGTTGGCTCCAGATTCGAACGCAAAGACAGGACCTGCTATTGCACATTCTTTAATAATCGGTAGCTCTGTGGAGTCTACTTGCAGTTGCACCAGAATAAATCCTGAGCAATTCCTATGAGGTCAGTGAAATACTCAGATCCAGATGCTGCCCTAACTTGCACATTACTTTCCCCCCCCCACTTAAAACTTCCACCATTGCTACCACTGGGACAGCTCTACTGCTGTTATCAATGATGGGGACGCTAGGCCAGAGACCGGCATTTTGACCGCCGTGTCGTCTAACCCTGCTCAGAGCAACATGGTGGCTAAAACACAAGCACATGCCTGAGCCCCAGTCTACAGGGGCACTCTTGCTATGGCTATCACCAGTGGAGCTGCACCTGTTTTAGCTGGGATGGTACATTTCAAGCAAAATGTCTAAATGTAGATTTAATTCAACCAAATCTAGGGACTGTTACCAAAAGTGCCCCAGCTGATCTCATCTCCTGAGCGGGTTCCAAGTAGCAGTGTCAATTTCATGGCCCTTTTAATGTCAAATATGGTTTACTGCTAATCAGCCCTCAACCCTAGTTGAACACAATTTGTCCACTGGTATGGACAGGACCAAAGAGTGTGTGATAGACACCTGCTAGAATGAGGGACCGACATGCTTTGTGACAATGGATCCTGAGCACAGGTTGGCCTAGTTTGCACATAATTATAACCATATTCAATCATGGTTAAGGGGACCAAAGTGGGACTATGTTTGATGTCAGGTGACAAACATGGCTCAATTTCCAGCATAGAACACCTTAAGGCAACCCGGAAGGAACTCAGACCAAGCTTCATACATTAAAGTTAACCCCTTGCGTTGCACCTAGAAACTAGTGCAATCAATGGAGGAAGAGCTCGCTCCTGGACAGGTGCTACAAGTCGTTTTAAGATCCTGGAAATATTCTGAAAATAAAGACAATATGTAGAGTTCGTACCTGATGTTCGTAAATTGTGCAGGACACCGTGATGCTGGTTTTGGTGAGAACTTCTGCATTGCAGAAGCCAAATTGCTGTCAAAATTAGAAGACAATTAGTTAAAGAATCCATAGTTAGAAAGTGGAAGATAGTTGCATTACAATACCTAAGGGATAGTACAGTCTTCAAAAAACCCCTAACACCTCAACATTGTTTACATATTTAAGCTGTAAAATGCTTCCTTTTGAGGCCAGTTCTGCTCCCATCGAAGTGAATGACATAATTGTCTTTAAATGTACAATCAGGGTATGTCTACACTTACCTCCGGAGTGATCAATCCAGCGGGGGTCGATTTATCGTGTCTAGTGAAGACACGATAAATCGACCGCTGAGCGCTCACCCCTCGACTTCGGTACTCCACCGGAGTGAGAAGTGTAGGCGGAGTCGACGGGGGAGCGTCAGCAGTCGACCTACCACAGTGAAGACACAGCAGTAAGTAGCTCTACATACGTCGACTTCAGCTACGCTATTTTCGTAGCTGAAGTTGCGTAACTTAGACTGACTTAGCTCCCCCCTCCCCCCCAGTGTAGACCAGGCCTCAGTGAGTACGTGTTAACTCCCTGTTAGCACTCTTCCAGTGCGGTGCCCAACTGTCCGTGTGTGCATGCAAGGAGGGTTACATGGACAGCCAGCTAAAAGACCCAAACTGTAAAACTGCAGTTAATTGCTATAGATGAGAAAGATGAAGAGCTGCATACACACAGTAGTTGATCCTAAGGTGCTAGAGAGCTTAGGTATCAAACTAAAGTGCACTAACACCATGTAGTCTGAAGCACTTCAGGGTAGGGACCACAGGCGCTGACTTTCTTCTTTCCAGGTGGGTGCTCCACCCCTGCTGTGCCCCAAGGCCCTGCCCCAACTCCACCCCTTCCTGCAAGGCCCCAGCCTTGCTCCACCTCTTCCCTCCCGTTCTCCACCCCCTCCCACAAGTGCGTCCTGCCCTTGCTCTACCTCTTCCCTCCCCCCCACTCCCTGCTTTCCCCCCAGTGCCTCCCAACCACCGCCAAGCAGCTGATCGGCGGGTGGCTGGTGGGTGCTGAGCACCCACTATTTTTTTTCTGTGGGTGCTCCAGCCTCGGAGCACCCCGGAGTCAGCACCTATGGTAGGAACTTTTGTTGTGTGTTTGTACAGTGACTTAGCACAACAGGGCTGGGTCTCTGGGTGCTAGTGCAGTACAGATAATAAAGGATAACATGCACCATGTTTAATAAAATGTTCTGTGCAAATGATTCCCCTGGCCTCACCCTTTTAAAACTGTCTCCACTAGAGTACATCAAAGTATAACTCCTATATGATAAAGGGGGGAAGAGATTCGACGTGGTCTTGGAAATCATGTCATGGACAGGATAAGCCCTTTGCACCCTATATCCATGTAGCGTCTAATCCTTTACAGAATCAGGACCAATATAAGCTGGCTCATCTCAGCCTCTGAGTTGGATTGATCAGGACTAAAGTCTCAGCATACTTACAGCTAGGTCCTTAGCCAGCGGCTGACAGTCATCCACATGATCTTGGGCATCTTTGGCTGAGCAGTTAGTGGCAACAACGGCAAACTCGACAGTGACAGTGTCTGGGATATGCTGATAAAACATTAATACCATTTAATTGTCTTTGCAGCATGAAACTACAGAACTGCCAAGGAAATATAAAGGGGTGAATTTTCTAAGAGGTCCCTGTAGGTTTCAGCTCTCTGTCTCCCTCTGAAGTCTGCGGGAATCACATGGCTAGCTGCCACAGAACTCTTGGGAAAACAACACCATGTTTCGCGCAAGCCAAACTTGTTTGCAAACACAAGCAAATGAGCGTTGCATCATAACCGTGGGAGGGATGTTCCGTTTTGTAATATAGCAAGGATCATAGTTTCAACA
>NC_048306.1:95689836-95708450 GCF_013100865.1 Trachemys scripta elegans
CCGCGCCGCGCCAACCCCCGCCCCTCCTCTGAGCGCCAGCCCCCATCCTCCCAACGCTGTGCCGTGCCACTCCCCGCCCCTCCTCCGAGCGCCAGCCCCCGCCCAATAAATAAATTAATAAAAACCTGAGCGCCGCCCCGGCCCAAGGTGCCGCCCCAAGCACGTGCTTGGTTGGCTGGTGCCTGGAGCCGGCCCTGATGGCCTTGTCCACATATCCCATGACCAATTTGGTCATAGGGTATGCAGTGTTGCTGTAGCCATGTCGGTCCCAGAATATTAAAGAGAGAAGGTCGGGGAGGTAATATTTTTTATTGGACCAACTTCTGTTGGTGAGAGAGACAAGCTTTCGAGCTTACACAGGACCTGAAGAAGAGCTCTGTGTAAGCTTGAAACTCTCACCAACAGAAGTTGGTCCATTAAAGGATATTACCTCGTCCATAGAGCATCCGTTCAAGCTATCCTAGCAGTGCCCATCTCCTGAGGTAAGGAACCATTATCAGCCCCATTGTACAGATGTGGAACTGAGGTGCAGAGAGGGTTAGTGACTTGCCCAAGGTCACACAGGAAGATAACAGGAGAACAGGGACCTGAATGTGGGTCTTTCACAGCCTAAGGCAGTGCCCCAACCACTGGGCCATCCTTACTTGCTAGTGGACCTACACCAGGGAAAAAAAGGACTTCTAAGATAGCCAGCCTTGGGAAGCCCATTAACTGGCATGTTCTTCAATCTCAGAACGTTTATACACCTCACTTTGCAACACGTTAGAAGCAGAAGAACTAGAGAACCATAAATACCCCCAGAGTTTATGATGATAATTTTCATGTTTCCCCATCACTACCCCCGAGCATAAACCCTGACAAAGAATAAAGACTTTACCTGGAGTTGAGTGACATTTGGTAGATAATACGGAAAAGCTTCCATCCAACTTGAGCAATTTAACATCACAGTCACCTTCAACAACCTGGAGGTACAAAAGCAAAGGGTTACATCATTCACATAAGCCAACAGCTTCTCAGAAAGGAAGCAGGATTAGAAGGGGACAGATATTTTATTAGTGAGTGCAGGGAAATGAGGATTGGCATGGTGTTTTCCTGGCGAACCCAGTCTGATTGCTTGAGTGCCTGCCAAACCATTCCCAGGGTGTGTGGTTTATAAAAGGCAGAGGTAGACCCTGAGCTGCAAAATTTGGATCCAAATCCGGATGTCAAAATTCTTGGTAGTTAAGAGGTCTTCAGGACCAGGAGTTTAGTTCAACTCTTTCTCTAATAAAAATGTTCCAAGAAAGCAAACAATTTCAGCACACTTATTTGTAAACAAAGGCTTCCTGCAGAGCCGCCACTAATGCTCTCATAACCCTTTGCTAGTCAATGGTCTGGTGGCAACGTAATGTGCTGTCTGTGGAATCAGACCTAGCCCTGAACTGTGTTGCTTGGCCCATCCCTAGAAACAACAAGCAAAATTCTGGCTCAGCCCTGGTCTACACTACGAGTTTAGGTCGGCTTTAGCAGGGTTAAATCGAATTAAGCCTGGACACGTCCACATGACGAAGCCCTAAAATTCTGGCTCTGTTTTCCACTCAGCCCTCACTCAGGCAGAACTCCCATTGACTTGTATGAGTATTTTGGCTCAGAAAGGTTTGGACCCAATGGTCATAAGAGGTGAAATTCACCCCTATGCAGAGGGTCACTTAAGATTCAATTAAGCCTTACTTAAGGACTTTAGCCTTGCCTGTACTTGGGATTTGCTCTGATTCCACCATGGGTGGCCAGCCACTGGTGTACCTGCACCAGTACAAGCCCCAGGTGCAGCCAAGAAAGCTGTGGTTTGCACTGGTGACGCTTACCTTAGTATTACGCGAGGGTGATCTCAACTGGTGCAAATCACAGTTTCCCTTGTCTACAACTTGGGATTTACTGATGGCTGAATCCCGAGTGCATACAAGCCTTAGAATGTGCCCAGGCTGGGTAGGTGGAAAGTTTCACCCAGATTGGATCGATATTTGATCAAAAGTACTCTAGTGCCCTTCCCTCCTGTTGAAAGGTGGCATAACAAGACCAGATGGAAATCCAGGAGATAATCAGGGGGTGAGGTGGGAGTGGAACTATAGGGGCTGAGGGAGGGTGAAAAGGTAGTCTCAGCGTGAAGGTGGTGATTGCTCAGATTTGAATGGCTGGGAGAAAGAAAGGGCACCACGCTTTTAAGTGATGTTTGCATTGCGATCTTTGATGGTTCCCCACCGGTGTTGCAACACACTGAACTCTTTGGCCTGGAACAGGCTGTGGTTGAAACCATTCCAGAAACAACAGCAGCACCGACTCCCTGACCTGTGCAAACAGAGATCCTTTCCAGAGAACTATGTTATAGTTTAGCCATCTATTCTCCACCTCCCTCCACACCCCTAGACACTTCCACCGTTATAACATGGGGGGTAGGGGAGAGCCCTTCAGGGGAAGGGCGCTAGAAACATTTTGGTTGCATTCACAGTTTTAACCATACGTGGATAGGGCCAGTCTGTGTTTTCTTAGGGTATCTCTGTACCGTAGCCGGGAGCCAGCCTCTCAGCGTGGCAACACAGACTCACGGTAGCAGGGCTTACCCTGGCACACTAAAAACAGAAGTGGGGATGTTCTGGCTCAGGCTGCAGCTTGGGCCACGAAGCCTAGGGGTCAGGTGGACTCGAAAGCCTGAGCCAGAACATCCACATTGCTACTTCTAGTGCACTAGCTTGAGCCCTGCTAGAGCGAGTCTGTCTAGCCAGGCTCCCTCCAGCTGCAGGATGGGTATATACCCTTGGAGACTGATGGAGAAAGAATGTAAGTGAGGAACTTAACAAAAGATAAACAGAATGGGCTCCCTGGATGGTTACAGTGCGCTACAAGGACATCAACTGCTTTTGCTGCTGACTTTGGGAAGTAAACTAGAGGTTTGCCCATTCATGCAGTAAAACAGCCAGTACTTGGGGGAGGGATAGCTCAGTGGTTTGAGCATTGGCCTGCTAAACCCACGGTTGGGAGTTCAATCCTTGAGGGGGCCACTTAGGAATCTGGGGCAAAATCAGTACTTGGTCCTGCTAGTGAAGGCAGGGGGCTGGACTCAATGTCCCTTCTAGTTCTAGGAGATAGGATATCTCCATCAATTTAGCTTTCCCTCACTCTGTATCAATGTCATGGTGAGGATATATGTAAATGTCTTCCTTAAGGCTCCAATTTTGCACTAGCTCACTTAGGGCACTGGCCTCCTGTCTGATATGCGTGGTAATGGTCAAATTTGTTAATCAGCTGTGTTTTTTTCTATGATGTGTGTGGATTTGCCATTGATTTTTCCTTTTGTTTGGAGGAAGGAGGGCAGCTCTCTAGGGCAGAAGAGCTGGCTTGTATTCCTGGCTCGGCACCGAGTTATTGTGGGATGTTCAGCAAGTCACTTTAATCTCTTTGTGCCTCAGTTTCCCATACCTGTAAAATGAGGATAATGTTAAGCTGTTTCACAAAAGTATTGGAAGGTTTAACTAATGAGTATTTGGGAAGTGCATCAATCTCCTTGAATGGAAGCCATTAGAGAAAAATAAAATGCCAAATATTATTATTATCTATGCATGTCAGGAGAGCAGAATATCAGCTTTGAACTTTACGATATGAGCTTTACAAAGCTGATCTCAGAGGAGACTTTTGCCCTGGAAAAAGAGAAATATCCAGTGAAAGCTTGTCTTGCCCTGCTATAATCAACCCATACAATTCACATTTACCCACAGAGCTAATGATAATTTCAGACACTTACATAATCTGTCAATGGCCTTACGGTACAATTTTCAACGGGCAGGGGGTTCACGACGTGGCATACAGTCTCTAATAAGTCAAGTTCAAGCTCAAATATCTCTCCAGTAGGCCTCTGGAAGGAAAAGAAGTTATTTTCACTAATTACTTCTGTAAACATCACCAGATTTCTCCCATTGAGCTAAATTCTAGTCCCTGTTGCTGATTTCAGTTGAATAATTCTAGGTTTTCACTAGGGTAGCTGAGATCAGGAACTGTCCCATAATGTTGAACTCTATAAAAAAGACAGGCCAGGTCTTTAGCTGGTGTAAATCCACATAGGTCCATAGACATCAGCGGAGCCATATTGATTTGCACCAGCTCAGAAATTGGCCCGAAGTGTCTAAAGTGACCAATCTGAATATAGTGGGTTGTAAGAAGAAGACACCAGAAACCAAACCCAGTTCTCCTGGGTCATTTAGTTTCCTACTGTCCGACAGTCCTTTAAAGGTGACATGCAGCTTTGCTGGCACAAAAGCTACAGCTGAGTAATTCCATAGTGTTAGGCAAGGTACCTGACAAACTGCCTGCCAGGACAGGCTCAATCCTGCTGGCCTCACTTAGGCAAAAGAACGTATCATCAGCTGGGGAATACTGAGCTAGTTCCATTAATTTCAATGGCGATATGCTGAATTACAGCTGCTGAGCATTGGCTCAGACACCCCCATTGCCTTAGGACTGCAGGACCTGTTTCAGCTCCACCTACACTTTTTCAGCTCCAGCATGAGTCATCTGAGCACAAGGCCTCAGATACTCCTGAGTTCTAAGCTTGGCTCTGTCACTGATTCTGTCTGTGGCATTGGGGGTCATAGCTGGGGTCTGATTCTTTTCTCACGTATTCAAGTGTAAACCAAGAGTAATTCCCCTACAGCCAATGGAGTTATACTGGTGTAAAACGAGTCTGAGTGTGAGGAGAATTAGGCCCTGCCGGCCCAGTGAATTATTGTGTGGCAAGCCAGGGTGTGAATCTACAGGGCACCGGCTTGCTGCACAGTAACATCCCGGGTGGACACTGCTACAGTGGTGTAAAAGGCCTGTCACATACATGAAAATTCAGGCCACAACTGCTTATTCTCAGTTTCCCCATCTGCACAGGAAGGTTACTAGGCCAAATTCAGACCTGGTGTAACACCATTAATGTCAGTGGAGCTACACTAGGAATAAATTTAACCAAAGAACATTTACATACCTCACAAGGGTAATCCTCACAGTGTGGGTGCCCAGATTCACTGGTAGGCACATAAACGAGCATTTTACGTGTCTAAAGGCTAATCTGCCCTAACAAGGAGATCACGTTTGTAAATTGGGCCCCTCACATTACTATATTAATATTGCTCAACACCTGTCTCGCTTTTTAAAAAGACACATTGCGTACTAAAGATAATGGGCCTGATTCTCATCTGGTGTAAATCGAGTACCTGCATTGATATCAATGAGGCCAGGCCGATTTACACCAGCTGAGGACCTCACATTTATCTCATCCATCATTTCTAAGCCTTTTGTGCCTGAAGCATTCAACTTCCCAGACAACCTCACTGCAATTTTTCCTTTTTTTCATGTAGCACTTACCCTGGGCAACACCTTGATCTTCTCAATGCTGTTCAGTGCATACTTGTATCCATGAAGATGATGGGTATTGATGTAGTCCAGAGCTACGGCAGCTGCTGCTTCAGACTCTGGGTCATCACAGTCAATGACCCGTGGATGCAGGGGATGAAAGGGACCCAGGGGTACAGCTTTGCAGCTTAGGAGCTGAACAAGCAATAGTAACGCTCCTAACCCCTTCATGGCACAATGAGAAAAGCGGCTCCCTTTCAGTATAACAGAGCTAGGAACAATGTTCTAATGCCAAGATGGAAGAAGCTAGAGGACAGTCTTGTTTATATAATATACCACAACAAAAATTTGCATAAGTGCTGGATTAATATTTGTCCCGGTTCCAAGAAGCTACCGCAAACAATGAAAAAAGAAAAGTAAATATGTTAGAACATGAAACTTGCTGATTAATATTAGCCAAAGTAAATTTTATCAGGTAGGACATTGCAAAATCTGCAAAAAAGAAGATAGCATCAGCAAAATGTAAGACGGTTTTAGGAACTCTGTTTACCATGAAGTGCAGTGCATGAGAAAAACAAGTCCTACTGCTGAGTTCTATTGCAGAATTCAGAAGTGTTGTAGATGGGCCCAATCCACCGAAATCCTGAGGTGTGAGGCTCATCTCACCCTGTTTAAATCAGGAGTAAGTCCAACAAGATCAGTGGAGTTAGCCTGGCATAAATGAAATCAAAATCAGTTCCATGGGGTCAAAATCAGTGATGAACTAAATTATTATGTGAGTTTTGCCACTGACTTCAATGACAGTAGCAGTGAGTACATAGGTTCCTAACTCTATGGATTACAATACATTCGAATTTCAGCTTTCTGAGTGGTAGCCGTGTTAGTCTGTATCAGCAAAACCAACGAGGAGTCCTTGTGGCACCTTAGAGACTAACAAATTTATTTGGGCAAAAGCTTATGCCCAAATCAATTTGTTAGTCTCTAAGATGCCACAAGGACTCCTCGTTGTTTATTCAGATTTCAGTTATCCTGGGGTAAAACTGGAATGACTTCAGTACTGTTACTCTAAATTTACTCTGATGTAAATGAAAGCAGAATTTGATCCCAAGTCAGTGCAGCCAACTGCCTTCAGTGGAAATTTTATTGGAATAAGGAATACAGACTTGAGGATTTGGCCCATGGAGTAAGACGTGTTCCCCTTTCCTGTGTGCTAACAAGCCAAGGGCAAAATCCTGTAACCATTACTCACATCTACAGTCACATTTAAATTAGTGGGACTAAACACATAAGGATGGCAGGATCAAGTCCCAAGATATACAAGACAAACAAAAACATGACGCTATCAACAGTGTAGGAAGAGGCCCAGATAATATAGTAATGGGGCAGAATAATAAACTAGACCAGGGTTTGGCAACCTTTGGCCCGCGGCCTGTCAGGGTAAGCCCCTGGCGGGCCGGGCTAGTTTGTTTACCAGCAGCATCCGCAGGTTCGGCCGATCGCAGCTCCCACTGGCCACGGTTCACCGTTCCTGGCCAATGGGGGCTGTGGGAAGCGGCGGCCAGCATGTCCATCAGCCCGCGCCACTTCCCGCAGCCCCCACTGGCCTGGATCGGCTGACTGGATGTTTTTTTTTAAAAATGGACTTTTTTTTTTTCAAAAACAGTATGCTTTAGTTCAAATGGAATTATTTTGAGGAAGTTCTATGTCCTGTTTTATGAGGTCAGACTAGGTTATCACAATGGTCCCTTCTTGCCTTGGAATCTATGAATCTTGTGAATTAACCTTGCCATATCTGTTAATCTGTCATAGTCTGTGGTGCCAACAGGAGGAATTTAAACAACTCCCTCCTTGCATACAGAATGCAACTCATCCCACATTTTGCAATCCACATTGCCCCATCTGTACAGTAATGTACCCAACTTAATAAAACAAACTTTGAGACAGAGCGCAAACATATTCCCATAACAACTAATATGCAGTCAAATGGGAAAATATTTGAGTCCAGGAGGATTACAGCGTGTGGGTGGTATTGCACAGAGCATTGGTCCCAGCCAGTCTCTTGAAGGTTACCTTTCAGGTATTGGTTTTGACCTATACACCCTTTAATGGCTTGAGATCTATCTGCATGAGACATATCTCTTTCTACCATTTGATACTGCCACAGTGGAGATCAGTGGAGGTGTTTGAGTGACAAGGCCCCTTCTTCATGGCTTCTTCCCTTCTCCATGAGGGCCCTTTGGACTTTGAATTTCAGTCCCCACCTTGGTCTGAATAGCTTGAATCTGCTGGCCTTTCCTGCATGTTGTAAAGCCGATATATTTGGGCAGGCATTTGGGGGAGGCCTGAGGTTTGTTGGGGCTGGATAGAGATGGGGAATTTTTATGGGGAGACCAGCATTTGTAGAAACTAAGGGGGGCAACATTTGGGGGCAGCTTGTTTTTGTGCAAAGAAAGGCCCCAGCAGTAGCTACTGCTGTTGTTGTCCTGGTTTGATTGTATTTTAGCTATTCTGTTGGGCACCAAGAACCTGGGACAGACCTTCCTTTTGATGTTCACAGATTGAAACTGAAATGGATAAAAAAAACAAATAGTTCACACAGCAAAATAAGACTATTCTAAACACCCTTTGAAACAGCTGTTGTGTCTGAAGTACTAGATAGTCTTGTGGTTGAGGCAGTGCACCGGGGCTCAGTAGATCTGACTTCAGTTCCTGCTTTTGCTCCAGACTTCTGTTTGAGCTTGGCTAAGTCACTTGGGGCAGATTTGTCAAGGTATTGAAATAGGTGGGAATTAGGCACTTGGTCTCTGTGTGTCGGTTCCTCTCTCAGGGGTGTTGCAAGGATAAAGTCAATAACGTTTGTGAAGTTGTCAGATATTATGCTGCCCATATAAGTAAAATATTATCTCAGATATTATGGGCCCATATAAGTAAAATTATAAAGCCTCTACCACTCATATGGTGCTTTACATCTTCAATGCATTGTCCATTCTACAAGTCTTTTTTTTTTTCTTTTCAAATTTCTAAAATGTCAATATAGGTGCTTGTCACAGGGTGGCTAGTCCTTTAAGGGGAGACGGGCCTCAGTCCCACCAGTGACAGCCAGCTCTCCTCTCCAAGCGGGGAAAATGAAGAAGGTCACATGGCTCTAGTGAGTCATATGACCCAGCAGAGTTCTGGGGTAGATAAGGGAGAGGCCCAGGGGAAGACTTTGGGTGAAGTAGAGGTCAGGGCAGAGAGGTTTGTGCAGCAGACCATGAGACACCAGGGAAGGCTGCTTGCTTGCTGCTTGGTGGGGTGACCGATGGCTGTGCCGTGGGTCTTTTATTGCACCGTCAACATACCCTTAGGTTTGAATCATTAGATGATACTTCCTAGCTCAAGTATGGTAGCTTTTTATAAATCAGGCACACACAATAGTGTGTACACTCGAAAGAAGTTTAACAACAGAGCATTAAGTGTTTAATCAACTACTTGGACCATCTCCTGCTCTACAGAACACTTCCAGTCCCTGCATTAGAGACTGCTTCTTCTTTACCAGATTCTGTTGGCCTTTTGTATCCGGCCAACAGCAGTTTTGTTTTAAACTGTGTGTGTATGTGTGTGTGGGGGGGTGTCCAAGGGTCATCTTCCCATTTTTAGATCCAAGGGACTTGGGAGCTTTAAAAATAATACATAAAATAATTGTAGAATTTCATACATGTCCTTATGATTAGGAGCCATTCTGTGGGAGGAGTGGTTTTTGTCTGGTTACATTAGGAAAGTATGCAGAGCGATTCAATTCCTGCTCTTATCCCACCCTCATCAGAATTATCCGAGTACCTTCCAGAAGGGCATTGAGCAACATGATTGGCACTCGTCCTGTGTGATTCTCTTTTTGTTCCCAGTGAAAAAATTATATGAGGTCTGGTTTGGGTTTTTGATTTTGACTTTTTTCTTCCCATTTCCTCATTTTCTCTGGCATGTGTTGATTCTGCAGCCAGTAGCAATAACATATTTTCTGATGTGGGGGTTTCCAACCCCTCGTTGAATCTTGCCGCATGTTGTTCTGTCCTGATATGTAGGTCCTGTCCTTCTGGTTCCCTTACTATAAATGCAACCTTTCCAACCTTGTCATTGAGGCATACGTTGCCAGGCAAGCGATGCCACGTTGCAGAGCAACCATCACCTCGGCTATTGCATCAGCCCTGCAGTATTTCAGGGTGCTATAAAGGTCTTGCTTGTCCAACTCGAAGGACAGAGGGCAAGCGCCATCCAGAATGGGATGAGTGGCAATTATGGCAGCAGACACACATGTCTAGCTACTGTGGCTGAAATCAGTCTTTAGGCTGATCATCGACTGTCCTTATTCTACAGTTGGGGTTTCCAGCCTTCATGGTTGCCAATACTGACAGTTGCCCACCATCCCAGCATCTAGTACAGTAACATGCAACGTGACTTTAAAAGGGATGACAGAGCAAATCCAGCGAATCTTCAGATTACACAAACAAGCCCTCCAAACTAATCGTGCCTACCAGCTAAGCAAACAAACACCCACGGATGAAACTGCACTCTTCTCCTCCCACTGAACAACACAGCAGCCCAAGAAAATGCAAGAAAACCTACAAATGTGGAAAATCACACAACTTGTGACTCGGGGAATGGAAAAAAACTGGCTGCTGTGATGTCCCAAGAGACTTGCAGCTCCTTAAATTGAAACACCCTGTTTCAAGATATGGAAGGTTTCCAAAGTTCCACTCATCACAAGGCTTATTGATCATGCTGTCACTGCATGACTATCCACAGATCACTGACTCATCTCCCCATTTGAAAGAGGAAGGTTAGTGTTCAGGACACTTGAAAATACAATGTTAGATTCTTCTACTTTCAGCAGTTTCAGGAGACTTAAATGTGCAATTTACATGGAGGCTGTCATGTCTTATGATGCAGTCCGTCTCTGACGGTGAATTCTACAGGATAATCCTGGCCTTAGTGAGCCAAAGCCTGAAATGTACTACCAGTGTTAGGGAAACCTAGTACACTGTACTGAACCATACATCGTCAGCTAAGACTGGAAACCAAGTTCAACCCTGGTATGAGCAGATGTCATTCCCACTGAGGTCAATGGGAGGAGCAATGCACTTTTATTGCTGGGCTGGATTTGACCCTTAGTTTATTAAGTGAAATAAACTACTCATAAGAATACGTAGTTGCTGCTTAGATACAATGGGCTCTTTTGCAAACTTCTCAATTTGCACATGCAGAGTTGCACATACAAATGATAGGAGGTCCCATCCTGTTAAAGTCCGTGGTGACAGGATAGCCAGCAATGCTGGTGGATGGCCACAGGGAGGATGGTGAAACTGGATTTTCTCTTTCCTGATTCCCACCCGAAAAAAGGCAACACCTTAGTCTGGAGAACCAGATGCAGAATATGATAAACCCAAATGAAAACCCCAGTACAAGACTTACACAGTTCTCACAAGTGGGATTTTGGTTTAAAAGTACTACAGACAGAGTTAGTTTTTTAGGGGGAGGGGACAATGTGCAGAGTGGGTCCCACTCCTCTGTCACACACGCGCTCTTTCTGCTGCCCTTCAGCCATGCGTCTGGAAAAACTAGGAATAAAAAAGAAAAAGAATAAAAGTTATAGGAACATTTTAGTTTCCTTGGGCAGGGATTGTTTTGTCATCTAAAAAAATATTTAGGGTATGTTGGGGGTTAAAGAAAGTGAGTCTTTTCTGCTCAGTATAACTTTTAATTTTCATGTTGACTTTTTTGCTTAGTGAATTCACTAAGAGAATTCACATGCCAGATTTAAAGCTCTGACTCATGTTGCAGCAAAGTTGTTGGACGTGTTGCTTTCCATGAATTTATGAAGAGTCAGAATAACAGCAGACATGGACTCCACGCTGTCTAGAGCAATAAACGTGAGGCACTCTGAACGGACACTGGTGACCTCCTTAGTACCTACAGAAAAAGGAGACACAAGTGTTAGTAACGTTGGCTGATTTCAGGCACCATGCACTGTTGCATTTGTACAAAGAGAGGGGCATCACCTGCTTTTCGTTGGATAGGATTGGTAATTTGTTCAGTCTTGTCATATCTGGTAAGTGAGATCTGCACCCAGGAGCGGCGCCAGGGTTTTTGCCACCCTAGGCGGCAGCGCTCCTCCACAGTAATCGGCGGCAGCTCCTCCTCTGAAGCTATGTTCTCCGGTCTTCGGGGCACTTTGGCAGCGGGTCCCGGAGCAAGTGAAGGACCCGCCGCCGAATTTCCGCCAAAGACCCGGAGCGGAAGAAGCCCCTCGCTGCCAAAATTCCGCAGAGGGCGGCGAAATGCCGCCCCCCACATCCTGCCACCCTAGGCGACCGCCTATGGTCGCCTAGTGGAAGTGTCGGCCCTGTCTGCATCAGTGTTCACACTGTTCAGACAGAAATGCAGAAACTGAGAGTGGTTAGGTTCTACCAACTAAAATGAGAGACAGTGTATGTGTAAATGAACATAACTGGCAATAGTAGGCCACTGCTTTTATGCGCACTGGCTTCTGAATAAGATGAGAGAAAATAAATCACCAGAACCACGTCTGTGAGGCTCATGGTCTTGGCAATAGACATCTTAGCGACTTAGCCTATCCCTCCGAGCTCTCCTTTTGGATATCTGGCTGTCATCTTAAACTGAACAGTGCCCTAAAAGAGCTCCTTATCTTCCTACCCCACATTTCCATTCTTTGTCATGGCTGATGGTGCCACCCTCCTCTCTGCTCCACAGGCCTGTGACCATGGGGGGCCATATCTGATTCCTCATGTCCAAATTATGTCCAAATCCTGCTCCTCTTCTTCCAAAACATCTCTAAACCCTATATCTTCTTGCTCTATAACTAGAGCTATAACTCTTTTGTCCAGACCTCTGATCGCCTCTTGTTTTGTTTACTGCAACTTCCTCTTCTGGTCCCCCTGACACCCAGGTTGACCATCTCAAGTCCCTACCAACCACAGCCACCTAATCTCCTCTCCCTAGCCTGTCACTGTAACCACATCTTCCCTCTCTTTGAATGATTCCCCATTCCTCAAAAGCATTGATTCAAACTTCTGTCCTTACCTTCAAGGCCACAAATGACTCCACACCTCTGCACTCATCTGTTCTTGTCTCTGTCCACAATGCCCACTCTCCCCCACATACCTCCTCCTCTCCATCACTGATGCCTTCTCATACCACTTGTGTGGTTCTCTGACAAACATCCCTGTGCCTTCTAACACAACACACATGAGCATGCCGTTAAGGCCATTAGCCTGTCTGCATTCAGATGCCTTCTGAAGACCCGCCTCTAATCATGTTGCCTATGAGTATCTAATGGAATAGTTGTAGACTTGTATAACTTGGAATTGTCGGCTTCTTGATTTATGAGACACTTGCCTAGGCTGTGCCCTTAAGGCAGTGGTCCCCAACGCAGTGCCCGCTGGGGCATCTATGTGTGCCCGCGTACTGGCCGGCGGACGAGCGTCCGCTGAAATGCAGCTGACAAGCAGTGTCATCCAGAGCCGATTTTCAGCAGCATTTCGGCGGCGCCGCCTCTGGATGACGCTGCTTGTCGGTGGCATTTCGGCAGCGATGCCTATTGACGTTGCCGCTTCTCAGCGGCATTTCGGCGGATGCTTGTCTGCCGGCCATGGTCCGCGGAGGCGCCAGACGAAAAAGGTTGGGGACCACTGCCTTAAGGGCATCTGTGTTTGTGCGACCAGGTGTTTCATGAGCACTTGTGTATGAATTAAGCTATTGGAGTGCAAAGCAGAGATGGGCAGTCTTACTCTAAATGAACTTCGAGTATGACACCAAGGCCTTATGCATCATTTTAACTTGCTTTGTAAAATAATGGAATATAAGCACTTACAGCATGCTTGGCACTGTACAAAATACAGAGGAATACATGGTCCCTGCCTGGAGCAGCAGACTTCTGTACCATGGTAGCAGGTATCAAAGGCCAGGGCAGGCTAAGCCTCCCCTGATCCAGGCTGTGGCCTTGCCCATGTTCCTCCCCAAGGCCCTGCCTTCCCTTCCCCTCTACCCTGAAGCTGGCGGGGACTCAGCTCCAGCCAGCAAGTTGGAGCTCGGGCCTGCCAGGGGCGGCCTGCGGCAACACTAGGCGTCACCCTGGCAGCTCCGTTTAGCACTGCTGACTGAGCCATTAAAAGTCCAGTTGGCGCGGAGCTGGCAGGCTCCCTACCTGGCCTGAGCAGCTCCGCAGAAGCGGCAACATGTCCCTCGGCTCCTAGGCAGAGGAATGGCCACAGGGCAGGGCCGTAGCAACAAAGAACGTGGCCCCCTCCAAACATATGTCCGGGCCGGGCCCCTTACAATGCAGAAACTGGAATGCGGTATTTATTTTGCCACTTTTAGGGGCCCCCTTCCTTGCGCGGGGCCCTTATAATGCAGAAACTGGAATGCGGTATTTATTTTGCCACTTTTAGGGGCCCCCTTCCTTGCGGGGCCCCCTCCGGTCGGAGGGTACGGAGGGCGCTCGCTACGCCTCTGCCACAGGGGGCTCTGTGAGCTGCCCCCGCCCCGAGCACTGGCTCTAAAGCTTCCATTGCCAGGAACGGCAGCCACCTGGCCGTGCCTCCACCTAGGAGCCGAGGGACATGTCACCACTTGCGGGGAGGCGCCCGAGGTGAGTGCCGCCCAGAGTCCGCACCCTCAACCCCCTCTGCACCCCAACCCCCTGTCCTAGCTCGGAACACCCTCCTGCACTCTGAACCCCTCGGCTACAGCCTGGAGCCCCCTCCTACACCCCACCCCCTCATCCCCAGCCTCATCCCAGAGTCTGCACCCCAGCCCAGAGCCTGTACCCCCTCCCCCACCCCAACCCCTTGTCTCAGCCCAGACCCTTCTCCTGCACCCCAAACCCCTCATCCCTGGCCCCACCCCAGAGCTTGCACCCCCAGCCCAGGGTCCATACCCCCTCCCACACCCCAACCCCTCCCTCAGCCCAGAGCACCCTCCCACATGCTGAACCCCTTGGCCCCACCCCCCAGCCCAGAGCCCCCTCCTGCACCCACAACCTCTCATCCCTGGCCCCACCCCAGAGTCCGCACCCCCAGGTGAAGCTCTCACCCCCTCATGCACCCCAACCTCCTGCCTCAGCCCAGTGAAAATGAGCGAGTGAGTGAGGGTGGTGGAGAGTGAGTGACAGAGGGAGGGGGGATGGAGTGAGTGGGGGGGGGGCTCAGAGAAGGGATGGGAAAGGGCAGAGGTCTGGTCCTGAGGCTGCCACAGACTTTCTGTAAGGACTTGAGCCAGCCAGTTAACCTCTCTGTACCTCAGTTTCCCCATTTGCAAAAGGGAGTTAATAATATTTACCTACTATTCAAGGGGAGATGTGGCTCAGCTCATACATTTTTAAAGCCCTTTGAGATCCTAAGAAGAAATGTGCTAATATTGGTGTCAGGTATTTTTATTTGTAGTGTCATGTACCTCCCCTGGGGATAAGCTGCAGTTGTACCTGTGAATTACAGCTGGAATGTAAGTCTTGAAATGTATGATAGCATAGCAAGTCCCAAATACTTTCTATGAGAAAACAAGTCATTTTGTTCGCTTTGGCCCAATAAGAATAGATTGGGTGTTACCATAGCTACCGGTACAAAGCAGCCCACAAACATTTTGTTTCATTGTGTGCAATAATGTAGTACACTTTAGTAGGAAGATGAGGGTGAAGACTTCCAAAGCAGCACAGGGGATTTAGCTGGACATTTTCGATTGACCTGCATTATCTTGTGTGGCATGTAAACATTATGTCCTCAGTGCCACAACTGGGTGTTCAATGTTGAAAAACAAAAAGTATCGTTAAAGCTAATGCTACAACACCGGGTCGCTAACACCACTTACCACAGAGCTTCAAAGAAAGGGGAGGAGGTGGTAGAGTAAAAGGCTATTCGCCAGCTATTGTCAATGTCCATCTTCTGGCTTCTAAGATTGCCTTCCTCGTTGTCCAGGATAGGAGAGGTGGGGCAGGCTGATGACCTCTAGATGAATAGATGAGTTACTTGGGCTTTGGAGATGTAAAGCACCACTCCATGGAAGTGCTGATGTTGTTTGCATACAGAGGGCACCTGTGAAAGAGACAGATCCCCCCTATTCCCCACTCCCTAGTCAAAGGCAATCCTTAGCTAGGGCGGGGGGGCGGGATGGGGGGGGGTAGAATTCCATTTACCCGGATTTCTGCATCCCCTCAGAAAGAAAGAAGCCAGCGCTGATACAGATTGTTATGAGTTCACTGCTGTGATCTACCACATCACATTCCTTCTCAGTGTAATTAAGCCAGGACTTGAACTCTCAAATGCCAGGGGCAGGGTGTTAATATACCTAGTGTCATTAGAGGCCATTTCAAATAATGCTGCTGCTGACAGATGGATGTTGTTGGTAGCTCATTAGACAACGCAATGACTGAGACATCACATTCCTTTCAACAAGAATAAACCGGGACCATTTGCCATTGTGCAGGAAGGGGGAGAAACATTTTTCTTTTTATGATTCCCTCCCCTCCTGCATCCTGTGTAGATTTCAGACCGCGCCAGCTATCAGGCCTGTCATCGTATGTGGCTTTGCTAACCTGAATAGTTCTGCCTCGACAATCAAGGATTAAAGCAAAATCCAAGCAACAGGTGCATTGTGTATAATATATGAAAGTATCTTACCATTTCGACCATCCCCACATGGTATATGGCTCCTGGTGCAATACTTGCTTTCTAGCACAGCCAGATCCACACAGTACACTTTTTCTGCCGTCCCCTGGAAAGGTAGGAAACAGGCAGTAAACGTGATGGAAGATATTTTTAGGTTGCGCCCTCCTCAGGGCCTGTATCATCTGTGTTTAGACAGCGCCCTAGCACATTTTGGGTGTGACTGCAATCTAAATAATAAATCATCGTCATAATCCATCCTAAGCAGCTAGTGAATAGTGTACAACTTGTTAGCTCCAGTGTAAATCGAAGAGTCAAATTAGAGAGATGTCAAAAGTAAACAAAGAGCTGAAGAAGAGCTCTGTGTAAGCTCGAAAGTGTCTCTCTCACCAGCAAAAGTTGGTCCAATAAAAGATATTACCTCACCCTCCTTGCTTCTCTAAAAGTAAACCAAGTAATAAGTAGCCTTATAATACTATGAGCAGCTGAGATGGAAGGTGATAAAATACAGGTAGGATCTGATGAGAAACCATCAAATGAGAAAAAGTCTCATTCAATTACATCATGTAATGGGAGACAGCTAAAAAGTGACATGTTTTAAAGTGCTTATATACCAATGCTAGAAGTAAATAATAAGATGGGTGAACTAGAGACACCTTAAATGACCGCTTCTTGGAGCAGCTAGTCCTGGAACCCACCAGAGGAGAGGCAATTCTTGATTTAGTCCTAAGTGGAGCACAGCATCTGGTCCAAGAGGTGAATATAGCTGGACCGCTTGGTAATAGTGACCATAATATAATTAAATTTAACATCCCTGTGGCAGGGAAAACACCACAGTGTCCCAACACTGTAGCATTTACTTTCAGAAAGGGGAACTTTCTGTAGAGTTAGTGTCTGTACCATCTATTGAAGGTGCACGCCTGCTTCCGACTGGCGTAGGTTGCAGCTGCTGATCCCCTTTGAACCAAGGCCACACCTGGATTCTTGGGTAGCCTCTGCTACCTTTCACCATTTCTGTAGGGTGACCATACGTCCCGTTTTGACCGGGGCAGTCCTTATTTTTAGCCCTGTCCCGGCCATACCAACATTTCTGGCAAAAGTGGGCCTTTGTCCCATTTGCAAAATGGGACAAAATGAGGAGGTTAGTTAAACACAAACATGAGGAGGTTAGTTAAACAGAAATTAAAAGGTACAGCACCAAAAGTAAAATCCCTGCAAGCTGCATGGAAACTTTTTAAAGACACTATAATAGAGGCTCAACTTAAATTTATACCCCAATTTAAAACACACAGTAAGAGAACCAAAAAAGTGCCACTGTGACTAAACAACAAAGTAAAAGAAGCAGTGAGAAGCCAAAAGGCTTCCTTTAAAAAGTTGAAGTTAAGTCCTAGTGAGGAAAATAGAAAGGAGCATAAACTCTGGCCACTGGATGATCCAGTCAGCAGCCGCCACTTTCTGGCCACCAAGCTGAAGGCAGCAGCGCAGAAGTAAGGGTGGCATGGTATGGTAGGGTGGCAACAATTGCCCCCCCCTAAAATAAGCTTGTGACCCCCCTCTTCAATTCCCTTATGGGTCAGGACCCTCAGTTTGAGAAACTCTAATCTCCCCTCTGAAATCATTATAATACAGGGTAAAAGCACATAAAAGACCAGATTTCAGGGTCCATGCTGCGTTTTTCATGGCCGTGAATTTGGCAGGGCCCTATGTATAAAAGTGTCCAAATACAGAGTTATTCAGAAGTAGCTATTGCAGTTTAAATTCACCCCCATCTAAATCCGAATTAACTTTCAAGTCAAACAAGCCCTCGGTGTATGATGGGAATAGATATGTCAGACACACTGCAGGAGCAGAAGGTAGCTGCAAGATGATCATGACTAGTGCACTAAGTAGTGGTCACGCACACCAGCTGTCTAGCCACTGGTGAGTGATCTGGAGGTATCGCAGCTGAAGTGAGCTTTAAGGAGGAATGGGAAGGGGGACAGTATTGTGAGTTTGCTGGTTATTACCACTGGCACTGGAGAAAGCACGAAGATGCTTGTGGGAAACTATTTAA
Source organism: Trachemys scripta elegans (assembly GCF_013100865.1). Classification (NCBI taxonomy): domain Eukaryota; kingdom Metazoa; phylum Chordata; order Testudines; family Emydidae; genus Trachemys; species Trachemys scripta. The sequence continues at coordinate 95,707,909 of NC_048306.1, forward strand.
TTACTGGGCTACAGAGGCTGACATCGTTGGCAGAGCAGAGACAGGGTTTGATAATGTTCGGCTCATTTTTATCATGGTGAGCACTGCCCACTTCACACTTCTCAGAAGCTGAAGCTGTGAATAAGAGTAACTGGGGAGAAGAAACAGGAAGGTGCTTTTTAACTCCATTGAAATACTCTGGGCTAGGAGAACATACAGGAAGGACAGAATGGAAGAGTTACAGATATTTTGCTTCAGAATAAAAGAATTAATTGCTGCCTCTCCCAAACAGGGTCATTTGTCATGCCTACATTTTTGTTTAGCTACTAGGCCATGTTATACCACTGATTTCTACATCAAAGTTCTCAGTGACGACATGGTGTGGCCAACTGAGATGGGAATGAGGCACTGTGACTTATTGGTTCCAGTATAGAACTGGGAGTCAGTGCTCCTGGGTTTTGGTCTCAGCTCGGTCACTATCTGGCTTTCTAGTCAAGTCACTAAACCTTCCTTTCCCTATTTATAAAATGGGGATACTGGTACCCAGGGCCAATCGGCGGGGG
>NC_048306.1:95713298-95731989 GCF_013100865.1 Trachemys scripta elegans
ATTTAGACACTTGATATAGATTTTTCCTCAATAATTAGTGCATTTGCACAGAAAAAGGCTAGAAAAGCATTTGTTAAATAAAAAAATATTCAAATTATGTCTCACTCTTTTTTTTTTTTGGTGCCATATTTTGTTTTCATGTGTCGTCATTTTTTATTTTTATTGTGGCTAGGGACCTCAAAAGCCGAAAGTGGCCCGGGCCTCTCTGGATCTCTGAGAGGGCCTGCTGGTACCTTCTGCACAGGAGTGTTGGGAAATTTGTAAAGGGGTATGAGATTCTTAAATGGAAAGTGCAAAGTGTTTTCACCGAGCCCAACTGCTGCGTTCCTGATGTAGGATTTTTTGCCATCCACTGCGTGGGGTTTGTAATGTAGCATTTAGGTGCAGGGTCAGCTGTGTTCAAGTGTTCACACGGCTAAGAAGGATCATATTCCCCTACCAAAACGTCTGCCCTAGAGCCTCTACAGATGGATAAACTCACTCTCCTAGCCAACCGTCCCTTTCTAATCCCACGGTTACCTGGGAGCTATTATTGCAGCCATAATGGCTGTTGTATTTGCCTACGCAGTCATGCGGTATCTAAGAAAAGGAAAACATACCTCCATCCCTATACAAAAGCTGTTTCAGCCTGCATCAGAAGCAAACAGTATGTTTAAAAACAAATATGTACTTACTGTCAATATTTTACAAAAGAATGTTTTTGAAAGGAACATGGGCCGTGTTCCAGCAAAGGTTTATAAGAGCTTAATTTAAAATACTGTAAGAGAAAATGGGTTAATGGACAAAGTTTAAATCCACAGAGCGATTTCTTTCTTTGTATTTGTAAAACCAACGCTTTCTAATGTAATAATTAAAAGTTCATGGTCAGTTTATTCCATTGAAAATCTGAACAATATTTCTGGGTATGTCTCCTTTTCCTTAAACCCAGATTCTGCAGCCTCATTGCTCTGTCTGATGCAGGGAGCGGCAGCAAACTAACTGCAAAACCACCCAGAGAAGACAGAAGTACTACTTATTGGCAGGGGAAAACACTGGGAGCAGTTGTAGAGTTAGTGTCTGTTCCGTCTATTGAAGGTGCATGCCTGCTTCCGACTGGCGTAGGTTGCAGCTGCTGATCCCCTTTGAACCAAGGCCACACCTGGATTCTTGGGTAGCCTCTGCTACCTTCCACCATTTCTATAGGGTGACCATATGTCCTGTTTTGACCGGGGCAGTCCTTTTTTTTAGCCCTGTCCCGGCCATACCAACATTTCTGGCAAAAGTGGGCCTTTGTCCCGTTTGCTTTTGCCAACTTGATGAGTTGGCAAGAGCAAACAGGACAAAGGCCCACTTTTGTCAAAAAAGTGGGGTGCAGAGGAACATGTGGGGGAGGGGGATGAGCAGCAATGCCAGCCCCAGCCTTTGGGAAATATGGTCACCCTACATCTATGGCTATTCTGGAGATTGTGACTAGTACTCTCTAATGCAGATCTCATAATGGTCATCCATGCCTTTGTCCCCCCCCAGGCTAGACCACTATCCTGGGCTCTGCGTAGTGCTAGTCTTGAAGTCTAGCTGTGTATCTGCCGAGCTCCACAGCAGGGTGTGCCACTCGGAGCACCTAACACCTGGCTTCTTCTTTGCTTCCATGTATTCTTCAAAGTGTGGGCAATGACTGTTGGCCCTGAATGATCTGAAACTGCCAGTCACTCTATAGCCTACTATAGAAGTTGAAGTCTGCCGACAGACTCCTGCTCTGGGGTCTACGTGTGTGTGTCCATGCAAGTGTGTGCGTGAGTGAGAACCATCTACTCCCATTGGCAGGCTGTTCTCACTCAAGGTACCTTGCAGATCCTTGAGGTCTGCCGGGGCCAAGTCTAGGGAGGGTCAGAATGCTGTTGCACAACACTTATTTACTTGGTTAGCTCTGGTATTCTCTGGGTGGTTTTTTTTAGAGTTTATCTTATTTATCCATGGTGAAATGATATGATGGCTACCAGCATCTCTGTAGGAAGCAGCAATGATTCATGCTAAGGGATAGTTTTACATAACTTATGGCTCCTTCGCTTAAAATTAAACAAGGACCTGCTACTGCAATTGGCATGCTCTGAACTGATTAAACACATTCATAAACTCTATGGGCTGGGGCCTCCGATGGTGTTAGTTGGTACAGCTCCATTGGCTTCAATAGAGCTATGTCAGTTTAATAAATAAATTAATTAATGGAGATATCCCATCTCCTAGAACTGGAAGGGACCTTGAAAGGTCATTGAGTCCAGCCCCCTGCCTTCACTAGCAGGACTAAGTACTGATTTTGCCCCAGATCCCCAAGTGGCCCCCTCAAGGATTAAACTCACAACCCTGGGTTTAGCAGGCCAATGCTCAAACCACTGAGCTATTCCTCCCCCCCTTTACTGTAGCTGAGAATGTGGCTCCAAATGTATGTATATCTATCCAGAGAGAGAGTCAAGGTTGAAAATGAAGATTTAGGAGTATGAAAAACGTAACAAGCTTTGGATTAAATTTGAGCTTGCTATTTTATTACAGCATTTCCAGTGTTGGGTCTACAATAAACATGGTGTGAGATTTGACAGTCTTCTTGCAAATGACATTTGGATTGGTTAGCAGAATCTACTGCAGCCATTTCGGAAGCAGCGCACATGCAGTAAATCTTAAGTAATGGGCCACCTTCACCTGGAGTAGGTGCATGCATTTCCACTGACATCATTAGAGTTGCACTTGTTGACACCAGGCTGGATTTTAGCTCACTGTATTATTTCCATGCTGGCAAGTTGCTGGGAGGAGAAATGCATGTGTTTTGTGTTCAGGTCTGAGTCAATGGAGGCTTTTGAGGTGGAGGAGGTGATGAGTTAAGAGTTCTCTGTTCCTGCCCAATGTAGACAAAGATGTTTGCCAGTTGAATGATATTTTTGTTAAGAAAAGAATGTTAGTCAAACAATACCAGCCACAATAAGACTATTGGGTAGGTTGCTCTAGGTTTCACTACCACCTCTAGATTTATTATTGATTGTTATTTGTATTACCATAGCATCTCCGAGAGTCATGGACCAGGACACAGAACAAAAAAGACAGTCTCTGCCCCTAAGAGCTTGAAATCTAAAGGTCAGACAAGAAACAACAAGTGGGAATGCAGACGGAAACTGAAGGAGACAATGAACTGGTCAGCAGGATTGATAGTGGTCTGGCCACACCAACTGCCTGACTCCTGTCACGTTTTTGTAGGCATCATGGCAAAGGAGAGTTTAAGGAGAGATTTGAAGGAGAAGAGTGGGTTAGTTTAAAGTTAAGGGCTGTAGCCAAGGCCTCTTCTGATAGGAAATACAAATGAACATGTGTTCAGATGAATGTAAAAGTTAGGCTTAAACCCTGGTTGACCATTTCTCTTACATTGTATGTGGATACAGTGGCTAGGCAATTTTCCATTACACTATCCCTAAGAATAGTATTTTTCTATATCCATAGACTCTGAAATGTAGACATGAGGCCAGATTCCAGTCTCAGTTATACCAGTCTAAGTCTGGAACAACTCCATTGAAGTCATTGGGGTTACTTTGGATTTACACCAGTGCAAAGGAAATCAGAATCTGGTCCCTGTTCTGCAATAGTTCAGATTAATACATTTCTTATCTAAGGGCTTGTTTGGTCATTTATCTTTGGACTTTTAGAAGCAAATCAGAGCAGATAAAAAGTTTTGTCGTAATCTTTGACCCCTATGATGACTTAACCGACAGTACAGACATACTTAACATACTTCTGTACACAAGGCAAAGTTAATTGGGCCAGAGCTGAGGTGAATGGAGCTATTTATATTGATTTATACTAGCTGAGGTTCTGACCTAGTGGAATGATTCCATCTGACTTTCTCCACTCTGACATGAAGTAACAAACCTACCAGAACTTTCCAAATCTACAGAAATTTCAGCAGGGATCTTTTTTTCTCTCCCCCCGCCCATTCCATCCCAGTCAGATATTTAATTTCCATTTAACATTAAGAGGAATGTGTTTATGTAACAGAGTTGGTCAAATTCTTCACTGGGCATACATTATCAACAATATTTAGCCCTTTTTTGTTCTGTTCATGAATCCATCCCAAACTCTGGGATTGTCTTAGTTATTTGTGAGTGTTTGCTGAATAGTTAGGTTGAGCAATTTTCAGGCTACGGGTTGATCCCAAGACATTCACGTTGATGTGTTGCTATTTGCATATGAGTTGCCACAGAATCCTGTGATGTGGTTTCTGCTCCCTGACCGAATGACTGAATAATGAATTCTCTCATTTGCACACAAACAAGTCCCCTTGTGCAGTGGGTATTTCTCTGAAACAGCCATTCCCCAACCATCACCCATCATGTGTGTGTTTATGAATAGTGAATAAAAGGGAGTGCAAGTGTGGTGAAACCCAGATGCCTTCTCTGCACTAGCAGAGTGGCTATCTCTCCCTGTTGCATTACAATTGGTGGAACCCTACCAAGGAGAGCAACACTGTCAGCAAGAGAAAAGTGTACATCCAAGTACAATCACACCCCCTTATGGGCAAGAGACCCTGATTTTTTTTCATGGTTTCCTTGGTAGGACTTCATTTGAACTGCTGCGCTAGTTGTTCAAGTGGGATCGATAGTATAGAAGTCACACATGGACATCCTCTGCCTTGTTGGTTTAACTGGATTGCACTACATTTAACAAGATAACTAGAAAGGTAACCAGAAATGTGAAAGTTAGCTCAGATGCAAGTATGCCTCCCTGGCCCCACACCCTGACAGCGAAGGGCTACGGGGTGCAGATGGACGCCCTGATCATAGGAGCCCTGGGCGCCTGGGACCCCTGCAACGAGTGTGTGCTGCAGACCTGCAGGATCGGTCGATGCTACGCATGGCTCATGCGGTGCCTCATGGTCTCAGACACCATCCGATGGTCCAGGGACATCTACAGCGAGCACATCACTGGCCAGCGACAGTACCAGGAGGCGTGAGCTGGAGTGACATCATTCTTCGACTACGAGAAAGGGACCAAGAGACTTTCTCCGTTGGATCATATGAACTGGAGCCATAAACTCCCTGAACATTAAATCTCACCAAAGGAGGGTCAATCCATCCTCATCATCATATCCACTCATTATACTCCACACCCAAACACTGCCATTATATGAACTTCATATCCTCATATCTCAATGTCTGTACTTTAACCAATCAACCTTTTACCCCCAATCGGGGATATTGCAAATTATGTATTCTTTATGCCACCTGACCTTAAACCGAACTTCACACCCCTCGATAATCTGTACGTTATTCCCCAATAACCAGAAACTTCGATGCTTAAACTCTGTACGGTTCACTTTTTTTAAACATCATCTTAATACATTTTTTTAATTTGATTTCTTAACAGTAGATGGCGCCAATGCAACTCTAGTAGTTTTGCTTTGCTGGGTTTCTGAACTGCAGAGAGAGAAGTTACAAGTGCAAATGAAGGCTTGGCTTGATTTGAAGATCTAAAATCTTGAGCAAGCCCCGAGCAGTAGAATAGCATCTCCTCAACATCAGCAGGTACTTAGCAGCCCGGTCACGGCCCTGCCCCTGTCCACTGGGCGGCGTCGTGCTCTCTCTTCAGCTGCTGAAAAAGGGCCATGCAGAAGAGCAGCAGGAAGCAGCAGGTTGTAAGAGACTTTGTGAATTTTAAATCTATTTTCCTGAGTTTATAAAAAATTCTTTCTGGTCTGTGCTGCATCACGGAAGCACTCTGAAAAATGATTGCCATGATTTGAAAGACCAGGCTGGAAATGTCTGAGCTATAGAAGAAGCACAGGGATTATTTGCTATTTTACCATTTTTGATCCTCTACCCCAGCCTTTCTTTTTTTTTTTTTTTAATTTACTTTGGAGCAAATGTTACCCCTTCCTCTCTGGGCATTCAAGGTCCTTCCAACAGCAGAAACGGCATCATTCCACTGCACAGGGCTGGCCCAGAGAGCTATTCCATACACCCTGGGCATGTGACTAATATACAGATGTTGTCAAAGAGGCAACAGGCAAAGGGGCATAACTAAGACTATGTTGCCATTATGCTAGACTCCTGGAATCCGCTACACTCATTCATTATGAATTTCTGAGTCGGAGGTAACAGGAAGGATTTGGCCTTTGATCTTTTCATCAGAGGTCACCAGAGTCTTATTGGATTTCAACCAGAGAGGTACCCTTGTGAGCGACGCTCTTTGAAATTTGGTAAATTCAAGCATTATGGGCTGCTGAGTACAGGTGGAGAGCCAGCCACATTTACAGTGTGACAATTTTTATCATGGGTCACCAAAAGGTCCGACAGTTGGAGGCATCCTTGCCACTGAACCATTCTTCCTCTCTAGGTGATCAGGTGAGCTACATGCCACTTCCGTTTAGAGGCTGCACTGCACACAGCTAGTAAGATACACTGCAAAAATGTCACATAAATTATCATGAAAATTTGCCAGCCCAGGCACAAAATCCACTTGGCTCATCTATATCATATGATAGTAACTGAAAAAATAAATAATATTTTACTTGTCTGTCAAAAAAAAAAAAATGTTGCCCAGCCCAGTACAATTGTGCACAGCTGGTGAATGTGAACGTTCCCATCTCCGGCTTGTGAGTGCACATGACTAAGTAGGTGTGCAGAAGGGTCTTGCAATGTGCAGGCACTCCCTATGAAATGTGGAGCACCCTTAATTCCCAGTGAAGTCAATGCTGGATTGGTCTCTTGGGCATGAACAAGCACACTTACCTGAGGCTGAAAATCAGAATAAATAAATAATATTCATAATAATTAATTTAATTACTTAATAAAGCCACCAGAGTTTGATCCAACTTCCACTGAAGTCAGGGTAAAGACTCCCATTGGCTACATTAGAAATTGGATCCGGCCCAGGTGACCTGACCCAAAACCCACTGAAATCAATGGAAAGACCCTTATTGACTTCAATGGGTGCTGGATTGGGCCCATAGTCCGCCTGTATGTGTGTGCACACGCAACACTACAATGTCAAAGAAGGCAGATCTTCAGTATGTTTCCATGAGTGATTCTTTTGAACTTACCATTAAATTTGTCCTCAAAAAGTTTTGGGTTTTTTTGGTACACTTGAAATTAACCTATTTTTCCATCTATGCCGTGTTTAGCTAAAGGTGTCTGCTGTCCAGGTTTCAATTTAGTGTCTTCAATTTAGCAGCATCCAGCAGCTAATGCATCTGGTTAGGAAGCTTAGCCTTTTCCCAGATCTGTATGAAATTAAATAGTGCAAATATCCTTTTCTTTCCAGACAAACTAAATATATGTACGAAATGGTTAAATCTAGCCTTGAAAATGCGGCCAATCAATTATATTGTTTTACTAGGTTGGTTTGCATTCTTTTCTGACTAGTATATTCATGACCAGCTGATTTTTAGAAGCAGTAAAAATTCTCAAGCTTGTTTTAGGAAAGTTTTCAGTTACATGACCTGTAGTTACCATTGTTAAAGCATTTGACGCTGTATTTAAAAACAAGAAATTCACTTTTATTGCGTAGAACATCAGTGCAGTTAAATATTATTTCACTGCACATATGGTCTATGGTTTTTAAAAAAAACTTCTGTGCAGTTAATAACTGAGCAACATGCAATTTGCTCTTTCAAATGTGACCTTCAAAACGGAGGTCTTAACTGCTCTGCATGGACATTGTGTCATAACTATAAAGGGAAGGGTAACAGCTCTCCTGTGTACAGTACTATAAAATCCCTCCTGGCCAGAGACTCCAAAATCCTTTTTACCTGTAAAGGGTTAAGAAGCTCAGGTAACCTGTCTGACACCTGACCCAAAGGACCAATAAGGGGACAAGATACATTCAAATCTTGGGGGAGGGAAGGCTTTTGTTTGTGCTCTTTGTTTGGGAAGTTGTTCGTTCTTGGGACTGAGAGGGACCAGACATCAATCCAGGTTCTCCAAATCTTTCTGAATAAGTCTCTCATATTTCAAACTTGTAAGTAAACAGCCAGGCAAGGCATGTTAGTTTATCTTTGTTTTCTCAACTTGTAAATGTACCTTTTGCTAGAGTGTTTATCTCTGTTTGCTGTAACTTTGAACCTAAGGCTAGAGGGGGGTCCTCTGAGCTCTTTAAGTTTGATTACCCTGTAAAGTTATTTTCCATCCTGATTTTACAGAGATGATTTTTACCTTTTTCTTTAATTAAAAGCCTTCTTTTTAAGAACCTGATTGATTTTTCCTTGTTTTTAGATCCAAGGGGGTTGGATCTTGATCCACCAGGAATTGGTGGGAGGAAGGAGGGAGGATGGTTAATTTCTCCTTGTTTTAAGATCCAAGGGGTTTGGATCTGTATTCACCAGGGAATTGGTGAAGAGTCTCTCAAGGCTACCCAGGGAAGGGAATTAGCACATTGGGAGTGGTGGCAGCGGACCAGATCTAAACTGGTAGTTAAGCTTAGAAGTTTCATGCAGGCCCCCACATTTGTACCCTAAAGTTCAGAGTGGGGAAGCAGCCCTGACACAGTTGTTAAAGCATTTGACGCTGTATTTAAAAACAAGAAATTCACTTTTATTGCGTAGAACATCAGTGCAATTAAATATTATTTCACTGCACATATGGTCTATGGTTTTAAAAAAAACTTCTGTGCAGTTAATAACTGAGCAACACGCAATTTGCTCTTTCAAATGTGACCTTCAAAACGGAGGTCTTAACTGCTCTGCATGGACATTAGGAATGTCACTGGACTTATGTGTGAGTGGGGTTGCTTCCAGTGTCCCTGAGCAATATTTCCCCTCCCCTCACTATAGTGCATAGTTCTGTGCTCTGCCTCCTCCCACCCCAGAGTGGGCTGAATTTTTGTGGTACCGCAGGTGCAAAGCAAAAAAATGACCATAGTTGATGTTTCCTTTCCAGGTGACTTTTAATGGGGAAGTTAGTGACATTTAGATGCAGCCCTTTCTTTAAGAGCCAAACTTTGCTATTAGATAGGCACTGCCTGTGTGTTGGTTTTTGTCAGTATTAAAAACAGAATTAAAACCCACTTCCTCACTTCCCTTGGGATTCAACAGAATTCTGCCCGGCAAACTGCACAAACCTTCCACTCCATGATGTCCAAAAGTGTTTGCAGAAATTGGGAGCGATGCAGGCCTTTGCTCATCCCAAGTCAGTTGCAACTTAGATCTCACACCAAAGAGAACACTTGTAGCCAATCCTATACTAAACTGTCTAAAGACTTATTAACTAGGAAAAGAAAATAAGAGTTATTTACAAGCAGGTAAACACACACACACACACATACAAATGAGTTAGTCTTAAGTTTCAAAAGGTAATAGAAGATTCCTTAATAAGAAAGCTCCATATGTCCCTCAAGACTAACCCAGGCTAACCACTGGGGATCTCTTGCTTATGCCTAGAAAACCTAAGCAGCATAGAGATACAGTTTCTCCTTGTCAAGGATTTTTATTTTACAACCCTAGGCAAAACTGTAAGTAGGCCTTATTTTCGGAGGATGTCTTATTTTCGGGGAAACAGGGTAGAGATACAGTTTCTCCTTGTCAAGGATTTTTATTCCCTTCCCCTTTCTCTGAGGACAGGTCTTACTACAAAAGTATATCGGTATAACTACCTTGCTCAGGGGTATGAAAAATCAACCCCCTGAGCAACGTAGTTATACCGACCTAATCCCTGGCTGTAGACAGAGCTATGTCAACAGGAGAGCTGCTCCCGTCAACATAGTTGCTGTCTCTCGGGAAGGTGGATTAACTAGGCCAACCTGTCGGTGTAGTAGTGTCTTTACTAAAGCACTATCGTGGTGCAGAAACAGTAGTGTAGCTAGCGGGGTGCAGGGGAAGCAGCTGCTTCCCCTCACCCCTTTTCCCAAAAGCGGCGCCTTTCCAAAGGCCGGCAGCCATGGGGGGGCGGTGGGCGCGCGGCCGAAGGAGCAGGGGGGCGCAGCATGCGGCCCGGCCCCGCAGCCGCGGCCGGAGGAGCGGTGAGGGGCGCAGGCTGGCTGCCCGCAGTGCAGCCGGCAGCCATGGGGGGGCGGCGGGCACACGACTGGAGTAGCCGGAGGAGGAGCCAAGGGGGGGCGTGGCCGAAGGAGGAGCCAAGGGGGGCGCCTTTTTTAGGTTTGCTCCCCCTCCTCTTAAAAGCTGGCTACGCCACTGTGCAGAAGCACTGGTTCAACTGTGCTGCTGCACCATTGTACGTGAAGACAAGCCCTAAGCTGCCAATTCAGCTGATGGGAGGAATTCACTTGCAAGTCTCCTCTTCATCGGGGGAGGGGGAAGGATGGACCCGAATAATCAGTGAAGTCTTTTGTCCTCTGATGTTCCACAATAGTTCATCTGGTGTCCATGGACCTTCTCTGTTGGACAGGACGGCGATAACACTTCCGGCTGGAGATTAGTATTTCACGCTACTTAGTGCTTCTCTCCTGTCTGGTGATTTACAGTTACAGAGGCTTATAATGCAAACACTCAAGTACTAACTTGTAACATGGGATACAGATATTATAAGTGAGGTTAATGCAAGGGGCACTGACAAAAATTTGATAAAGTCTAAACACTAAGCACATTTGTATAATTCGAATACCTATTTTAACAATACTAGCATGCAGGTGAAGCAGACTGATTCCAGCTATGTGTTTGTCAGTATTCAAGAGAGGCATGGGGACCTTGTTGGCACAGAAAGTACAAGCTTTCCAGCTACACAGAGTTCTTCTTCAGGTCTGGAGAAGGAATCAGAGTGGGTTGGGATAGATTGGTAAGCAGAAGGGGTGAGGTATGTTGGAGACGCTCAGTTGAAATGGACAATTGGGGGGTTGATTGTTATGCAGACAGGGTTTGAAGTGGACAATTAAGGGTGGCAGGCAGTGTGGTCTGTTATACATTATTGTAATGAGCCATAAAACCAGCATCTCTGTTAAGTCCAAGGTTGTTGGTGTCCAGCAGACTTATGAATTTAAGCTCCCAGGCTTGGCTTTTGAGAGTTGTGCAGGTTTCCTTTGAGGAAAAGCATTTGAAAGATCAGAGATGGGATCATTTGTGAAAAGTGTTGGCACAATTTGTAACACACCATACATCGCCTGCTACCGTTAATTGCCCACTTCAGACCCTTTATGCATAACAGTCTAACCATCTCCAACGTGCCCAACCCCTTCTGCGTAACAATGGCTATGTCTGGAGAAGGGGTAACCTGTTGCCAGTCTCTTAAGGGCTGGTGGGAGCATGAAGCTGAAGCCTAAAGTCCCAGTAACCAAACCCTGGCAGTGGCAGTGGCAAGGAATCCAGCCTTGCACCCCATGGTCCCCTGCTCCGGATGCAGACACCAAAGCGCAGTCTTCGCTTACCAGAGGGATGACTGGAGCTCAGCCCACCTCTGCCCTGGGGGTGGGGCTCTCAATGGGCTGAGCTCCCTGGGGTGCTGCTCAGAGCTTGTCTGGAGCGGGCCTGCACCCAGTCGCTCGGAGCACTGGGACAAACGCCACAGCCCTGGGTGAAAATGCCACAGCCTCCCCGTTACTGTATGTAGGGGCTGCTCTCTGGGCAGACACTGGGGGGCACCGGGGCACTGGGAGGGGGACAGGGCTCTGTCCTGCTGCAGGGGCTTGCTGCGTTGGAGAGGGTCCCTGCTCTCAGCGCGCCCCCTCCCCGCCTAGCACCTGGGTGACCTGCGTGGTGAGCTACGGGTTGCTGCCCCCTGCTCCTCCCAGCACAGCCCTGCCTGCAGCCCCGGGGAGAGCTTGCCATGCAGGGACAGCGGAGCTCGCAGGAGCTCGCCAAGTGCAAGGAGACAGACCGTCTTGGAGCTCGCGGTTTTAGATACGGGCGGGGGGAGGCAGCTGCCAGCACTCAGTGCGCCTGGCGGGAAGAGTCAGGCCCCGGCAGAACAGCTGCTGCGGCTGAGCCCGAAGGTCTGTGCTTCCCGGTGCTTGGCGCTGCACATCACCCAGCTGAGAGCTGCCTTCCGGAGCCTGCAGGTGAGGGGCGCCCTGTTCCCGCCATGCCCATCCACCTGCAGCTCCTCCCCCCCCCGCCCCACCTATCCCCTCTTCTCCTGTGCCCTCTTCTCCAGCAGCGCCCAGCACTTCCCCAGCAGCAGGCTGCGTCCCGGAGCAGAGGAGGACCCAGCTGTAAAGCAGCCCACTTGTATGATCACCCTCCGCTCTCCCCACCCGTGCCCCCAGCCTGGCCCGGAGAGGCGCCTCCATGCGCTGGCAGAGGTTCTGCTTCGGTTCCGGCTGGGCTTGGCTCCTTGCCAGGGGCTGGGGCTCCCCATCTCTGTGCCATTCCCAAGGGTGTCAGGAGCTGGGGGAGTGGGGAGGGAGAGAGATTCACTAAATTCTAACGGAAGACAAGAGAAGTTTACAAGATCCATCACAAGGGCCCGGAATTGCCTGTTGCCCATTGGGAAAGGTGGCTGGTCAAAGGCCTCAAGCTTTCTGGCTATGTAAAGACGTGAGGGCGAAGTTCTGGGGCAGGGCAGCAAGAGGAGTGCCAAAGGATCTGGAGAATGATGATGGTTTGCTTACAGTGCCAGGAGCCGGCCATCACTCTGTGCCTGACAGGGGGAGAACCAGGGAATCAAAAATCTGTAAGGAGACCACCAAACGTGTGATTGTTCACCCCTCCGTGGACACGACCACACCTCCCCAGTAAGACAATGAAAGCTGAATATTTGGGCTGTGTGTGTGTGAGTGTAGGTTTGCCATTGTGTCTACTAAGAAACATGACAGAGCCCTGCTTTGTTTCAGCTCAATGCCAAATACAGATTCAATGGACTGCAATTAACTTTTGTGCTGCACAGGAACAAACACAATAAAAATGCAGGGGTGGAGGTGGGGGCAGTCCAGGAGGGACAACTAACTCAGTCCCACAGCCATGATTTGGAGGGCATGAGTAGGATGGTAAATAAATGCAAGCAACAAGGTACTGTCATCTTCAATTAGTTACTGCCCTTATGACAGGATGGAGAGCAACCCAGCGTGGGATGAAATGGATGTCTCTATTTCATGCTTATTAGTAAAGCCAGCTGTAGAAAGAAAATCCTTGCTTCAGTGATTGGAACCAAAAACTTGGCCTAGGCTTTTATCTGGGGGGAGGGATAGTTCAGTGGATTGAGCATTGGCCTGCTAAACCCAGATTTGTGAGTTCAATCCTTGAGAGGGTCACTTAGGGATCTGGGGCAAAATCAGTACTTGGTCCTGCTAGTGAAGGCAGGGGGCTGGACTCAATGACCTTTCAAAGTCCCTTCCAGTTCTAGGAGATGGGATATCTCCATTAATGTATAGAAATGCAGGAAGGGGGCATCCACATCCCCTTTCCTCTGAAAAGCAAGGTAGCTCAGTGGTTTGAGCATTAGCCTACTAAACCTGAGGTTGTGAGTTCAATCCTTGAGGGGACCATTTAGGCATCTGGGGCAAAAATTGGGGATTGGTCCTGCTTTGAGCAGGGGGTTGGACTAGATGAGGTCCCTTCTAACCTTGATATTCTATGATTGTGTTACAGAGTCTCCAGTGTCATGTGTGTTTGACATCAGTTAAAAGGTCACAAATTCCAGAGCACAGCATGCTCAGCTGGTAATATTTATGCTATTTTCATTTTCCTGCAGGCCTGAAAGTAATTCTGGGCCTCTTCCCTGTCCCACTGAACTCAATGACTAAACTCCTCCTTATTCCAGTGGTGCCGGATCAGGATTTACAGTTGTAAATGTACTCACTAGATTGGAACGAGTGACCCACTGAGATAGTGGGCACAGCTTTCAAAGGCAGAAAATCATTTTCTGGTCAAGATGTTCACAGGTGTGAATTCAGATGACAATGGAAAAATGTTTTACCCATGTGTTGCAGGTTCAGTGATGTAGCGAAATATGGGCAGGGTAAAGCAAGAGGGTGGAACATAAGACTACGGTTAACACATTGTGCAGCTTACAGGCAGGGCCAGATTTGCAGAAGCACTCCGCATTCAGCAGTTCCTGTTGTGACACTCACGGGCAGATATTCCCCAAACCCAATGTGCTGGGCTCGTTTGAAAATCTGGGCACTTATTTTGGTGCCCAATAGGAAGCTGAGCTCGTTGGAAAATGTAGCCCTTTTTGTGGTCCCTCCATGGATGTCATTGTACAGAACTAGATTGTATATACTGGCTCTTTTAGTGTTTGATTACACGTTAGCGTGAGCTGATATTTTTTTCCAGAGATGATCCACGGTAATACAAATAGAACAAGCTTCTCCTACGATTCCTCTTTTGTTCACAGATGATAAAGTTAAGGTAGTTGGAAGGTTCACCAGCACAAAGTATAAACCCCCTCAGATCCCTGGCCTATGGAGTAATACTAGAAACCAGTGATTTCCCTAGCAGTTTTTAGATTAAAAAGGATGATGCCTTTTCGATGTGGACCTCGCTTTGGGTTGGGCTTGTCCAGGTGCTTAAAGTTAAGCACGTGCTTTGCTGAACCAGGGCCTGAAAGAGAATTGATATAAAACTAATTGCTGAACTGGGATTTTAGACACGTGTTTAAGCACTGTGCTGAACAGGGGCCTATCGATCTCAAAGCCCCTCTGTTTAGAATGCTCTGCTTCCTGATCTAGACTGTACCCTCAAACAATCCCAGCCATCTTCACTGGTAGTTCAGAGGACGTAGGGAAGGCGTCTCTAAGATACCCAGGGCTCAAACCTTAGCTGTCTCAAGTTGAGCAACCCAAACCAGTGGCAATATTTGAAAATTTGGCTGCCAGAAGATCTTATTCCTAGTTATCTCAGACTTCCTTGATGACTTTGGGCAAGTCCCTTATGCTTTCTGTACCTCAGTTTCTCCATTGGAAAAATGGAGACAATACCCCCTCACATGACTACTGGGAGGCTTAATTCATGGATGTTGGTGCTCTGAGATCCTGGGATGCAAGGTACTATAGCAGCACAAAATATTATTGTTTATTAATACTAATACGCATTTACTGAATAACATAGCTGGAGTCAACGTACCTTATTGCGGTGTCTACACCGCCCTGGGTAGACGGGAGACACTCTCCCGTTGACTTACCTTCTGCTTCTCGTTCTGGCGGAGTACCGGAGTCAATGGGTGAGCTATCAGCAGTCGATTTAGCGGGTCTTCACTACACCCGGTAAATCAGTGGTTCTCAAACTTTTGTTCTGGTGACCCCTTTCACATAGCGAGCCTCTGAATGCGACCCCCCTTATAAATTAGAAACACCTTTTAATATATTTAACACCATTATAAATGCTGGAGGCAAAGCGGGGTTTGGGGTGGAAGCTGACAGTTCGCAACCCCCCATGTAATACCCTCGCAACCCCCTGAGGGGTCCTGACCCCCAGTTTGAGAACCCCTGCGCTAAATAGACCCCTGGCGGATTGATCGCCGCAGCGTCAATCCACAAGAAGTGTAGACAAGCCATAAGAGCAAAACTCCTTCTGTGTATAACCTGGGTCTACACTAGGGGCCTCTGTCACCAAGGCCGACTCCAGGCCCCAGCTAAGGAAGCAGGTGCTTGGGGCGGCCAATACAAAGGGGCGGCACTCCGTCCGCTGTTGGGGCGGCACGTCCGGGCGGCAGGTCCCTCAGTCCCTCTCTTCCTCTTTGATCTGCCGCCGAAGTGCCGCCGAAGAAGAAGAGAGGGAGTGAAGGGCCCGCTGCCGAACTGCCGCCGAAGAATGGAGCGGCGCGATTGAGCTGCCGCCGAAGTGCTGCCGATTGGCTTTTTTTTTTCTGCCGCTTGGGGCGGCAGAAAACCTGGAGCCGGCCCTGTCTGTCACTACAACTGCACTGGCAAAGCATCTGTCTTAGGCTATGTCTACACTGCGTACCTTACAACAGGGCAGCTGTGCTGCTGCAGATGTGCGGTTGTAAGATGCACAATGTAGCCGCTCTTTGTCGCCAGGAGAGCGCTCTCCCGGTGACAAAATAAAACGACCTCCAATGAGGGGCGGTAGCTTCATTGCCGGGAGAGCGTCTCCTGCAGCCGAAGCGCTGTCCACACCGGCGCTTTTCATTGTTAAAACTTCTGTAGGTTGGGGGGGTGTTTTTTTTCACATCCCTGAGCGATAAAAGTTTTAACAAGGAAAGTGCTGTGTAGACATGGCCTTTGTCTCTCTGTAGAACAAAGATTTTAGAGCTCATCATACAGCTCTCTCTCAAAAGTGAGGAATGAACTGTGTGCAGTATTGTTGTAGCCGTGTTGGTCCCAGGATATTAGAGAGCCAAGGTGGGTGAGGTAATATCTTTTATTGGACCAACTTCTGTCAGTGAGAGAGACGAACTTTCGAGCCACAGAGCCTCAATGCCACAATTCAGCTGTACATCTCTCTATCCTAGCAAGGGCCAGATTGTGAACCCCTTGTCACTCTGCTGTGACTTTGGTGGTCTTAGTCATGTGACTACTGGGAGCCGTGGAGTCCGTGTCTAGCCGCGTGTTGTGCTATTAGTTTAAAGTGTAAAGGATAAGTGGGATCATTACACCCCTGTGCTGTTATTTAAAAAAGAAATATATTTGTAATCACTGTGGCTCTCCCAGATGCTCAAAAGTATTTAGGTGCCTAACTCCCATTTAAAGTAATGTGAGGCTATGGGCCAGTGGGCCAAGTCCTGCCAGAAAGTCCAGGTAAAAAATAAAATTGGCTTTGATCTGGGGATCGAAGAGCATAAAAACACAGGACTGGGAGGGGCCTCTTGGTGTGGAGGGGAAGAATCTTGCAGAAACACTGAGCTGAATTCTCTTCTCACGGAGGTGTAAGTGTGGAGTAACTGCACTGACTTCGGTGGAGCTGCTCTGGATTTACTCTGGTGTGAATGATTTTTAATGCCTGCCTAAATGGTGCCAATGAGGTCAGATTTTATTGGTTTTCATATGTGGACACAGTCCCGCCATCCAATGGAAAGAATCCACAGGAGGAGGCTTCAGGGGAGGGGGTGGAGGTGGAAACCTCTGTGCGTTTTCCCTTGGGAAGTTTGCCCCAAATCCTTCCACCAGGGACGGGTAGTGATTGCACCTGCAGAATGGGCGGCACTGCCATTCCCTGATAGCCACAGAAAGCTAGGGCTGTCCATGTGCTGTCCCCTTCCTTGGCTCCATGTCAGCACGGTTCCAGCCAAGCTGCTGCTGCCTCTGAGACCCCTTCCCCGCACTCCATGCACAAGGGCCATCAGAACAGTTCATGCAACCTCTGATGGCATTAAAGTATCGCTCTTCTTTTTACCCACTGGCATCTTCATATCTGCCAACTTTCCCCCTTCTGGTTTGTCATGTCACCATCAGTGGCTTGCCCTCTCCCAGCAAAGGGCACTCTTTATAGTCCAGCGGGCAGGGTGGGGGCGAACAAGTGCTACTCAGGGTATGTCTACACTGCAATCCGAGATGTGACTGCAGCCAGGGTAGACACATCTGTGCTAGCGTGGCTACAAATGGCAGGGAAGACATGGCATGATGGGCTTCAGCACAAGCTGTACAATCCCACCCTCAACTCGGGGTACTAATTCATGTTGTTAACCCACACTGAAGTCCATGTCGCCACATCTACACTGCTACTTTTAGCCATGATAGTGCAGGTGTGTCTACCCTAGCTGCAATCACACCTTAGATTGCAGTGAGGACATATCCACAGAGGCATGCGCCCTCACAGGAAGCAGGGAGATCTGTGTGGCGGGTCCCTCCCCTGCCATTTATGCTGGGGTATGAACCCACCTGCTTGCCCTTGGAGGATGGTTTGCTGGTATGTTTTCTTCTCACTCACTGTGAAGGTCTGTTTTCTCAGGCTGATTTTGAAAGCTGCAGGAGGTACCCAGGTGAAGCCAGCACAGTAAAACAAAGTACATTAAAAACCCAGCTCTGAGTTGGAGCTCAGCGAAGCCAGATCAGCAATAAAATAGGAGTAGTGGGGTGTTTTCTTTTGGAATTATATTCTACTTAGGTTCTAAAAACTCTCCTAATTATTAGGACAAACTGATGGAAAAGCTGACGTCAGCTGGGACAACTAATGGGGAGAAATATAAATGTGTCTGTGGCCATAGGAGAGCATTACATGATGTCTCACTCCAGATTTCCCATGAGTCATTTTCCTCCTGGTCAGGATTTCATATTGAGCTGCAGGTGGCAATTGTCTGAGTCTCTCCACATACCAAAACTGCAGTGAATGTGTGTGTTTCAATGCCACTTTGAGAAGTACACACAACCGTATTTCTCTGCATCTAGTGGAATGAGCACTGCACTGAATATCATACCACGTGGGTACTAATTGCAGCGCTGGCCCATGGTTCATGCTGGCTTTGGGAAGAAGACCATAGGCCGGATTCGGCTATCATGCCCAGCTGCCCAAGTACATTGATTTCCGTAGGAACTGTGGGAGGTCAGCACCTCGGAAAATCTGGCCTACACTTTAGGTGCCTCACAAGAAGTTTACTATTGATGCCTGACTTTAGACACCAAAGTTGGAAAGCTTGGTCCTTATCTAAGGATAAGGCCTTCGTCCGCAGCCGGATTGTACGGCCTAAAGCCTGAGGCCTTCGTCCGCAGCCAGATTGTACAGCCTAAAACCTGAGGCCTTCATCCGCAGCCGGACTGTACGGCCTAAAACCTGAGGCCTTCGTCCGCAGCCGGACTGTACGGCCTAAAGCCTGAGGCCTTCGTCCGCAGCCAGATTAAAAGAGCAGCAGCCATGAGCTGAGAAGCGGGAAGTCACATCCTCCCGTTCCATCTAAAT
>NC_048306.1:95751901-95778081 GCF_013100865.1 Trachemys scripta elegans
AGAGGGAGTGAGGGACCTGCCGCCCCCGAATTGCCGCAGGTGCCGCTCCTCTCCCTTGGCCACCCCAAGCACCTGCTTGTTAAGCTGGTGCCTGGAGGTGGCCCTGAATAGACAGCATTGGCTTTGTTCGGTACTTCTTGAGCCTGATAACTGAGTAGGGAGCCTGTTGTGTTCTGTTCTCTATTGGTTTCTCATACCACACTAATCACTGCAGTATCTCAGCACCTTCAAGTTGCGTGTTAGTTAACGTGACTAACATCTGTCGTGCATGTGTTCTGTCATCCTCTGCCTGGGCGAGAAATGTCTGCAGCGGAGTGTTTTGGTCGGGATTTTTAAGATATATATCTGCTGCTCTGTGTGTGTTAGAGAAGGAAAGTTTGAAGAAGTGTACCTTGCACTTGAAGCAGAAGGTAGTGTGGTTTGTGATGGTCCTTAATTGTAAGTCTGATCTGACACAACCTTAATTACACATGTATTTTTTTTTTTTACTGATGCACCCAGTCCCATTGACTTCAATGGGGGCTCAGCATTTATGGAAAAAAGGCCACTTATTTAGACGCCTGTCACAGGGTGCAAACACTTTTTAAGGAAGGTGGGCTTAGCTCCAGCCATGACTAATTAACTGCCTCCCACCTGATGGGGCTGAGGCCAGGAATCAGGTGAGAGCCTTTAGATTACCTCATTCTTGGATACAAGGCCAACAAGCAGCTTGGTTGGTAGAGAGACCTTCAGGGAAGACATAGGTACCTACAAGATCTGCAAAGAGGCTAGGTGCCAGTATCTGGATTATCTATTTCATTTATATTGGACTGTTTCTGAGAAACAAACTCCTCCTTGGAGAAAGTGCTTTGAGATCTTCTGTCACAAGGTGCTACAGAAGAGCAAAATATTAGTATTATTGTCTTTGCATATTCTTATGCATTACTATTGGCTCTGATCATTGCCCTAGGTAGGCTGGCCTTCCTCCTCATGTAGCCAGTCTTTGCAGCTTAAAAGTTGGTGAGAAGGTGAATGGCTTGCCCAGAAGATATCCACAGGATCAGGTCTATTTCAGTAGGTAGCTCCGTGCCCTTTAACATGCAAAAGAAGCATCTTAGTTAAAACCAACAACAAAACCCTAAGATACTTTTCTGCACAGTCATTATAGCAGGGGACCTTAAAACTCAATTGTAGATGTTAATTTAACCATTATGAATCCATTAGTCTAATTTGCAGGGAACATCTTACACTGATTACCTGTGCTTATAAATTAATCCAAATGTCCTTAGATAAGAATTGTAGCAAGTCATAGGTCACTGCTCTGAGCTGCCATTGCATAGCTCAGTCCCAGATGAAAGGAATTTCAGCGCTGATAGCAGACTGGCGAATGGAAGCCTACATGACAGCTGCTTAATCAGTGAGCATAAAGACAAAGGGGCCATGGTTTCAATGTAAAATTGGGCCATTGTTTTAAAAGTGGCATTTAGGTAGGGATGGAGTATGTCGATCATTAGCAGATAAAGGGACAGGCAGACTAAACATAAGACATTTCCCATAAGCATTCCCCCAATAGCTGGACTCCTGCTATTCTCATCTTATTAGGGAAGCCAGAAATAGGTCCTTGGCTAAAAGGGATATGTTATACCAAGTAACACAACATTTGGAATCAGACTTGGCACAGCCTGCAAATGGCTCTTTAAAGAGACATGATTATTTCAGAAAGTTACTTGAAGACATCATCTATGAACAGGCGTTGTTGTTATCCCCATTTCACAAGTGGGGAAAATGAGGCAGAGAGAGATTAAGAACCTGCTCCAAAGCCTGATGGAATCTTTAAATTGACTCCAGTGGGTTTGGATCAGGCTTTATGTGACTTGTGTAAGGTCACCCAAGAAGTCTGGCAGACATTGGAATAGATCCCAGATCTCCTTGATCCCAGTCTGGTGCCACAAGTAACTCTCCTCTTCCAGTTAGAAAATCTTAAAACTTCCTCTTTTTCATCTGTTCCAGGACCTCTAACCCATCACCTGTGGAGTAGGTGACGAGATAAAAGCTTTGGTTCATCATAAGATGAAATATACAAATGTCCTCTTCCTGGTGTCTATTTTCTTTTCCGCCCACCTAGGGGTCATGGTGGGAACAGATGAGAATTGCTCTCTGCTGGGTTTTTTTATTATTATTCTTACCCTAACCCATAAACATTATAATCTGAGGGAGGATTAATTGGCCAAGTCCCACTAGGTACCTACAGGGCCAGGTTCTCTGCAGCACACTGTGCAGGTCCAGAGGGAGGTGCAAAACTCCCTGTTGAAATCCCTGAATCTCAGGGTGGCTGTGTGCAGTCCCAGTCATAAGTCCCAGCAGCCTGAAGGCTGCTCTAAATTATGCTGGTTCCCAACAGACCCAAGGAGACAGAATGACAAGATGGGGATCAAGATTAGGGGGACGCTCCCGTCATGCCCCCTTTGCTCCATCGGTGCTTCTGACTCTGGCATCTGGAAATGAAATAGTTTAGGAGTCTCTATGCAACCCCATTGTGACGAACTGGGCCTGTTCTTACTGTGGTCTGTGAATGCTGACAGGGGTGTGTGGCTAGGACAGTCTGCATTGGGGGATGGGAGACTGACCGGAGAATACCTGAGCGTGTAACATGAGAACCCAGGAAGGGGTTGGAGGCCAGGTGACACCTTGGCCCGGGAAACTGAACAAAGGCTGTGGGAGGGGTCGCTGAAGGCAGAGTGCTGGAAGCGGGCTGGAGAGACGGCTGGGAGGCAGAGATGGCTCTGACCCCCCAAAGGGGGGTGGGCTGGGATGCCCTGGGACCCCAAGCTGGACCTAACTGAGGGGGGCCCTGTTGTCTGTGCCTGCAAGACCTGTCTTGGACTGTATTCCTGTCATCCAAATAAACCTTCTGCTTTACTGGCTGGCTGAGAGTCATGGTGAATCGCAGGAAGCCGGGGGTGCAGGGCCCTGAGTCCCCCAATACTCCGTGACACCCATGCACTGGCATAATCCTCCCTAGGGCCAATTGTGCTGGTTTTACCGTGTATGTGTTTTATCATCACTCATGAGGAT
This sequence comes from Trachemys scripta elegans, assembly GCF_013100865.1. Classification (NCBI taxonomy): domain Eukaryota; kingdom Metazoa; phylum Chordata; order Testudines; family Emydidae; genus Trachemys; species Trachemys scripta. The sequence continues at coordinate 95,754,956 of NC_048306.1, forward strand.
GAGGTAGTTTTAATTTGCAGAACCTAAAGTCATCAGCAAAAATTTAAACCCTCCTGCATCAGGCCATAGATTAACCATTAATTGCCTGGAATTAGGCAAAAGCTTCCACCACATGTCCCAGTACGTTACCGCATAATTGTGGATGACTGGGGTTTTGAACCTTTCTCTGAAGCATCCATTCCTGGTTGCTTTCAGAGGCAGGATACTGTTGGCCTGATATTCCTTGGCAATTTCTTCATTCCTTTGTGGAAGCTCATCTGCTCCTTTTCCTTCTGAGATGCCGCCAACTCTTTTAAAGCAAAGAAGGCCAGAGACAGTCTTTAGTGCATCCACCGTGGATCATCCATCATTTTACAATAAAAAATTTCAAACCGTTCACCCCATTGCTCTGTCATTGTAAACAGATGACTGGAGTCTGTAGTGTGCCTTTCAGCTATGCAGTGCTGTTCGTGCAGCCTGGACAGGTTGTGGAGAATTAGAGGTGAAGAGGCGAACAAGAGAAAAAAAAGGGTAGTAAAGCAGCTGCTTAATGAGTCAAGCTGGCGTTCCAATGGAAAACCAGCTTTCCATACTTTGTCTGCTGTTAATTATACAGGTTTTTTCACTGGGTAACATATTAGCACTGTTACCCCAGTTTAATACGTTTCACCTCATGCCAGATCACTCTTTCATCTTTGTCCCATTTTGCTCATTCCTAGCAATCATCACAAGTCATTTGCATCCATCTTTTCTTAAGATGCCTTGCCCCTGCCTTATGCATCTGTTGCCTTGTTTCTTTTGTTACAGCTAACAGCTGTTCTTCTCATACAAAGTCTAGGTGTGAGAGGAATTCTAAGTACAGGTGGTCCCCATCTGCAAAGTTCACATGTGGGTCTAAATGCTCCAAAATTTCAGTAGTATTTGGAGCTGCAATTTGGATCCAAGCCCATCTATAGTTATGACAGTGGATCAAAGTTGCAGATCCAAATACTACTAAAATATGGTTAGGATTTACAATACTGATGTGTTTTATGCTGGTAGTTAGGCCATGCTTCTGTAAAGACTTAAACACAGGCTTAACCTCTATGCCGGTCTTCTTTCTTTGTCATGTGAAATATCTCAGTTGACCTCCTTTCTTTTCCAGCGGTTATTCTCATATTTGGATGACGTGTTTAAAATAACCCAGAATGTCCCATGTTCTATTTTCCTGCAGATCCTTTGCCTCCAGATGCCCCTAAGAACCTCAGACAGGGCAACTTTACTGCTCATCCCGATGGTTCTCTCAGTATCATCATTAACTGGGATGCCCCTCCCGAAGGAAACTTGGAAATCCACCATTACAAAATTTACTGGAGCCTGTGGGTACCAAAGAAACCCATGATGGCAGCAAGGAAGGATAACTGGAAAATGACAAAAGAGTATATGTGATATTGTTGCATGTATTGCCTTCTTTGTTTTGTCTCAGGAATGCTAAACAGGCATCAGTAGGGGTAGCACAGAATTAGGGTTCAAGAAAGGAAACCATCTCCAGTGGGAGAAGAGAAAGCAAATGCATTTAATATTAATGTAGAACTGGGTCCTTATATCCCTTCTGCTCAATTGAGATCCATTGGATTGTCTTTATGCTGAGATTGTATTTGAATGGGAGAGAGGCAGGGCCTTCTCATTTCAGGGAGTAAAAGGACTGGTCCAGGTTCTCTGGATGCTGAAAGCATCCTGATCTGTCAGGTAAACGGATTATATTTTTAGCTGGTCTAAGGAATCCGCTACAGAGCTACCATGGATGGGAAGCCCAGGTTTTCTGTGGCATCCTGCCCTGATGATTCACAGCCTATCAGAACTTAAATTCACATCTGCTTGATTTCCTGCCTTGACTCCATTGGGTCCCAGCAGCACCATTACCTCCGGCCGCAGTAAAGTGAGGTGCATGCCTGCACTGGTGAAGAATCACATCTGCTGTGGCTTGTATTTGCATCATTTCCTGGCCGATGACCCAGTCAGTCCTCCTGTAGATTGGGTTGCTTGAACCAAGAATTCCTTCCCAGGTGATGTCTCCCAGAGTCCATTGGTGGCAGTCATTCTAGCTCTGCGTTTGGGTACATCTATGCCTGTTTGTGCCATCTCCTTCTGACTATTTGTTCTTTTCCCCCAGTTTGGTTGTATCTGGCTTGCCTCTAGTTTTAATATACGTTTGTTAGTGCAGGGAGCAAAAACAGTCACAGATACTCTACTAGGAAATAGACACTTAAAACTAAACCTACCTGTGCCATCAAAACTGCTCCATCAAACCCCTTTGCTTTCCCCTTCCTTACCCGATCCCTATTTGTGCTCTGGTGTCATTACACCCTAGTAAGAGTGCAAGCTCCTTGTCTTCGTACAGGTCTATAAAGTGCCATGTGTCTTATGGCACCATAGAAATAAAAAGCAGTTATTCAGAGGTGGATCTATAAGAAAATTATGCACATGAGCATGACTAGGCAGGTAGGTGCTAACCAATCATGCAGCCTAGAAGATGTTTCACATTTTTAATGACAACTATATGTAGATAGATATTTTAAAATCCTAAATACTTGGTATCCTTTGTTCCAGGTGAAGTCTGAAATAGAACTGAGGGGACTCCCGGCTAACACAGAGTACCTGGTGGAGGTACAGGCTGTAGCTTTCTGGGCACAGAAATGTCTGAAGAGTGCAAAGTCTCAGCTGCTGTTAAATTCACCCCCACTCGGTGCATCATCAGCCCTTAGTGAATTTTGGTTCCAGCTCTGTCAGTCAGTTTATTGTCTGTGAATTTTCTCCCTCTCGGAGTGAAGATTCCCATGAAGACTCTGACCTGCAGACTACCCTGAATTAGTAGGGAAATTCCGTGTTTTGCTCTCTCTGCTTCCTTTACTGCTGTCCTCTTATCTGCCCCAACTCCTCTGCTGCCACATTCTAACGTTCCATGCCTGTGTGGAATGAATTCGGTGCTTCTCTGTCCAGTTCCAGTTAGATGAAGGTGCATGTCACACAGCCACCACCACAATTATCCCCGGCTGAAACCAGTAACAATGGTTCGCTATGCTCCAGCGCCCATCAGATTTGAGGGCTCTTTCAGTGCCAACACAGACCACTGTCCATCCTCAGTAGCCCCTCTGTGGATTGACTACAGCCCTTCCCAAGCCACAGCCTTGTGATTTGAAGTGCCTGGGGATCAGTTAACCCTCCTTGTTTTCTCTTCCTCTCCATAGGAGCAGAGTCTTTGGGTGAAAATCTTGGTTGGGAGTTTTGCCATTGACTTCCTCCTTTCTCGTCTCCCAGGGTGGCCAGTCACCACTTGTTCCCGCCTAAGTATCAACAGTCCAGAACAAATTATAGTTATGCTAAAAAGATTGTTATTATTAAAGTAATAGAACATAAACATCTAAGCAAAACTGTTACACTTCATCTCACCTAGGCACAAACTAGAGGGCTCTCGTGCAAGTGGTAAAGCTGGGTTACTAAGTGTGAAGGACGACAGCCCTGACCTTTATATGTTAGAAGTCCAAAGACTTTTTGAAGGGGCGTGCAGAGCTCGAAGCTGCAGGAAGTACAGTGTTGGTACGTTCACCCTGGGGGTTGGTGATACCCAGAGCAGACTGTGAAAGGAGCAGCTGTTAGGATTTACACAAGGCAGTCTGAGGAGCATCAGTGGACCATGTCAAAGAATTTCTACCTCATTATGCCCTGCAAAGTGACTGGTTTCTGTTCACCACACGCTGATCAAGGCCCCCGCCCTTTGCTGCTGGAGGTTGTGCATTCACCACAGAGTTGGCAGGACGGATTGGCCTGTTCCTGGGTGTGCCGTAAAAGAAGAAATCCTCTGGCTGACCATCTGTCAGAGTGCAGATCTCGTATGCTGTGTGGATGCTGGCTGTGTATTGCAGATGTGCCCTTTGCTGCACCGTCTTTCTTCATGAGAGATTACTGGGAAAGCAGAATTTGCACAGCTATTCCTGCAGCTCCGTTGATCGTGCCCTTTGAAGGTTACCACTGCTTATAAAAGGCAAAACTGCATCTCCACAATCTCCTTGTTCTCTGTGTATTTTCCACCTCTTTTCAGGGTTTAAATGAATGGGATGCTGATGTCATCAACATGTTGCTGTTCATTCATGCTGATATTTAATACCTCAGACACACACTCGGCTTTACGTACCCTGAGCATCTTGCCCATTGCAGGCCTTGCAGAATGAGGTGTTCTGGATAAGCCAAGTGGAAAAGATCTCGGAGGAAATCACACCACCAACAAACTGGCATCCTCTGTCATTTCACAGGACAGATAGAGGCAGGGGCTGTAGCAGTGCACGTTTCCTCACCCTGTTTTTCCAGGCTGCCACTGGGACGGAGGGTGACGACCTGTAGGGATGAAAAGGTAACTCAGTCTCCACGTGCCCGTCCATCCATAGCCCAATCCTGTTCCTATTGAAGGCAACAGCAAAGCTGCTATTGGCTTCAGTGGGAAGAGGGTTGGGCCCTTAGTCTTTAGCTTTACTACTATGGCTACCAGAAAATGCATGTGATGCGTCCACCTGTCCAGTAGGAAGTAGGCTGATACCCCCTCCCCCAACTCATTTCACGTAGCCATCAGAAAGCAACAGCCTTCAGTCACTGCCAACCTGGGCCAAACTGAACCCAGTGACCTGAGTAAAAGGCTCTGTGTCTCATTACCAGCCAGCCCCCAATCATACAATCTACACTACTATGTTTTTCAGTTAGTTCTAATGTTGGTCTTTATCCAGCCATTGAGCTGCGACTGTTCAGATTCTGCGGTATCTTTGAGGGCAAGTTTAAATTTTTTTTTTTACCTTATTCTACATACTGTAGTTTATGACAACCATTATTTAGACTCTACACATTGGGCCGAGTGTGTGTGTGTGTGTGTGTATATATATATATATATATATTGTGACAGACCCAGACCAGTGGGGTACAGGAGTCTGGTAGAGGGCAAATATACTGGTCATTGGATGAGTAGTTTTCTGTTCCCTGAGTGACCAGAGCAGGGGCTGCATTAGAGTAATCAGGAACCTGCTAGAACCAGTTAAGGCAGGCAGGCTAATTAGGACACCTGGAGCCAATTAAGAAGAAGCTGCTAGAATCAATTAAGGCAGGCTAATCAGGGCACCTGGGTTTTAAAAGGCGCTCACTTCAGTTTGTGGGGGGAGTGTGAGGAGCTGGGAGTGAGAGGTGCAAGGAGCTGAGAGGGTGTGCTGCTGGAGGACTGAGGTGCACAAGTGTTATCAGACACCAGGAGGAAGGTCCTGTGGTGAGAATAAGGAAGGTGTTTGGAGGAGGCCATGGGGAAGTAGCCCAGGGAGTTGTAGCTGTCATGCAGCTGTTACAGGAGGCACTATAGACAGCTGCAGTCCACAGGGCCCTGGGCTGGAACCCGGAGTAGAGGGCAGGCCGGGGTTCCCCCCAAACCTCCCAATTGACCTGGACTGGGGGTTCTCCCAGAGGGGAAGGTCTCTGGGCTGTTCCCCAACCCACATGGTGAATCTCTGAGGCAAGAAGATCTGCCAATAAGCGCAGGACCCACCAAGATAGAGGAGGAACTTTGTCACTATACATACATACATACATACATAATATGTTCAGAATCAATAGATTTTAAAAGAAACCTTTCCAGGATGATGTTCCTGGAGATTATTGTTTATATTTACTGATATTTATGTCAGGTTAGAAGTCTGATGTTGTCTTTTACTCAGACCTCTTTGACTGTTAATATAGCTATAGTGCCTGACCCTGTAAACCCAAACCATGTGCATAGCCCCACTGAATTCAATGGGACTATTGGCATGAGTGAAGTCTAGCCATGTGAATAAAAATTTGCACCACCATGTTCCATGACTATGGGGTCAGTCCTACAAAGTGCTGATCTGCCTGCTGGGAGGTACTGAGCATTTTCAGCTCCCACTGAAGTTGATGGGCATTAACATCAATCAGTATTTCTAGGAGGCGCTCAGCACCTTCCAGGATCAGGCCCTTACATCTCCTGTTGCAATTTTACAGCAGACTGTTACTATAAATATGTGATATCTCCATGTTTTTGCATTCAGATTTGAGGTCTGACCCACTCAGTCACACTGTGGAGGTATCTAATGAATAGCCAACATCCCATAAAGTATGCCACTTAAGACTAGAAGCAGCATCCCCTTATTATTATGATTCAGTTGGAAGTGCAGTGGAAGAAAGGAAAAGGTAATGTAACACAGGAATGAAATAGTGTACAATCAGTGTATTATGAAATTGTAACTCCGTGAGGAGTAAGTGGTCTCATCTTAAGTTTGAAAATGAGGATACCTTGATGGTTAAAAGAGGTCATTCGGCTTCTGGCAGCAGGGACAGAGGCTGTAATGTTGACTTAAGAACTGCATTCTTGGCTAAGCAAGTAATAAGTTGTACCACTGCAATCTTATCCCGTGAAATAAGTCTGATCAGTAAGTGGGCCCTGATTCATCAAAGCACTTAACACGTGCTTAAGTCCATCACTATTCAGCAAAGTAGTTCAGCATAGACTTAACTTTAAGCCCATGCTGAAGTCCCTTTAACTTCAGTGCTTGCTTAAGTGCATCGTTAAGTCGACGCCGTAAACATCAGCTTAAAATGTATTTGTTGCTTTTGAAATCATTTGGGTCTATAATGAAAGTTTCCTGTGTTGTGCTATGGAATAATATTTTTGTTTGACTAGCTAATGGTTAAGGGCTCCTTGCCATGCTAGTGCAGAGGGGGGGCTGGTAGGGCCCAGCAGAAGAGCACTTCCAGCTGAGTCCTCCATTGTGGACCCAAGATCTACAGAATTTGGGCCATGACTGCTTATAGGTCCTTAGGCTCTGCATTATTGGCCGCTTACATCCCCTGTCTTCCCGTTAGGGTGACTAGATGTCTCAATTTCCCAATTTTATAGGGACAGTCCTAATATTTGGGGTTTTGTCTTATATAGGCACCTATTACCTCCCTCCCCCCCCCCGTTCCCATCCCGATTTTTCACACTTATTTGGTTAATCTACTTCCTGCCCTCGGGCTGGCCTCTCCACCAGAGGGGCTGGCGTGGAGGTGGGGGGGAGGAGGAATGTGTTTATTTGAGAAATCAAATACATTGAGAAATCAGTTTGAGTTCTTTGAGAAATCAAATTCAGAGGGCCAAATTCTGCTCCTTGTTACACCATATATAAATCCAGAGTAACTCCATTAATTTCAATAGAGCTGTGTAGGGTTTAACCCACTGTAAATGAGAACAGTAAAGCTGGAAGAAAATTGGAATTTCCATCTCGTAGGAAATTCTGCTATTTCAAAATTTGTTGTCGTCCCAAGTTGTGACAAAAATTTGACATACTGGATTTTTTTTTTTTTTTGAAGGACAGAAAATTCCAAAAGAATTCGATTTGGAAATGTCGAAAGGCTACATTTCAGCTCAGCGTAGCATTGAACTGTGACTGCCTGAGCTGCCACGATGCCTCATGGGAGTTATAATTCTGGTGTTTCAAGCCACAGTTCTCCATGAACTGGACTCTGAGGCTGGACTAGATCTCTAATAGTGCTCCTATTGGTGATGGAACTCCCATAATGCATTGTGGTAGCTCAGCTAGAGAAGAGACTGGTGCATCATGGGAGAGGAGAAGGAAGGCATGAGACAACTGAATTACCTCTCCCATGAGGTGACTCGGGCAGATGCAGATTAATCTTGAACTGGCCAGAAATGAAATGTTTCAATTTGATGAACCAAAATCTTTCAGTTTGGCTTTACCTGACCCAGAATTAAATATTTTGTTGCAATTTTCCCAATGGAAAAATCAAAAAACGTGGACAATACCTACATTTTTCACTGGAAAATTTCAGTTGTCAAAACTGCATTTTCCGTCTAAAAAACCTTTTGATAGAAAATTCCCAACCAGCTTTAGAGAATGAGGTTTGCCCCAAGAGGTAAAATCCTGGTTGCATTGAAGTCAAGGGGAGTGTTGTTGATTTCAGTCGGACCAGAATTTCATCCATGGAGTTTTTTCTTTTGCAGCAGGAGGGAATTTTGTGGGCCTATATCTGAAGGTACCAGCGCATTCTTAAAGCCAATGGCCTATTTAAAAAAGGGGCAGTTGTATGTCCCATTGCTTCACCGGCGGTGTGGTTCCACCAAGAGTAGCATGCTTTTGGTTTTTATTCCAGAGAGCCACAAAGTCTAGCACTTACTTGTTCAAATGCAGCAGAAGAAAAGGCAGCCGTTCAGGTAAGTCCTGGACTCCACTGTGCTGTGTTTAAAAGCATCACTGTGAACTGTTTATGTGAAGGAGTCAGCACTGAATGCTGTAGGTGCCAAGTGCAGTCCTAACTTCTATTTTAGGAGCTGTGCTGTATATCAGAGCGTCTCTGTTCATTTGGTCTCAGTGCACTGCATGATTCAACTACTGGAGAGGCTTCCTGTCAGTACAGAAGCAGCAGATTTTATTAACCGCCAGAGAGTCCAATTTGGGAGCAGACAGTCAGTCCCAGGCTGGGGGCAGATTATTAACAATCTCCTATGAGCAGGGAGCAATTCCTTGTATTGCTAGGTCAGGGAATGACCCTGAGCTAACAATTTTACCGTGGGGCAAAGTGATGTGATAATAGCCAGAGAGAGAAGACAAATAACAAGAGTAGGGGTAGAGGGAAATAACATTTCTTTTCAGTGGAAGTTTTTTCCCCTAAGACCTCTTCCTAAGATGTATGGAGCTTCGGAAGACGTGTTGCTAAGTTAGTTCAAAGAACAGGAGTACTTGTGGCACCTGAGACTAACAAATTTATTAGAGCATAAGCTTTCGTGGACTACAGCCCACTTCTTCGGATGCATATAGAGTGGAATAAATATTGAGGAGATATATATACACACATACAGAGAGCATAAACAGGTGGGAGTTGTCTTACCAACTCTGAGAGGCCAATTAATTAAGAGAAAAAAACTTTTGAAGTGCTAATCAAGATAGCCCAGTACAGACAGTTTGAATTCTTTTATTAACAAAACTAAATAAAAATACAGATGGGTCTGGACCAGAACCCTGGATCTAAACTAGGGCTGTCAAGATATTTAAAAAAAACTAATTGTGATTAATCGCACTGTTAAACAATAATAGAATACCATTTATTTAAATATTTTTGGATGTTTTCTACATCTTCAAATATATATAAATTTCAGTTACCACACAGAATACAAAGTGCACAGTGCTCACTTTATATTTTTATTACAAATATTTGCACTGTAAAAATGATAAACAAAGAAATAGTATTTTTCAATTCACCTCAGTCCACTCAGTCCTACTTCTTGTTCAGCCAATCGCTCAGACAAACAAGTTTGTTTACATTTGCAAACCTTAATGTGTTGTTGCTACAGGAATAATCTCCAAACGTCAACATTATTCTTCTCTCCACAGAATGCTGCCAGTGCAGGTTCCTTGGACTGCATTCTCCTAGGTACTATCTGTGCTGACTTCAGAGTTGTGTTTGAGCATCGTTTGCAACTACCTCGTGTTCTAATTTAGAATGGGGAGGGCCAAGCAATACTTTGAAAAACTCTGTGCTGGGCCAGGCTAAAACACTGCTTTAGAGAAAGGGTTTTAACATGCTCTGCTCCATCCATATGCTAGCTGGCCAGACTGTTCTAAACTGGCTGATTAGGAATCCTGTTTTTAATGTGATTTTTTTTTTTTTAAACACAGCAGTGAAGCTAGTGTAGATGGGGCTTGGCTGCTTTCCAGCAACCCTGTCTGTCTGCTGGGAGAGATAATAAAAGCAATTGATAGCAAGCTTGTTAAAAAAGTTCAATAATACGTTATAGAAGCTGAAAAGTAATTCTAACAAGCTTTCTTGCCACATTCTTCAACATGGTGCTGGCTGCTCCCCACTGTACTCCAGCCTTCTACAAATTAATGCATGCAACTTTTTCCTTCTAGCCTGGCAGCAAGGCAGAGACTGTGATCAGTTATTCCCTTTGGATGGAGCAAAAAGAATTGCTGGAATATTTCTTAGGCCATCAGGACATTAACTTCTGAATTTAATGCACAGGGCTATGTGGCTGGTTTGGAAACAGCTTTTAGTTTGACAAAGTCTATTGCCCCTATGAAAAAAGCTGTGGTGAGTGATGGTTCATGCATATTTTCTTCAATTGTCTGTGAATTAGAATGAAGAGATCTATGAAATGTCGCCCATAGGTTTCTATCCTACCGGCTATAAGCAGTGTCCAGCTATTCCAGACACACATTGAATTTGTTACATGTGGGCAGAATGCTTGTGTGTCAATTCATCTTGAACAGCTATGGGAAGAAGAAACTAGAAGCAGGCAGGACTTGACCCTACAGTTCTTGGCAGCAGCTGTGCCTGTCCGCAGTCAGGCTCAGTCACATCGGAGAACACTGGAAAGTGGAAATTATAAGAGCAATTTTAAAATATCTCTATAAAATGTTATAGCATCAAAATGGGCAGGCAAGGAACCAGCTGTGGTTGGAAGTCCAGTATTCTGTCCCAGTGCTGAAGGCTAGATGCTGTTATCTTTTGTTTTTAATAGAGCTGTCGATTGATTGCAGTTAATTCACGCGATTAATTCAAAAAAATTAATCGCGATTTAAAAAAATTAATCGCACTGTTAAACAATGGAATGCCAATTGAAATGTATTAAATATTTTTGGATGTTTTTCTATATTTTCAAATATATCTATTTCAATTACAACACAGAATACAAAGTGTACAGTACTCACTTTATATTTTTTATTACAAATATTTGCACTGCAAAAAACAAAATAAATTTTAATTAGTCTAATACAGGTACTGTAGTGCAATCTCTTCATCGTTAAAGTGCAACTTACAAATGTAGTTTTTTTTGTTACATAATTGCACTCAAAAACAAAACTATGTAAAACTTTATAGAGCTTGCAAGTCTACTCAGTCCTACTTCTTATTCAGCCAATTGCTAAGAGAAACAAGTTTGTTTTCATTTACGGGAGATAATGCTGCCCACTTCTTAATTACAATGTCACCTGAAAGTTGAGAACAAGTGTTTGCATGGCACTGTTGTAGCTGGTGTCGCAAGATATTTACGTGCCAGATGTGCTAAAGATTCATATGCCTCTTCATGCTTCAGCCCTCGTTCCAGAGGACATGCTTCCATGCTGATGACACTTGTTTAAAAAAATAATGAGTTTATTAAATTTGTGACTGAACTCCTTGGGGGAGAATTGTATGTCTCCTGCTCTGTTTTACCTGCATTCTGCCATATATTTCATGTTATAGCAGGCTCGGATGATAAAGAGATTGCACTCCAGTACTTGTATTAGATGAATTAAAATTCCTTTTGTTTTTTACAGTGCAAATATTTGTAATAAAAATAGAGCACTGTACACTTTGTATTCTGTGTTGTAATTGAAATCAATATATTTGAAAATGTAGAAAACATCCAAAATATTTAAATAAATGGTATTCTATTATTGTTTAACAGCGCGATTAATCGTGATGCATTTTTTAATCGCTTGATAGCCCTAGATTTTAATATACATTCTATCCATGATTTGACATTTTAGGAGTTTTTTCACATTGGGATGAGGGTGAATGTGTTGCAAATGGTTCAACAAATCCCATTGCAAGCTGCAAAGTTAGAGGCCTGATCCTGCAAGGTGCTGAGTGCCCTCAGTGCCTATTGAGTTCAATGCAAGTTGGGGGCACTCAGCACTTCAAAGGGTTTCAGTGAGGTGGCCCAAGTTTTATTTAGGGAACAATTGGGTTCACTTTTCTTATTTATAAATTACCTAACGCTCATCTGTAGATTGATATATCCATGTATTTATCTGGCCCTTATCACTGTACTCTCTGAGCACCCTGGAATCATTAATGCATTTTATCCTCGCCACACCCCTGTAAGGTAGGGAAGGAATATCTCCATCTCACTGAGCACAGCATCGCTTAAGTGACTTGCACAAGATCACACAGGAAGTCTGTGGCTAAACCAGGAACTGAACTGGGCCGCCTGAGTTAGTCCTGTGCCCTGTCCATAAGAGACTTCCTTTTCCCAAAAATAAAATATAATCATTATTTTAGCCAAAAAAAAAGCTTCTTTTCATTCATATCACGTGTGCTCTATAGTAATCAGTAGTTAAATTCATCCTGAATTACAGAGGTCTAGATTTGTAATTTCTAGCTACAAGAAGTATAGTTATATAACATTGTTTTTTCTGACTGTCCTGTGCAACATGGACAGTTTTACAACAATATCTGCTTCCCTATTTGTCCTGTTTAAACCAGGGCCCCACCAGCTGGCTAGGCAAATGACGTTGAAACCCGAGAAGCTAATGGCTTTCAGGAGGGTAAATGGCTCCATGAAGGAGAATTTTGCCAGCAGGCTTTGCAGAGACACCGAGCACGGCTATCCGTTTAGCTGGCCAGAAATCTCTAGCATCAGTCAAAAAGCTGCTGTCCCTGATTGTCGTGCCTCCCAGAGACTAATACTTCCTCCTGTAAGGGTAATCAGTTTCAGTCCACTAAAGGATGTCATATGGCACATTCTATTAGGGCGCATTAGGAATTTTCTGTAATACAGTATTTATTGCTGGGAGCTATAAGACCAGGCTCATTGGTGCAGTGTCTCTGCAGACAAATCATCGTCAATACAGTCTGCTCAGACATTCAGCTCAGATCTTTAATTTCCTTCCTTTACCTGTGGTCATTTGTCTTTGGCTAGGGGAACGTGCAGAACCTCCTACAGAATAGGGAAGGGATATTTGCTAAATGGGTGATACTGCAATCACCTTTAAAATGTTTATTGGGCAAAAATTTTGCTCTTGGCTAGACTGGTGTAAATCTTGCCTTCACAGTAGCTAATCTGGATTTACACCAGTGTAAATCCATTGAAGTGGATCGAAAGTTTCACACTGACTTCAGTGGGCTTTGGATCAGGCTCTAAATGGACTGGTGGACTGGGAGAAAAGAAGGGTATTTTTTAAACGTGTTGTCTACCAGATTTTAACTAACACTCATGTAGACAGGGTTTAATACCTTTAAAAACATGTTAAGTGGTCATGATCAACTAGGCTCTGCCTTAGAGTCAGCCATGACCAGCTAACATGGTTTTAAAGGTGCTGAATCCTGTTTCTGTTAGGTCATAAGTGACGTTTTAAAAGTGTTATGTAAAATGTGTTTTAAAAGAAGACCTTTTCCCGTAGTCTAGACAAGGCTAACGAGAGCTGAATTTGCTCCACTCTCTACTGATCTCCTCACTTAGCATTCCCTAGGAAGGCCCAGACCCTGCAAATAGGGCGGGATGATTCGGGCATACGCTAACGGTTTTTTACAATGCACAAGTTCCAGAGTGTAAATCTAGCTAAACCAAATAATAAAAACATGGAAGGGTTGGTGAGAGACACTGAGCAGATACTGTTTTAAAGTGCAGTAAAATACTTCTTGAACAGTGGTGAATCTAGGCGCTATTCTAGAGCAGCAGTGTGGCCTAGCAGACAGGGGACTCAGCTAGAAGATGGGAGTTCAATCCCTTGCCCTGCCACCGAGCTGTTATGTGACTCTGGGCAAGCCATGTCACTTCTGTTTCCTCTCCCATCCTTTGTCCATGTAGATTTTAAGTTATTTAGGGCAGGATATAGTGTCTGTCACTGCCTGTGTGCAGCATCTGGCACAATGGGGGCCTGGCCACAGCCAATGCTTCGAAGCACTACGGCAATGCAAATACTATGGTAGATGTTTCACTTCAGTGAGATTTTTTTTTTTTTTTTTAAATGTAAGAAAAATCATCTGAGTGTATTCTGTTAACTCACCTGTTCTTCCCTTTTTAGGAGCAAGCATTTGTGATAATCCATGATCTTAAACCCTCAACCATTTACCAAACTGACGTTCAAGTGCTCTCAGCCACTGGTCATGGGCAGCCACACTGGGAACCTTTCAAACACCAGAGGCTGAAGCTGTAAGCTAATAAGGTTATTCACCTGGGGCCTAACTCTGCAAACTCTGATGCACATGAGTAATCCAATGGGATTACTCACATCAGTGGAGTTACTTGCATGAGTTCAATGTTTGCAAGACAGGGCGTCAGACATGCCTTCATTCTAAGGGCACTAATCATACAAATGTTCTTATTTGGAGAGGGTTTGGTGCTCCGACAATGAAATGCTGTTGCTGCTTCTGCTGCTGTTCGCCATTTGGACAGCATGGGTGGAAAGAAGGTTCCTGTACATTTAACATGTTGCTTCCCTCTGGTCTGGACAAAGTGCTAATCTGACCTGCATTTAAAAAGCCCATGGATGTCAAATGAACTGGCACGTCGGTTGACAATGAAAACTGATCTTCTGCCGTATCTCTTGAAATACATGAATGTTGTGGCGGATAATCACTTAGTACCGCATCTACAAAAACAACAGGTCCCAGGTTTACACAGCCTCTAGCTCCTTATTAGCGTGTTCTGTGTTAATCTGCAATCTCACTGAAGGAAACGGGAGATTGCAGAGAGCAAGGAACACAGAACGGGGACCTTTATAGATATACCAGTTGTCAGCTGAACTGTCCCAGTTTTTTCACTGAAGAACTGAATTATCCCCCTCAGAAATGCCCTTCTTCATTCATCATACTGACCTGATGCAGTAAAATACATGAGTGTATCAGACTTTGTACATATGTAAGTTTGAGGTTTAAATCTATTACATACCAGCTGTTGGTTGTAGGCCAAAAGCCTGGCACTCTTCTTATGTGTATGCCTTGCTGGGTCTTTGATAAAGACCAGGATCATTGAACGGTTCATCCTGAGTTCCCTATTTCATCCTACTCTCCTAACGCTTAGATTTTTGAGCCCTATACACAAAAAAGTACTATCAAACTCTTTCATAAATCTGGGAGGAAATCACATAATGAAAGGGATGTTGATGAAGAAGTTGATATTCCTTCACATTCCCATGACTTCACGACATTTGGTGTACCCACAGTAATTTTGAGATGTTCAATTTTATGAATAGTTTGATTTTATGACCGCCTTAATCCCCATTTAGTTCATAATATAAAAACTTCACTGTAATACACTTCTTTGTGTTACTGGGATTGTCACAGCACACAGCATTCCAGAAGCAACTACAGTAGTGGTATAACCTTTTTGGATTAGATTCTAACCTTCTGCTAGAACAGGCTTTTGCCTAGTGTTTCAAGTTCTAACAAAGCCAGTGTTAAAAATGAAGAGTAGTAACAGTGGTGTCCGGTTCCAATTTGTTTCTTATTCAGTTTTCATTATAAACGTCCTACTCTGATAACAATTAAAAGCAGCATGGTGTCAGTAAATAGTTTAACATTTTGCCATCAAGTGAGAGACATAATATACTGGTTCCAGTAGAGCTCCATCTGTAACCATTACTTCCAGGAGGAGCGTTCCTCCTAACCTTCTCCCTGATATGATGCGGGTTGAGAGAATATAGCTATACTGTTGTAATGAAAACTATTCCGGTAAATTGGAAGACAGTGGATCAGAATAATCCTGGGTATAACTTATACTTGACCCAATGTAATTTCTGTGACTCAAAGATGCAGTAATGTACAGTAAGAAGTGTTTTGCCTTAAACTTTCTAGATCTTTCTATTAATTCTTATGACCCCCATTCCAGTAGTATCTGAGCACCTCACAATCTTCAATGCGTTTATCCTCACAACAGCCCTGTACTATCATTCCCTGGACTCCCAAGCCTTAGGCTAATGACCTAACCACTGGACCATCCGTCCTCTCTGACGAGATTCGCCTTCCATCAGAAATATTTGTAAACACTGTAATTAAGAAAACTGTAAATGTTTGCATTTAGCAGAATGAGAGCTAGAATACCAGTGTTTGTCTAAGAGCTATTAAGGCTCTTAAAGCATCAGTCCGATTGTGAAGACAACTGGTGAAATTTTCAAAAGCACCTAAATTGCTTAGGTGCTTTTGAAAATGTTAGCCAATATAATACTTGGCAGAGGTGTTGTGAGCAGTGGTGCAGTCCTGATTTTTTTTGAAATACTGGTACCCCATTATGACCTCATACATATAGTGCATGCGAGCTCATGCTATGCAAGGGATGCCATTTTGGTCTACAAAGTGGCACCCTCCACATGGCCGCGTGGAGGATGCCATTTTGTTTCTTTAAGTGCTGAATGGCATTCCGACCTCAATACATCACTGGTCACGAGGGTTAATAAAGCTTTTTGAGTACTTTGAACTTGGGTACTAAGTTTTAATACTGTATTATTAGGTACAAGATAGAGGTCAAGATTTTGATTTTGGGGGACCCAACTTGTGCCACTTTAAAGAGACTAGATTTTCAGAAACTGCTGAACACCTGGCCTCTAAAAACAAGGCTCCTTTATGTGAGCTCAAACTGGGAACCAAAAATGGTGGCACCCAAAGTCACAAGTCATTTTGTAGAATCTAGGCCATTAATTAAAAAGAAAAGAAAAAAAAGCTCGTGGACAACTTTCTGTTTAGAAAGTATATTTCTTCAGGAAGAGTGTCATACTAGAATACATGAACAGATCAAAATATTTGTAAGCTTTGTTTCCTAAAATACGTACCAAAGAGAACCACCCCTACATTTGCTGTAGTCTTGTTTAGTTCATTTTTTAATGTACTTTAACTTTTTTACTCATTACAGTTCAATGATAATCGTGAGCCTTTCTTTTTAGGTGACAAATCTGAGGAACTGTCCTAGACTGAGGTGTCATTAGAGGTGGTTTTGGAACAAACTGATAAACTAAACAGTAATAAGTCACCAGGACCAGATGGTATTCACTCAAGAGTTCTGGAGGAACTCAATTGTGAAATTGCAGGACTACTAACTGTAGTCTGTAACCAATCATTTAAATCAGTTTCTGTACCAAATGACTGGAGGATAGCTAATGTGACACCAATTTTTAAAAAGGGCTCCAGAGGTGACCCTGGCAATTACAGGCCGGTAAGCCTGACTTCAGTACCGGGAAAACTGGTTGAAAGTATAGTAAAGAACAAAATTGTCAGACACATAGATGAACATGATTTGTTGGGGAATAGTCAACATGGTTTATGTAAAGAGAAATCATGCCTCACCAATCTACTAGAATTCTTTGATGGGATCAACAAGCATGTGGACAAAGGAGATCCAGTAGAGATAGTGTATTTAGATTTTCAGAAAGCCTTTGACAAGGTCCCTCACCAAAGGCCTTTCAGCAAAGTAAGCAGTCATGGGATGAGAGGGAAGGTTCTCTCATGGATTGGTAACTGGCTAAAAGATAGGAAACAAAGGGTAGGAATAAATGGTCAGTTTTCAGAATGGAGAGAGGTAAATAGTGGTGTCCGCCAGGGGTCTGTACTGGGACCAGTCCTATTCAACATATTTATAAACGATCTGGAAAATGGGGTAAATAGTGAGGTGGCAAAATTTGCAGATGTTACAAAACTACTCAAGGTAGTTAAGCCTTAGGCAGACTGCGAAGAGCTACACAAGGATCTCTCAAAACTGGGTGACTAGGCAAAAAAATGGCATATGAAATTCAATGTTGATAAATTCAAAGTAATGCACATTGGAAAACATAATCCCAACTATCCATATAAAACAATGGGGTCTAAATTAGCTGTTACCACTCAAGAAAGAGATCTTGGAGTCATGGATAGTTCTCTGAAACCATCCACTCAATATGCAGCAGCAGTCAAAAAAGCAAACAATGTTGGTAATCATTAAGACAGGGATAGATAATAAGACAGAAAATATCATATTGCCTCTATGGTACACCCACATCTTGAGTACTGCATGCAGATGTGGTTGCCCCATCTGAAAAAAGATATATTGGAAATGGTTCAGAAAAGGGCAACAAAAACGATTAGGGGTATGGAACACCTGGCGTATGAGGAGAGATGAATAAGACTGGGACTTTTCAGCTTGGAAAAGAGACGACTAAGGGGGCATATGATAGAGGTTTATAAAATCATGACTGGGGTGGAGAAAGTAAATAAGGAAGTGTTATTTATTCCTTCTCATAACGCAAGAACTAGGGGCCACCAAATGAAATTAATAGGCAGCAGGTTTAAACCAAACAAAGGGAAGTATTTTTTTCAAACAACGCACAGTCAACCTGTGGAGCTCCTTGCCAGAGGATGTTGTGAAGGCCAAGACTATAAGAGTGTTCAAAAAAAAAAGAACTAGATAAATTCATGGAGGATATGTCCATCAATAGCTGTTAGCTAGGGTGGGCAGGGATGTCCCCAGCCTCTGTTTGCCAGAAGCTGGGAATGGGCGACGGGATAGATCACTTGATGATTCCTGTTCTGTTCATTTCCTCTGGGGCACCTGGCATTGGCCAATGTTGGAAGACAGGATACTGGGCTAGATGGACCTTTGGTCTGACCCAGTATGGCTATTGTTACGTTCTGTGAATGTATTTATTTCTAAGTTTGAAGTGAGATGCACAGATATTCATATGTTCCATATACTAAAATCCAGGAACGATGGAATGCTAGCCCTTTGACGATATCTTCAGCTTTACTCTGACTCTGAAATGAAATGGAGTAAAGTAATTTGCCTCTTGAAATTATTTCAGTTGTCATAATGTTTATTTGTGGTTGAGTTTCCCTGTTTGGCTGTTCTTCCATTGTTTAGCGAATGCAGGCTGATCGTTAGCAACCTCCAAATAAAACACGATTATGTGAAACTTGACCTTTACCTAACAGACCGTACTGTTGCTTGGCTGTCTGTACTTAAGAGGCTCAGCAACCAGTTGGTTCACTGGGTATTATGGATCCCCTTCTAGTAGCTAGCTGCTCTACATAAGAACCCGCCACTGCTACAACATAATGGAGCTACTCCTTTAGCTTAAGTGGTAGAGGCTGCAGCTTTTTATGCTGAAGGTCGCATGGTTCAGCCCTCACTGATGACCCATGTGGGTAGGGGATTTCATCTACATGGGGTTCAAAGCCCTTTTATTCCTGAAGGAACTGAAGCCAGCCTATGTTCAATGCAATGAAGCCTACACTCATGATCACATTAAGACTTCAAGTTTGAATACCCAAAGGCTGTCAGGCTGTCAGCGTTCCTTTCCATGATTCGGTGTCACCAAGTCTGTAGTATTGGGTGAGTTTCTTAAAGCCCCATTGCCTGGCGGCATATGATTATGTGAGAATCTGGCTTTAAAAAAAAAAAAAAAAAAAGTGTGTTACTAGCCATTGTGGATGCAGAAAAAGCATGAAAATGTGACCTGAGCGCTCCCTAAAGGCCCAGAAGCCAAAAAAAAACTAACCCCAATGGATTATTATTATTTTTTAAATCTCATGATTTTTGGGTCTGACTCATGACTGTTAAATGCTTGGAACTGATAATACTAATGAGTGCTTCGATCAGGCCAGGATTTAGAGGCCGAGCTCATGTTACAGTGAGGTAGAGAGCCAGGGAGAATTGCAGGGTCTGTCTGTGTCAAGCAGCTAGATAAAGATTCCTCTTTCCATTCACTATAAGTTACAGTCCTATTGTGCTCCCTGAACTCTGCACAGTCCATCTTCCTTTCTGAGGTTGCTGTTTAATGTATTAATGGAAGCCAGAGGATTGTGTAAACCGGAATGCTGATCACTTAACCATTCCAGGGCTGGACTTAACATACAGAAGAGCAAATGGTTGCCTAGGGCAGCACAGTGAGAGAGAGCTGAGCTGGACAATTTCCAGTTTGCCTAGCAGAACAGCAAAAAAGCACCAAGCCCTCAGTCTGGCACTGACCCCACTGTTTCGGTTGCAGCATTACCCCATCACGGTACAACACTCCTTTGTTACAATATTTCACGATCCAGTTTCAATACCCAGAGGAACACGTACACTGGTAGATGCTGCATAATCTCAAAATATTTGCCTCACGCCCCAACCACACAAAGCTGAAGCAAAGTCCATGTGGGCTGGCTGCCTCCCAACATTCCCTGCTTCATTGACTCTCTTCTGCTTGGAGGAGCTATTGTAGCTTCTTCTCACAAAGGTTACCAAGCCAGAGAAAATGCACCCTTCCCCCTCCCTACGTATATAGAACTTCCTATTTCCAAAATGCTGTGCAGCTATTCTCACAGCACAGCTGTGAAGCCGGTCAGTATTATCTCCATTTCAGGGGTAGGGAAACTGAGACACAATGAGGTTAAGTTCAAGATCACATAGGGAGGGATAAACCCTCCCCTATCTGCTGCAGCCAAGGAAATTCCTGGCTGTAGCTGCACCACCGGTGGAGAGGATTTGGAACGCGCCTTGGGGCACAGTAGATCAAAAGACGAGCCTTTAAAGGCTCACGATTGTAGCCTTTGGGTGCTCCCCTAAATAAACAGTGACAATAATTTCTCAAAGTGAATGAATGGTTGTTAAATGGTTTGATATCATTGAGTAATAGGGTCTGCAGAAGGGGAAGTGTTGTAATAAACTAACATGTATGTACCACTGTCTGCTACTTGATGGGATTAGCACTGCTTCTCTGTGTGTCATAGGCCCCATAGTGTTAACAACTAATTGCAGAGTTGTCAACTATCATGATTTTATCATGAGTCTCCTACTATGTTTCGCTTTTAGTTGCTCTTGATCTCCCAATTCCCAGCATCAAACTCACTCACTTTTTCCCATTTAAAATGTCTGCAATGAGCTATTACCTAAAGCCAGAGGGTGTCTTCTGTCAAGATTGCTGGCATTTCCCATCAGCCTTTTTTCAGGGGGTTGTGCATATTAACACTGACAGACCCTGGTCGTTGGTGGGCAGGATTGGACCTTTGGAGCTAAATGTATGAGCCAAAAGCCAACTGGCTGTTAGCAGACTCATTTTATCTCTCTCTCTAAGTGGTCTTGATGCCACTAGATGCACCATACCCAGATGGTGTGTGGGTTACACGTATGTCTGGGCTTTCCAGGACATTGCCTCTTTTTTGAGCCTCTGTCCTCTTGTCCTGGTGGATTTTTCAAATAACAGGAAATGTCCTGGATTTTTGCAGAGCAGGTGCTGTAGTTCAGAAAGAGCCATGATTGGTCCGCTTCCACCTGCATCCGCAGCTGATTGGTCCAGTCCCCTGCAGCCACAGTTGTAGGCCCTGGGGAGGGAGTCCTGCAGGGGGACCCTGACTGCCGGCTGTTGCTGCATCCTGGGCTTGCGCCAGTTGCCCTACCACTGTGACAGGGAGCGACACTGTCCCCCCACTTCCAGTGAGTACTCCTGACACAGATACCCCCTTCAGATCCCCGCCCAACTTCTCTCCTGCTGCAATGTCCTCTTGTTGGGAACCTGAAATATGCTAACCCTACTTGTGCCTTCAGTAGAAATGGCTGCCATCTCCCATTGTTTCCAATGAGACAGAACCCGGGCTGCCTCCAGGAAAGATGGGTACCTCCTAGGGTCAGGAAAGTGGAACCAAGACAGCATAGACTCATAGACTTTAAGGTCAGAAGGGACCATTATGATCATCTGGTCTGACCCCCTGCATGCTGCAGGCCATAAAACCGTCCCTACCCCTTCCCTGGACTCTGCTGTTGAAGTCCCCAGCAGGGGGACTGGGGAAAGGAGAGGGGGCAGGAAAGACAATGAGAAGGGGCAGGGGGATGTGGGGCAGAAGAAAAGATGCAGTAAAGTTGGCAGGAAGGAGAAATGGGGGTTCAGGAGAATGGGGGATGCAGGAGGAGCCTGGGCAATATGTGGAGCAGAAGAGACTGAAAAGGTGCAGGAGGGAGAGTGAGGGAGTATAGGGGAATGTGAGGGATAGGGAGGAGATGGGTGAAGGGGAATTGGAGGTGGCAGATAGTAAGGGATAGGATACAGTAAAGTGAAACAGAAGGAACTATGGGGGAATTAAATGCAAAGGCCAGGTGTAAGACAGAAAAGGGGGGGGGGGGCATGGAGGGAGAAGGGGGGTGGAGCAGGACACTAAGAGGGGCAGGGAGAGGGATGGGGAAGGGAGTCGAGCAGGTTAGTGGGGAGGGAGATGGAGACGGATGGAATGATAATTCCCCCAGCCACCAACCTAAAAGTGAGGTGCACATAAGTTCCCTCTGGACAGCTAAGTGAGAAGCTATGCATTTTTGTATGTGCAGGTAAGAGTACATTTTGCCCGCACACCCCTCAACAGTCAGAAGACAGACCAGAAGTTTTTGTTTTAATCGCATGATTTTTAAGCCAGTGATGCTTTGGGTTCTAAGTGCTGGTTCCTGAACACTTGGCGTTGGCACTAGTGCCATGGGGGGATTCTCCTTTAGCCAAGACCCATGATTTAGGGAGAGGTGCTGGCTCTGTCCCTGTGAAGTTTGGAGTGGCCGGGGATCGGCTCCGAGCTTATTAGAAACGCTCGCAGACTCTCGCCTCTAAAATAGCCACCCCGTACCAAATCTACTGGAGGGGCAATAAAAGCACCCCGAGCAGGATGGATGGTGGGGGCAGAGAAGGGGGCAGAAAGCTGCTGTTGGGGGGCTTGCAATGAATGTCCGGCAAGCAGAGGTGTGGGAATCAGGGTGGTCTCTGGGAGATGACGAGTGGGGCGGTGTGGGTTTGCCAGGCACGGGGAGAAGGAAAGGGGGGGAAGTGTGTAGCGATCCTGGGGCTTTAATAATGGCAATGACCTCAGGGGAATGGAGGGGGGGAAGGACACAGACAGGTCCTTTTCAACAGAGATGGATTTAATTGTGACTGTCCCTTTAAATCGATAGCCAGGGCCTCGATGGTGGGAAAAGCGTGTGGCTGTGTCCTGGCTTTCCTGTGGGGGGGGGGGGGGGGGCGGGGGGGAGAGAGCACGTTAGCGTACGTGACGCAGGCGCGCTGAGGACCAGGCCCCTTCGAGCACATGCGCACTAGCTGAACTGCTCTCGCCGCCCTTCGGGCCTGTCGCGGGAGAGTGAGGTAGTCAGTGTGCGCCGGCGCAGTGCGCAGGGACTTGCCCACGTGAGGCGCTGCTCAGTGACTGGCGGGAGGCGCTGCGCCAGCCAGGGGTGCCGGCGGCGGCGGGAGCCGGAGCCGGAGCCGGGGGCGCTTTGCTGCGGCCGGGATGCGCTGGACGACAACGAGGGACAGAGGTACGAGCCGGGGCTCGGCTCCCGCCCGCCTGGCGGCCGGTTGGGGCAGCAGGGGCCGGTTTGGGGCCGGGGGGGGTAGAGTTTGAGGAGCGGAAGGGGGGCCCAGCGGGTGGGGGCTGCGCGTGGGGGG
>NC_048306.1:95782995-95972818 GCF_013100865.1 Trachemys scripta elegans
CTCCCATTTTCATTGTGTGTATAAATTAAAATTTTCCGTTTCCATATTTCAACCATTTAGTTGTTTTTTCAAAACTTTTCATAGGGTGGTCTTCTGTTCGTATTAAGCTAGCTGTGAAAATTCTCTAATAACTTCCAGAAATGCACATAATCTTTACAGTGTCGCAAGCATGTAGCTGAACAGAAAAAGGAAGAATATTCACAGTTAAGGATTCAAATGTGCCATATGTTTTCCAGTACTTCTTTTCACTGAGGATGGTGACATAGTAAGTTCATTTTGCTCTAGCAATGAATGTCATGTGTTAACTAAAATATAGCTGGGATGGCACATGTATGAACTATGCTCACAAACAAAGTAAAAGGACCTTTTGGGGTTAAAAATTGTTGCACCTGTGCAGAATTTGGCCCTTGGTGTTAAATTGAGTTTCTGTACTTGAATATAACTATTTAATTTTACTGGAGAAAATACTAGTTGTGCACATCTGAGGCAAAATTGGACCTAAGTAATCTGGCAGTTTTTACATTTAATTTTAAAATGGCAGCCAGAAGAAGTTTATTGTATGAGGACTAATTATTCATACCAATGTTATATAAAATTAAATTTCTTTGCATTTATAGGCGTGCATGACACCTCTGCAAAATAAACTTGTATACCTCAAATACCTTGGTTTCAAAATTTAGTTAATATTGAATTGCTCCCAAGGTAAAATTTTGAATACCAAGTTTGTACTTGACGCTAACTTAAAACAAGAGTCCACATGTGCCAGTGCAACAAATGTTGTACCATATGTAATCTGTAAGTTATCTCACCTTGACACTAATCAGTATGTGGCAAATAAGGGGAAATAAATGGAAACATACTGTTTCGGTGTAGTGTAAATAAAATATAGTGGAGTTTAACATCCCCAAAGAGTGGGAGTATTCTCAGAGCTGAGGCAAACTGTGTGCTGTCATCCTGCTGTGCCTACTTACTGCAGCTAAGAAAACAGGACCTGGCAGTGAGTGATCCTAGACAGTGTATGCCATGTATTGCATTGGATTTAAGGATGTAGTGTCAGCTGTATCTTCGAAGTTTCTTTGATTTTTAAGCCCAAATTCTTTGATTTCATGTAACCGTTTTAATGTAACGTTTGTAGTGGTAAAGTAGTGAGTTCTTTTTTTTTAAGGCACGTGTACAACTCTCCTGAGAAATATGTTGCACAGTTCAGTTTCTCTGCTATTAGTGCAATTACCCCAAATACTTTTTTAAGTTGAGAGAGCACGCAAAACCAGTGATGGTTCTTGCAGCACTGAAAAAATTAAAGGTAGAAAATCTCTACTATAGTATTTTTCAATTAAACGTTTTCATATAGAATATTGTTTTGCAGCTTTCAATTCTACTAATGATGAAAAGAGGAAACTTTTCAGACTGTTAAAATAATACTTAACCACTCCCTGGAAGGCTTTTTCTTAAAGGGGAACATTTTTAAAAAATGTTTTCCTCTCCCCATTGTGTGAATGACTCAGGCAAACAGAAGAAACTGACTAGCAAAGCATGAGAAATAGTGAAATTGACTATACATTGTGTGTGCCAAATGCCTGAACTGAAATATAGGGAAATGATCGTTAATCTTTGTAGTAATATGAAGTATTATAACAATAGTAAGTCAACTTTTTTGGACAGATGTGTATTAAGGTGATGTCCCATTTTTAAGAACATTGGGACTAGTGTCCAACAGTTAGTGACACAGTTTTGCAACAATATTGCAAATTTCATTTCGGCTTTGTGACACTTCTGCTTTGAGAACAACTTAAGTTAGCCTCATGTCTTTTTTTTTACTGTTCGGTCTTATTTTCACTAGGTCATTTTTCCTAGAAATTTCCCTCTGTTGCTCTAACTAATTCAGTTTAGTGCTGAGAAGACAATGGCAGCTGCAGGCATTTTTAGCCACAGTTGTCTCGGCCTGCTGGAGGTTAAAAAGCCAGCAGCAATCCAGAGTCCTGACAATGCTAGTGTTTCCGCTGGTGAAATTGCGTCAGTGTGGAGAAAGGCTAGTGTCAGACACCATATTAGAAAATCGCAAGGTTTAGAGGTGAACCAATGTCTCCAAATGGGATTGTGCATGAGAGCTGTTCTTAAAAAACATTGGAAGGTATCTTCATTAAGTTGTCTAGACTGATATTTTTATGGCTCAGGCTGCAAGATGCAGGCTCTTCTGTGCTCATCGTGGTATCTGAGTGTCTGAGATTGCCAGTAAGTGATGTTACAGGGATCTGAAGGAAGGTTCTGGAAAGTTCCATGGCAGTTAAAGGGAAACTACAACGACAAAAAGGGCAGTGAGTTAGGAGCCATTGAACCAGAGCGAAGTGAAGGGAGGTGTTGGCTGGCTTTGTGTTGAATCACTACCGTGCAGCTTGCTAGTTCTGTTTTTGTTGCCTGACAAGGTTCAGGAGCACTGCTGCTGCTACTTGAAAGGCCCAATCAGTTCCTGTTGCAGTTTTCCAGAAAGGATCTCTGAAGCCTCGGTCTGTGTCTACACTACTGGGCTATGTCTACATTACTGCTGGATTGATGCTCTGGCAATCGATGCACTGGGGATTGATTTAGCGGGTCTAGTGAAGACCTCAGATTGCCCCGAACGAGAAGAGTAAGGTAAGTCGAGAGGAGAGTGTCTCCCGTTGACCCAGCACAGTGTAGACACCGCAGTAAGTCGACCTAAACTATGTCGACTCCAGCTACGTTATTCAGCTAAGTTGTGTAACTTAGGTCGACTTATCGTGGTAGTGTAGACCTACCCTAACTGGAGTCTGAGGCTATGTCTTCATTGCAGCTAGCCAATCCCCTATTGTTGCTGCCATCCACACACACAATACTGGGATCCCGGGCAGGTGGACTGATTTTAAATCAGCAATTTTAATCTTGTCTTGCGTTTGTACTTTTTAGTTACTTACCGAAAGAGAGGTTGATTATCATTAGTTGGTAACCATTAAAACATGTTCATTTGCAATTAACTATAGCCCTTTACACTAAACTTTGTATTTTTTGTTAACCAGGAGGAGATGTTCAAGCTATATAATTGCTTACATAAATGTAAACATACGTGTATTCATATTTCTATTCTCTTTTTTTGATACGATGTTAGAAAATGGCAAATGACACGTTTATTTACTAGATTAATTTTTTATTTGATTTAAGTCAAGCTACATTTGGAGTGAAATTGGAATTGAATGAAATGCACAAGTACAGCATTTTAAAATTGTTTTTATTCAAATAAACTTTATCAAAAACATGTTTTGCATTTAAAACTGATTTATTAAACATAGGACTATTAACTGTAATTAGTGCATTAAACTGATTGTTTCTGATCACCATGTCCTTTAAGATTTCAAAACTCGTATTTCTCGTCCCCAAACCTCGTTTTTATTCATAGTTTGGAAGAGGGAAAACAAGCCCTTCTGCCTTTTCAACTCCCACTTGGTTTCTTAACTTTGAATGAACTAATCACTGAATTGAACTTATTGAATAACTGAAGAAAATATTCTCTCTGTACCGGCAGAACAGGCTACTGCTGTCAAAAGTGGGTTTAGCACTCCAGTAAACTCTAGTTCCAGGTGCTTGGCCAGTGACTTCTACCAGAGTAGTCGTCTTTCTTTAAAACTTCAGCAGCAAACTTGTAGTGCTTGAATATTTTTTTAAATTTAATTTAAATTATTTTAATTATAATAAGTTTAGGCCTTCATATAGGCAGTTATAATTTCAAGTTTAATTTTAAATACATTTATTTTAAAAAAGAAAATATTTAAATAAAACCTAATTTTAAAAATATATTTTATCTACTTGAACATGGGCTGACTGGCTGGTCAGTTTCCACTTTAATTGGGGTTGGTAACCTACCCACATGGGATACAGGCTAATCAACAGAGGTTCTGATAATCCTCCAGTGCCTACTCATAGACTTTAAGGTCAGAAGGGACCATTATGATCATCTAGTCTGACCTCCTGCACAACACAGGCCACAGAATCTCACCCACCCACTCCTGTAATAAACCCCTAACCTATGCCTGAGTTATTGAAGTCCTCAAATCGGGGTTTAAAGACCTCAAGGTGCAGAGAATCCTCCAACAAGTGACCCGTGCCCCACGCTGCAGAGGAAGGTGAAAAACCTCCAGGACCTCTGTCAATCTGCCCTGGAGGAAAATTCCTTCCCGACCCCAAATATGGCGATCAGCTAAACCCTGAGCATGTGGGCAGGACTCACCAGCCAGCACCCAGGAAAGAATTCTCTGTAGTAACTCAGATCCCATCCCATCACAGACCATTGGCTGTATTTTCTTGCCCTTTGCCTACTCCTTTCTTCCATACTGGACATCACCTTCCAGTTTGTATACACGGGTTCAGCATTTGAATTCCACATTTCATGTGGTCTGCTACATTTCTACTGCACGTCTACATACTTGAACAGAGATGCCAGCCAGCACACACATAGATTGTCCACGGTGCATTGCAAAACAATTCATAGTGGTGCAGTGCAAAGAGCTATGGGGTAACCCTCCAGAGGTCCTAGTGTCTCTCACTGGGGACTATAGCACCAGTGTGGACACAGTAACATGAGTAGAGCTTTGCAGTAAGGATGCTCTGCCTGGGCTATGCTAACCTGAGTGCTGATCACCCAGGCTAACTCTGCAGGTAAGATATACTCTTACGGGGGAGCTAGCCTAAAGAGCGACAGGCGAAAGCCAGGAGAGGAAAGTGCTGGTGATCTGTACTGGTTTTTACCAATGTGTGTCCCAGTCTATTACTTCATGATTCACAACTCTCTGCAAGTCAGCCACTGACCTTTCATGGTACAGTGGGAGTAGCTTTAAGAAAGTAGTACTAACCTTTAAATTCTTTACCCTCTGTTTGCATTTCTATCCCAGCAAAATAAAACCTATCCATTTTTCTGATTGTTCACTCTAATAGGTTTTTCAACCGTGAACTCTATAGTCAGGGTTATGTCAGGACTCCCATTGTCAACGTCTGTTTCCACATGTTCATAACTGAAATTCTCCTTTAAGGCTGACATTTCTGTGCTTGATCTCAGTTTAGACACCACTCTCTCTTGTTTTTAAACGTGTGGAAGTTCCTTTGGTGTCACAGTTGCACCTCATGCTGCTGTGGATAAACTCCAAATTTTGTAATAATAAGGATGATTGAGAAGCAGATCTTTCAGTTGGTGAAGTGGGGGAAAACAAGTCAAAATAAGTGAGTGACAAATCACTTCTGAGCATGCTTGGCGTCATCTCCTAAAATGTTTAGCAAAGGAAGCCCTGCCCCACTTGTAACATACTGTGTCCTCAGCAGGCCCTGGGACGAATTGCATGAAGCAGACGGAGAGTTGCAGTGACACCTTTGCAAGCATCCATGTTTTTTCCATTGGTGTTGCCCTGCTCTGTTGCTTGTTCAAATATTCTGCTATTCTTTTCATCCAGCCTGGCAGAAAAATGACTGTTGCCAAGCATAGCAACAGTGATGTGAACCTTCTTCCGCATATCCCCTTCACGTCTGTCAAAGGTGGATTCTGCTCCCCAGAAGGTTCTTGGAATAACCTTTACTTCTCCGGGATGTACATATATTTGACGTTACTAGTTAGACCACGAACTATGCCTAAGCAGAGAGCGTGTAATGTGGGTGAACTGATAGTATTACGTGGCCCTTAACTTTAGAATTATTGGACAGTCTTGTGTGATCCTAAACGCACATCCTCCCAGTTTTAACTGTTTATATTTGCCCATCTAGGATGCGGGTCATTGCAATGGGGAAAGGGATTTGTTTAGAAGGCTCAGTCAGTGTCTTGAGCTGGTACTATTTTGTTAGTATAAGGGTTAATTTTGGTTATGGCAGCTTACGGCATTGCCCTTTAAAGATAGAGGAACCATTTTACAGTGGACTTGGCTATAGTGAAACGTCATTTATAGTGAAGAAAGAATGTGATCATTTTAGTTCCTTTTTAATGGAAGAGTTTCTGTTGAACTGGTTGGCTCCCCAGAGGCCAGTTCAACAGAATGGATGGCTCCCCAATACTTAAGGTTTATTATGCAATAATCGGGCTTCATTATGTCCCTGGTGGAATCTGATAGCGAGGCATGCTTGTGGCTAACTTTCAGACTTAAGCCTGTGGTTTAAAACTCCTAAGATGGCAGTTAAATATTATCTATGCCTTACAGATTCACTAGCCCAAGTTGGGTCAAAATTAAGATTAGGAGAGAGTGATCTGAATGAGAGGTTACCTGCTCTTTAATCTAACTAAGAGGAGCGGCTGAATAATAGAACTGGGAGCGGACACATGTAACACGTTGGTGAGAAAGCCATTGCAACCGTTATGCTTGAATTTCTAATGCAATGTGGGGATTCGGGAGGCTATTGGAATTTTAGACAGACACGCTCCCGGAGGAATGTGGATTGTGTTTTCATGGCTTTGAATTCAAAGTTATCTGAAATGTAACCTTGTGTTCCTTATTCTTACAGCTGCCCTTCAAGATCATAATGCAGCAGAAAAATGAAAGAACATAGAAGAAATTTAAATTGGAAAAGAAGTCGATTGCTGTTCCTTTCTAGAAGATGGACCACTGGATTTTGGGGGCTCAGGAAATACTGCTTCCAAAAGAAGCATTTTTTCCTAGCTAAGAGAAAAAGACAAAGTGCTCAATCAGTTGTGAGCCTAAACCGGAACAAAGCGTACCGATCTCTCCAGGGCAGAAGGAAGGCACTCAGACTCCAGAGTGAGTGGGTTCCTAAAGTGCTTCTAAATGCAAAAAACCATCAAAAACCAACTGCTGAACACAGCACCTTTTCTACAAAAACGTCCAGAAGGGCAAAAAAGCCCTTTCCCGATGGCAAAACTGGAGGCCCACGTGCAGAGGCAATAGAGAATTTGGACAATGAGCCCTTTCAGGGTGAAGATCTCTTGAACAGAGTCACTGGATTACAAGCAGACGCTAGTCTTGGCTGCATGCATGGCAATGACCACAGGGCCTTTTGTGGTGGGCTGTGCGACGCTATCTTACCTGTAAAGAAGGATGGTTTCACACCCAGTGGGGAGGAACGCAATAATGATGAAGGCAATGCAGTCGTAGTGGTCTTAAACAATAGTAAAAGAAGGTGCTGTTGCAGAGGGCTAGAGCAGAATGGAACTTGTGGCCCCTTGACTACTAAAAAGAGGTCCAGATTTAACCAGTATACTGTAAAAAAGATACCTGTATTTATGATGCATAAGAAACTTTCTATGATTAGGTTTCGGGATAGAATCATAAAATCCCCAAAACTTAGAGCAAGAGGCAAAACCTGCAAATCAAGTAAAATCAAGCCAAGCTGGGTGGAGAAAGTTACCAGGGACTGTCAAGAGAATCTTCAAGGAGATTTTGAAGGTGGATTTTGTAACTGGTTTTCCTGCTGGAAATCTAAAAATAACTCCTTTTGGAACCTGTATAGCTCATCAGATATGAACAATAATACACCAGGACCTGTAGCTGAGGAGAATAAGACACCTGCATCTGACATCTGCCTTACACAGGATGCATTACAATGTGATGAGCTACATTTTGAGGAACCTGCATCCAGAGATGGCAATGTTAAAATCTGCCAACCAGAGCTGCACAAAACAGCTCCTTTGGGTACAGAGACCTTGCACGGGACGGAAACAAACGAGGCTCCTGTAGTGGACAGTTGCCAGGAGGATCTTTTCCTCTCAGTAACAGAGAGAGAAATTGCAATTTCAGGTCAAGAAGATGCAGAATCTAATCAGGTTATGTGTGTTGATGAAATGATATTGTTAGAATCCTGCAAAGGGGATTCAAATATGAACAATAACCTTGCAAATGGACCTTTTTCGGGGGAGCTGGCACAAAATGAAGACAGCTCTTCCCAGATGGAAGTCGAAGGCTCCATAAATCTGGACATTTTTAGTGCAAAGTTACTAGATCACCCTTATTGTAAAAGCCCCCTAGAGGAGCCTTTGCCAGAAAGCACAGGACTAAACTCAGGAGCTCGAAAGGGAGGCAGAAGGAACAGTCAGAAAGTTTCTCGTGTGGCTGATGAGCAGTTATCAACATGGATTTGTGGTATACTCTTTACACATGATATAAAGCTAGTCATTCTTGAGAATAGCTGGGCATAGCATATGAAGTTGGGAATATTTGAAGTTTCCTTACCACTTTAATTCCTTTATTAAAATGGTTATGCACCATGAATTGCAAAAAGTGTGTAGCTTAATACTCAACTGAGATGAGAAGCTGTGATGAGGAGGGTTGTTGTAAGGGAAATGGGGCAGTACTTTCCTCACTTGGCAGGCTCGCTTATGCTAGCTTTAGAATGGTACCTTCTGAAGTATGGGTATAATGCTTAATTGACGCAAGCCTTTTATTTTTCAACAATTGTTGAATGGTACATCTTTCTACTTCGTTTTAGAGAATACAATCGAATTGGGCTGCTTGTGAAAAATATGGATCAGTATTTTAAATTTAGAAAATGTTTTTACCTTGAGGTTATAAAGGGACAGTATAGGGTTAAAATGCCTTTAAAAAAAAAAAATCAGGTACTCTCACATATTACTGGCAACTTAGATAGTGATCTAATTTGCTTTTCCCTAGGCTTACTGCCTGTGTAATTTCTCAGCTTAATTTAGCTTTAAACAGGAGACTAAACCAGTCAATTTCACTTTTGGGTTTTCATACCCTAAATGTTTGAATAGGGAAAAGTCTAAATCCAAACAAAACTTCAAAAAAAACAAAAGGGAACACTCATATTCATTATACATGATGAGCCGACCCTGCCTGATGGAGTTTCTTTTAATGTGGAGCACGGTACAAATACTTGTGTTTGAAGTGTGTTGTATATACAACCTTATCTGATGTCAGGATATATATAACACAATGTAGTAAGAATTAGCACTCCCTTTTGTATTGTACCATTAAGATACTGGTAGAGTCCAGCAACACTCAGATAACTGTGGGTCAATTGGTTTTCATTAGAACAGCCTATTTTCAGTAGATTATACAGCCTGTTATATGTTCCCTTTGACAAGGAGTGTTAAAGAATTGCTACTAAATTTGCCAGACTCAAATTTTGCCCCAATTCTCCACTTTCCCTGTCTGGAGAAACTATTGGGAAGCTTTTTATGGTCGATCCTCCAAAACATGGTGTGAAGGGGAGAGAAGCTGGATGCAAAATATGGTCTAGCATTGAACAAAAATTCCTTTGAACCCTATTGAGACAAGTGATTTGCTCATATACAGTGAATATATATGCATTGTTCCTCTACTTTCAGTTCTCTGTGGAAAGCAAGCCAGAGGGAAATGAGGAACAGACCGGCATCCAGCTTCTCTCTCCTTCAGACCATGCAGAGAAATTGAGATCCCTGAACTTGGGTGTGTCAGCTGGCTAATAGCATTTCAGTTCACTTGGAAGCAAAATTAAGGCCTGGTCTATACTTAAAATTTAGGCCAACATAGCTGCAGAACTCAGAGGTGTGTGAAATCCATACCCAGGAGTGTTGTAGCTATCCTGACCTAACCCCTGGTGTAGACACAGGTTGATGGACGAATGCTTTTGTTGATCCACCTGCTGCTGCTTGGAGAAGTGGTGTTCTACAGCAACGGAAAAACTCCATCCATTGCTATTGGCTGCGTCTACACGATGGGGCTGAATTGACATAGCTGCATCACCGAAGCTATCCCACTGTAATTCCTGTGGTGTATACTTGGCCAAAGTATATAAATAGGGCTCAACTAAATTCTACCCTTGATGTTCTAGATGGGGGAGGAGGCTTTGTGGCTAAAGCACAGGCAAAATCAGGTGATCTGGCTTGTGTTCGCTTATTTTGGCACTGCTAAATGGCCCTGGGCATGTCACTTAAACAGTGGGCCTCAGTTTCTACTTTAGAAAAAATTGGTATAATTCTACCTCTCAGGGATATTTTGAAGCTTAATTCATTACAGCAGTAAGCACCAGCGGGATGTGAATTAGCACCCTATTGGGGGTGGTATTCAGATATGTTGTGAGGCACAAAGATAGAAGGTGAATGCCTTCTTCCAAGTAGGAAGTACACCATTAACTTACTGATTTACATCTTGGCAATATTGATTGCTAATACTCTGGTTCATTCATATTTAATTTTCTTAAAGTTTTAAATTTTGGGGGGAGAGGGGTGGCATATGAAATCTCGTAAAAGAGGAAAAATAAAAAGTAGACTTTCACTTCCTCTTTTTTTTTTTTTCTTTCTTTTCTCAAGAGTTTCTGGGTTCTTTGGATTCCTCTTTCCATTCCCAAGAAACCTAGCTGTGCTTTCATAAGCAGTTTATGACCCAGTATTCACTTTGAATATACTTTGTTATTAACTGGGGACCAAATCCTGCTCCACTGGTAGTCAGTGGTGAAATACAAATTTTGGCATATGGAACTCCCAATTGAGTTTGGATATTCATTCAGTGGGTTACAAGTGCCTGCAGGGACCAGAAAGTGCTGCAGAGACAATATTTTGATAGGAGGGTTTGCCATCAGGCTGCCTTTTAGGTCTCCAGGTCCCTTATGTTGTCTCCCCCTCAATAGCGTTCTCCCCGATCCATTTAAGAGAATGGGTGAAGGGATTTTTGTTTTCCAATAAAGAGGTCCTAGGTATGTTGGTACATGTGACATCAAAAAAGGCCCAGTCAGCCAATCCACATGCCCCAGACAGTCATTCCTAGCTAGACTAACAATGTTTGTAGAAACCTTAGGGCCTCAGATGGAAGGTGTAAGAAGTGCACATTTGTTCTCTTTGAGCCTTGGGGTATCGCACGAGGGCCTAAGATCAATGTGATGGTAGGTCAGACTGAGGGAAGATAGAGATAAGGTCAGTGTCTTAATTCTCAACCTCTTTGATATTTGTGGTTTTGTTTGTCCTTTTAATCTCTCTCCAGGATTTTAGATTAATCTAAATCTTGCCCTATTGTGCAAAGGTGTTGCAAAAAGTAATGTTTGGCGCGTCTGTAGTGCTGCCTATCTGAGGACCTCAACGTTCTTTTCAAGCATTAAAGAACTTCAGCTCTCTGTTTACAGATGAGGAAGCTGGCACTGAGAAGTTGCAACTTTGTGCCAGATTTGAATTTGGGATTGTTTTCCCCTTTGAGTTACCATGATTTGGGGACTTCAACAGCTGAGTCAAGGGAGAGAATTCTTCCAGGAGTGGGTGGGTCAGCTTTTGTGGCCCGCATCATGCGGGAGGTAGGACTAGATGATCATAATGGTCCCTTCTGACCTTAGAGTCTATGAGTCTATTTATACCAGCATAAGTGAGATCAGAAGTCGGCCAGAGCCAGGAACAGAACTAAGAACTCCTCAGTCCTGTCCCTGAAGCATGAGAACATATATGTAGCATAAGGCTTAATAATTTCTCAAACACTGTCTAACCTGAAGACAGTATTTCCTAGCCAGAGTGAAAAACACTTTTGTGATCACAACCCTTTACAACTTAAAGGAATACAATGTATGCTGTTAGTGTTTGACAAAGTTACAATTAAGGACAGTCCGCAATGAACTTCAATACTTTTTTTTTTTTACTGTGGTTCATGTTTCTTCTTACTTTTGTTCAATATAATTTCTTTCCTTTCTTGGCTTCACTTCACCTTTCCCCAGTAATACATTATGGTATGGTATGGTATTTAGCACTGGAATGGGTTACCTAGGGAGGTGGTGGAATCTCCTTCCTTAGCGGTTTTTAAGGTCAGGCTTGACAAAGCCCTGGCTGGGATGATTTAGTTGGGAATTGGTCTTGCTTTGAGCAGGGGGTTGGACTAGATGACCTCCTGAGGTCCCTTCCAACCCTGATATTCTATGATTCTGTATGTCTTCCTACATTATTTTCAGTCTGTTTTCCTCTTTGCCTTTTTCCCTCCCTGTCTTTTTATGTATCTTCCTTTTCATTGTGTTTTCAATCTCTTCTCCTATATTTTTTCTCTTCTTCTGTTTCTCCCCCAGAATCTCTCAAAATACCATGATTTTATTTTCTAACAACTTATCCCATCAGTCTCTCCTTTTCCTGCCTTGCCCTGCCCTGCCCTATCCATCTATACCCTCACACATGCTACTTGGAAACTTGATCAGACCCTAAATAATCGGAGGACTAGCCAAAAGGCTAATGCAAAATAGAGAAGCCCCAGTGCAATGGGTCCCATGTCCAGGTGAGACGGGAGCCATCTGTCCCTTCCCATATCTCCTGGGAAAGGGAAAGATGCTGGAATTCCTACTTGGGTGATGTCCCTGGTCCCTTTTCTGGGGCTCCATCTTTCTTATAAGCGTCTGGTTCTGGCTTCCAATATGTTTGGGAGTTTTTCCCTCGATTCCAAAAAGCCCTCTGGCAGCTGGAAGGGAGCTGCAGAATTTGGTGTCTCTTCCTTCTGAACAGTCAACGTTGTTTGATGATCTGTTACTCCAGTCTTCTCTCATGATTTTTCCCTCCTACTTACCCTGCTTCTTGATGCTGGAATGGGGTGATGTCTCCACCCTTCTGCTCCTTGCATCTGAAGAAGTGAGGTTCTTACCCACGAAAGCTTATGCTCCCAATACTTCTGTTAGTCTTAAAGGTGCCACAGGACCCTTTGTTGCGTTCTACTCCTGTTTCTCTTAGCAGCCAGAAAACATATGTTTGCTAGACTTTCCCTCTAGACTCAACCTTTTGGTCTTTTCCAGTGAATATCCCCAATTGCTGTTGTCACTGCTGCTTAGAGCTTTCACAAGCAACAGCAGGGTGAAATTGACTTGATTCTCAAGTTTCTCTGCTGAATAGTTAGTAAAAATTGATCAGATTCTGATATGTTTTTACTGTACTACAGTTCAAGAAAACAGTGAGCAGCAGTGGAGGCATGGTAGCTGTCAGCAGACAGTACTGCATTGACTCTTTTTGCATGTGGGAGGCTATCTTCATAACCTAACGGCTAGAAATTTAGTTTTAATGAGTGCTTTAATTCTTGTAGGAACTGATGGCACCCTGAATTTACAATGTTTGAATAAGATATATGTAAAATGTTAATAGAAATAGGCAAAGGGACTGGTTCTTCTCTTGCTTATAGAAGTATAAATTGAGAGTAACTCCAGTGGGATACCTGGGTATAAATTCTGCGTAAATGAAGAAAATTGGGCTCAAAGTGTTTAACATTTTTATGTAGATGATGACTTTTAAGATCACTTCCCCCCTCTTTAATGGTGCCTCTCTGAGCTTTTTAACTCTTGTATTCTATTAACTGCATGCAGCAACTTGGCACCGGGTGGGTGGGACACTGTGCTATTAAATATTTCTAATATCTGGTTTTGTTAGACTAGAGAACTCAACTTTTTACATGTTTGCTTTTTCATTTATCTGATGTATTCAAAGGATTCCTAGATGAAGTGATGAAGAAATATGGCAGTTTAGTTCCACTCTGTGAAAAAGATGTCATGGCAAGATTAAAGGAAGTCTTTAATGAAGATTTCTCCCATAGGTTTGTAGCTGTAATATATTCTAGTACTTGTAAAGGAAAAGTTATTATTTGACACACTAATTTACATTCCAGATTGAAACTGACACCTGCTGGAACAGCTCCATTTGGTCTGACCTGGAATATCTTTATCCATGTCTCTACCTTTTCAATTCTGTTTCAGAAAGCCTTTTATCAGCAGGGAAATCATGAAGTATCGGACAAGGCATCCAAAATCTTCCACTTGCAATTTCCGGGTCTTCTATAATAAGCACATGCTAGATATGGATGATCTGGCTACACTGGATGGTCAGAACTGGCTAAATGACCAGGTTAGAGATGCTTATGTTTACCTCTTCAAAGTGTTAAAAATATTAGCTAATCCTCAGACCCTCCCTGTGTGAGGTAGGTCACTGTTATCCTCGCTTCATAGATGGGAAACTAAGGCAGAACGGTCGAGTGGCTTTTCATTGGCAGACCCAGTAATAAAGAACTTGAGTTTCTGACTCCCAGACCTGTCCTCATGCAACCACATTGTACTTCCTCTTCAAGAAGACAGCGGTTGCAGGTGCGAAAAGATAGTATTTCCTCCCACTTAGCTAGAAGAGGAGAAAGTAACTGCAATGCAAGGCCCATAGCCAAAAAAACAGAGAGAGTAGCAGTCCTCCAGATGTGCCTCAGTAGACTTCAATTGAATTAAACCAACATTTCACACTGAGGCAGTCTTTAAGTATCTGCTTATATTATGTCTGCTCTAGCAACCCATTGTTGATTCCAGAGTATAATAGAATGTTACTCTAATTAGTCAACTTCTTGTTAGAAAAAAGATGTGTGCTTTTTTAGATGCCCTCTCAAATCTTGGATTTACTTTCAGTAATATAATGTTATTTTTGTGCAAATTATAATTTTTACTAACTCTTGCAGATTATTAATATGTATGGTGAACTCATAATGGATGCAGTCCCTGACAAGGTGAGCATTGTGAAAAGGTGTCCATTATGGGGTAGAAAGGGAGAGATGGCATAAGACCCTAGGTACATGGGTCAAATAGGAGGGAGGTGTAACTCAGATTAAAATGCCATTATGGTGTTTCAAAGTGACAGTGTAAAAATAGCCCCTCTGTACTCACAAGATCTGCTGCCTTTAGTCAGTCTTTTGTTCACTTTACTGGTACAAATTTTTATTCCTTTTAGGCTCACAGAGCCACAAAAATTACGAAAGTGAGCTGGATTCTCTTCTGGCTCGTGCATCATCAACAGAGTTCTTAACTACTTTCCAGCTGTAGTGTCTCTCATTGTTGGTGTTGACATTCAGGGCAGAAGAAACCCATCTTGACTTTCAGATTCTGGATTGAGTGTGGTTGTAGCTCTGACAGTTAGAAGAACCATCTGTTTACTTGTAAGCTGAACAAATTGAATATGGAATCACTGAGACCACAAAGAAACCACACAATGCCATTTTTAGATTGGCTGGCTGCACAGAGTATAGCAACCCTTTAATGTTCTCGCTCAGAATGTAGAGCACTGCTTCTTTGATTGGTGGTGGTAGTGATTCCTCATTAGTATTCTCTCTGCTTTTCAGTGCATGAACCAGAACTGTGGTATTGGAGAGTGTATCTGTCTGCCTGTACCCACTTTTTATAGTGCATAATTTAAATCCTCATGGGAGATCTTGTTCTAGTACTTTGTAGAATGCAGTTAGAAGTTTCTGTTGGCATAACTAATAGGTTTTATCCAGCATTTTCAAATGCTGAACTATCCAGCTTTTTTCAAGCAATAATGTCTACCTCCTCAGTACCAGCAAGATTATTAAATACGGATGTTGTAAAACTGCATAAAATGTGACTTATAGCTTTTCATTTTGTATTAATCTCTTCCTTTAATTGAGATGCTAACACAAGTGTTAACCTAATGCTAAAGAATTGTTTTAACTGTAAAAATCTACAACCTTTCGCCACAACAGTAGGTTGTAGTTACTTGCAAAAGATGTAACACAGTAGACAAAGAAGTATTCTGTAATTCAGAAGCATTTTTGTGAAGTCTGTAACTGGCCAGAGGGTTGAATACTGATGTCCATGTTTTTGTGTCTTAAACTTTATATCTTTTGACAATCAAATTATTTGGTTCTGAGTCACATAGCAGAACATGGAAGGCGTTTCCAGCAAGTTATGTAGGGAGGATGGGAAAATATGATTTTCCCCAATCCTCCAGTGATTTTAATCCCTGGAATGCAGGAGAATAATATCTGTAACTCTTCTTTAGCCTCTTCTCCCTAAACAAAGGATTGCAGCTGCATGTCGTAGGCTTAGGAATGCCAAGTTCAAAAAATAAACTGCTTCGCATCATATGTTCTAGGGAAATAGAGAGTTTCTCTTCATTCTAAAGAACAGCAGTAGCTATTTAAGGTTTGCTAAAACATCTGTAGACTTGCTTGTCTCTTTTGCTGTTTTGCTTTTTCAGTTCTTGTGTATTAGCCAGCTAGATGTTTAATTATGTCTAAGTTATGTTAGACATGACTGGAAGAATTTATGCACACTTTTAGCCCTCATTTCTTTTTTTAATTTGTCTTTCTAGGTTCATTTTTTTAACAGCTTTTTTCATAGACAGCTGGTAACCAAAGGATATAATGGTGTAAAACGATGGACTAAAAAGGTACCATTTAATTCTGTCGATTGCTTATCATTTGTATAGAATAGACCACTGGATGCTGATACTTCGCATTTCTCCCCCGCTCACAAGAAAATGTTTAACTTGAAATTACATTAGTACCAAGTGACAAAAGAAAGTTTGACTGCTTGTTACTCCTCTCAGTACTGCTCAGCTGACAAGCCTTCTAGTCTTCCTTCAGCATCATCAATAGAATTGGTTTTTTTTTTTTTTTTTTTTTTTTTTAAAGTTTCATTATCATTTGGAGCTTAGCAAAAAGGGGTGGTAGCTAACAACTCCGTTTGGATGGCAAAACCCCTCTTTGCTGGTGATGGTGTATGAGAGACAAAGAATTCAGCCTGGGTTCTCGAAGTCAAGTTGGTTTGTATGGGGCTGTCAGCTGAAAGAAAAAAAAAAATCTCTATTTGTAAACGCTTGCACATTTGGTACGGAAATTTAGAGATGACAAACAAGAAACCGCACAAAGCATTTTTAGAGACTACGTGTACAGTAGAGCCACATTTTAACACGGGTATTAAACAAAAAAATCAGGCTAGCCCATCTTCAAAGGAATTGTAGTGTACTTTAATAAAGGAATTGAAAAGTTATCAGGTTTCTGTTTACCTCCCCTGTGGTGAAATGTGACTTTTTTTTTTAATATACCAGTGGTCTTTAAAGGGATACTGTTTAGATGATCCAAATCTTTTACTATTAAATGCTTATTAAAACTGGACTTATTAAATTCTAATTTGTTTTTTCACTATGGTCAGTGGTGTACTTTATACATTTTGCAAAAGCTTGGTAAGTGAAACTAGACTAGTCACTTTTTGGTTCTCATGTTCTAGAGCACTATTGATTATGCTCACATCGTTGTTGGTGAGTGTTCAGATGGGGACAGGACTATATTACATGAAAGTAACCTGAAAATATTTGTTAAAAAAATCCCTAAAGTCAGGCCCTAAACTGTTGTGGGTCCCTTCCAAAGTAGATCCCTGTTTCTTACCGCACCACTGCACTGAGGGGAAACTTCATTTCCCTTGTAATAAAAGCAATAGGCTGTCACAAAAAATTGTTATATAAATGCTGCTACTAATAGCTCTCACAATTCAAGTACAGATATAAAGGCAGAGGGCCAGACTTTCAAGGACTGTTGAGCATTTAGCATTGAAAATTGGGTTTATGAGTAAACATTTTTCAGGAAAAGTGTCTGCTTTCTGCAAAAATGTTCAAATTGTTGTCTGAAAACCCAAATATTTTAGTTTGCATACATTGGTGCAAGGCCTCATGGGAGTTGTAGTTTGGTTGCTTAATGTCCCAGTTCTCCTTTGTAGGCTGGGCCCCCTGTCTGGATTACAAGAGGGGAGACTGTGGTGCAACATGGGATATGCAGCCTGGCCTACAGAGGAACGTGAGGCACTGTTGTAGCGTTACCCTATGTAACGCTGTCCTCGGGAGCCAAACAATCTTAGTGATTTAATTATAGGTGAAACCGCGTTATATCGAACTTGCTTTGATCCGCCGGAGTGTGCAGCCCCGCCCGCCCGGAGCGCTGCTTTACCGCGTTATATCCGAATTCGTGTTATATCGGGTCGCATTATATCGGTGTAGAAGTGTATCTGTCTGACCGCTTGTTTGCATCGTGTGTTACCCACTAATGTTCATACGGACACTTTATTTCCTTACGACAGATGTAACCCGCCCCTCTCCCACTCGTAGTATTATAGCATGGACACTATGCTTTGTACCAGTTGCGTAGTGCTTTTAAAAATAGATAGGAATTACCCTGCAGGATTAGACCAGTCCAGTTAGTCCAGTGTCCTGTTTCTTCTGCGTTTCTGGTGTACACAACAAGATTCTACCAATATCATGTGCTTTTGGGGGACAAAAGAGAAGATTGAGGGGGACAGTGCAGTTGAAGACCAAAGCAGTTCCAATGCCTTACTTCCAAAAGAATAAATTCTAATCTACTCTTTAAAAAAAAAAAAAAAAAAAAGGGCGTGTTCTCAACTTTGCCATGTTGTTTAGAGCCCGCCATTCCATATGATTTTTAAGGTGGTATTAGTCCTTCTCCCTTGTTTGCCTGTCTGACTGCAGTACCTCTGCTGCTGGGTAAAGTATCCTAATCCAATAATTGCTTGTGCTCCATTAATGATGCAGGATGAGTTGTTCACTGTGCCTTCCGAATGTTCCGTTGTGTGTAATGGCTCTTCATGTAAACCAAAATCTAGTGCATGGGGAGCTGGAAATCCACTTTTGCTTTCCATTGCCTTTCCGAGCACTAGGAATTAAACAACGTAAGCACGTAAAACCTTCCTTAAGGAACTGTTGTCCTCAACATTAAGATGCCGTCATCCCTTACCCAAAACTTTGTTGTTGTCGCTCCCTATGTCCTCTGATTCCTTGCTTGTGGACTAGATCTATTGATTTTTGTGTGTGTTACAGTAGCACTGCATAGCCCTAGTCATGGCACAGGACCCTGGTGTGCTAGGCGCTGTATAGTATATTAGCCTCCTCTTTCATTGACTTTGCAATGGAGAGTCACGCCCTGTTTTATATTGCTTATTGGACTTTATAGAAGCACACCGAATGTTCTAGGCAGTGTGCAGACACAGGAAGAAAATCTTTGCCCTGGAAAGTATCTCTGCCTCTTCATTGTCTGAGCTGCAGTTCACTGGGCAAGAACAAAGTGCTATGTTACAGTGAATATGGGTCAGAAAAGTGCCTCGGCCTGCTGTTTCTGTGTGGTTTCTTTGAGTCCTGATTGCTTAATCTGCTGACCCATTTTTACCGCCATCAGCATTGCAGAGTCGGTACAAATCAGCTGCGTTCTCACTGCAGAAACGTCCTTGCCGAAGATGTATAAATGGCCTAGCTTGCTTGCAGGTTGTGTTAGCCATGTTAGTTAAAGTGAGTGCCCACGCCACCCTCCGTTGTAACATGTAAATCGAGTGTGCTTGGTTGCAATTGCAGGTGAAGACTAATTGTGGAACCCCCACAGTGTTCATTGTTGTTTTTTTTTCGACTGCAACAATGTCTTGCATCTAGTACAAGACACAAACGTGTGACTGAAATGCCCGCGTGAAGAGCTCTTGGAGGGAGTTAAAAGAAGAGAACTTTCAGGGTCAGGAGAGGGCAAAGATGTTCTGTTTTAAAAGAAATACAATGTTGTGGGAAGCGTATTTAACTTGCACGTGGTCTGTTCCCCTGTTTGGTAATACTTACTGTTTTGTTTGTCAGGTGGACTTGTTCAAAAAGACTCTCCTGTTAATTCCTATTCACCTGGAAGTCCACTGGTCCCTCATTACTGTGAACATCCCTAACCGAATTATTTCATTTTACGATTCCCAAGGCATTCATTTTAAATTTTGTGTAGAGGTAAGAGGAATTATTATAGTTACGCTTAAAGTGCTTGGATCCTTGCTTTAAGAATTAAATTTTTATCCTATCCAAAATAAGTCTAGGTTTTGGAGGCATCGTGCTTTATGTAATCTCTGTGCATGCACTAAAAATAAAATAAATACTGGGCACTTCTGTTGCCTTCATCCAGTTCTCAAAGTGATTACAAAGGTCCAGGAGAGTTAACTTCTTTGACAGATGGGGAAACTGAGACATGGACCTTGTTCAAGGTCACAGCGACTCTGTGCCAGACCTGGGAATAAAGCCCAGGTCTGCCATTGCCATATTTATACAACCAATCTGTGT
Source organism: Trachemys scripta elegans (assembly GCF_013100865.1). Lineage (NCBI taxonomy): Eukaryota > Metazoa > Chordata > Testudines > Emydidae > Trachemys > Trachemys scripta. The sequence goes on from NC_048306.1 coordinate 95,802,788, forward strand.
CTAGCAAACTTTTTCTGTTGTGTTCTCTTCTTCTGTAGCACTCCCACAAAAACAATTGCTTAAAGCCTAGTACAGTAAGAGAAATCCATTGTCCAAAGAGGAATAAGGTAGCCGTTCGCACATCTTGTGAACAAAAGATCGTTTTGTTTTATTTTTTTGAGGAGTGCAGGTACCAGCATTTTTTTTCCCTTAAATGTCTGGTCGATTGATAATATTTCAATCATGATGGTAAAACATAGGCAAGTAGTTTGGCCTGGACTGACCAGTTTTAGTGGCTGTTTTGCAAAGCTGACCTAATTGCTTGCTAATACAGCAGGCTGCAGCTTTGAAGTGTGTGTAGTGTGTATTAAGGCAGAGTATTTCACAGAGCTCACAGAAAGGACGTCAGAATTAAAATAAGTTTCCCATCAGCAACTGCCGAAGATAAAGCTGAGGCCTCACCTACTCCTAAAACTTAGATTGACCTAGCTACATCAGTCAAAGCTATGAAAAATGCAGCTCGTTGTTAGGTGGACCTAACCCCTCCTATAGACACAGCTAGGCCCCGTTGCCCAAGCTGCCACCTTTTGGAGAGGTAGATTAACTACATCAATGGGAAAACCCCTTCCGTCCATCTAGGAAGCATCTACAGCACAGCTGTAGTGTCGACATACCCTGATGTTTATAGAACTAGAGAGTTGCACACTTTGCTTCTGTAGGCCATGCTCATTGCAGACACCGGGGGTTTCTTGCATCCCTCCATTCCCATTGTTCACAAGCTCCCTGTGTGCCACCCTCCCGTTCCCATGTATTTCAGGGACTTTCTGCAATCTTCACCATGCCACAATTCCCCATTCTCCCCTGGCAGGGGTTCCGTGTGACTCCCTATTCCCCCCCCACCTTTTTATTCTCCTTTTTCTTTTCTTTCTCTTGAAGGGTGTCAACATTGTAAGCTTAATTGGGACACGGTAAAATGAGAGAGGTGGTTATGCTGGACTGTATTCATTTCTGCCAACAACCAGTTCTTTGATTTATAGAGAATTACAGAGGTGGTTGAAGCTGTGGCTCTGCTAACCAGATGCTGTCCCCCTCCCCCCTTTTGGATTTTCCGATTCCCCCTTCTCCCCCCTCCCCCCAAATCAGTAGGCTTCTATGTATGGATGCCGAGAACCTGCCCTGAAACTTTGGAATTGATCGGCTGCAGCGGTCAAAAGTTATCATGTAACGTTCAAAGAGAGAAATGCAATCAAATTGTGTGTCAGGGCCCCACAAGCTCGGCCAATCAAATAAATTAAAACTGGACAAGGCTAGCCCATCTAGTGCATCTTCCTGCCAGTACAAAATTCTTCTCTACAGTTCATTTTCTAACACTTTGCCCAATCTACTTTTAATTGCCCCAAGTGTGGTGGGGTTTCCACTGCGTTTCTGCGTGGACTGGCGGGCCAAATCCAGCCCTGGTGCTCAATGAAGCCAGTTAGTTCCCTCCTTAACCGCTAGAGCTGGGTTAAGCACAAGGGCCAAGCTCACGCTGGTTAAACGTACCCGCATGCCTTTTTCCTTGGCTTTAATTTGTGTGTAACCGTAAGGCTCTGATTTTCTTTTTAAGAACATACGAAAGTATTTACTGACTGAAGCAAGAGAGAAGAATCATCCTGAGTTTCTTCAGGGATGGCAAACTGCTGTTACAAAGGTTAGTGCCAGCCCCTCTAAACCCCGGTGTGAATCTTCTACAAGCTGAGTCTCTTGTGTGGGCCACCTTCACTTTTAAATCCACGTTATTTTAAAGAAGCAGTACATATTTATTTTTAAATGAACGAAAAGGAAGAAGCTGGATGACTTGGGCTTGCTAATGTGCTCTTGGTTGCTCGTTCAGATCCCACCAGGCCTCTCTCTCCTGTTAAGTGAGCTGGTGGCCTCCACCCAGACCCTGGTGGAGAAGTTATTCACATTGCAAAAGCCACTACAGTCAGCACCCATGTTGGCACAGGGGTAAAGAACTGTGTGTTCAGTAGAGACCAGCTCCTCTCCTCTTTAGAGGTGACTGCTCCCAAAGGTTGAAGCGCATCAGCAGGGGACAGTATGAAGTGAAAGACAACTACTGCTGTGGATAGACAGAGGGCTTTGTATATATGCTGTGGATAGACAGAGTGCTTTGGTCTCCAGGGCTGTCCGTCTGGCACATTTCACAGCACTATATTCGCTAACAAATAAACTATGTCTGGCAGTGATAAAAGGGAACAACTTGTGTGAAGTGCGAACGAGGGAATTTGTGACTTGCATAACTGCCCCATAATGGCTGAGGATATAAAACAGGTCATTGAACATTAGACGGTCTCCCAACGGCTCCCCACTCACCGGAGCTATTTCTAGGTTCCAGGGCAATGCTGAGAGGATCCCAGATGCACGTCTCCCCCTTATTTCTGTGTAGCCCTGTGAGGTGGATGGTTTTGGCTCTAGGAAAGTATCATTTTTCCTCTTGCAATGCTTTGGATTTAAAGGAAATATGAATGTCTGAGAGCTAGTGAGTTGCAAGTATTAAAAAAAAAAAAAAAAAGAGAGAGAGAGATGATCTGGCATAGCCAGGAAATTAAAGGCTGTCATTTGCAGTGAATTCACTGTCTCTTTGCGGGCATCGTTCCAGGCCAGCAACCGTGCAATGTGCAGGCCACTAACTGAAACCTTGCAATGGCCTGCCCATAAATTGCCCATTGCTTCCTTCAAGATGTGTGGGGAGGATGGGGATCCACCTTCTATAGCACAAATACCTAGGGAAACATTTCTCTAGGCTTGTGTGAGTTTGCTGATGTCTTGAAGTCTGACCTGAGTAAAGTAGACAGTAATGTTAAAATATTTATTTAAAGTAATTGAGAGGAAGCGATCCTGAATTGGTCATTAAACACCAGATATAGGAGGGAGAGCTGTAATTTATCGGTCATAAAATATCTACTCTCTTAAATACTAGGCATGATCCTAACAAGGTGCTGCGTTTGCCTCCCCTGGCGTGACTGGGCCCAAAATAAGTAATTGCAGCTCAAGCTGTATGTGTTGCAGAGTCACCAGTTTTCAATAAAAAGAACTCCCTAATCTTGCAAAATCGCATTTTGGATTTTAAATAGAACATAGAGTGAAAACTGAAGGAGGGCTAAAGACATGTCATTTAACGTCTTGCGTCTTTTTCCTCCCTCAGTGCATTCCACAACAGAAAAATGACAGTGACTGTGGGGTTTTTGTGCTCCAGGTAAGAGTGTAATTTTAAAGCGTTATGTGGCTTTTTTTCTTGTCAATTTTCCTGTTTCAATTAAGCTTTTTCATTTTCCTCAGTACTGCAAGTGCCTCGCCTTAGACCAGCCTTTTCAGTTCTCCCAGGAAGATATGCCACGAGTAAGAAAAAGGATTTACAAGGAGCTGTGTGAGCGCCAGCTAATAGATTAACAATAAAAAAAAAAAGTCGAGCTCCTTCTCTGGCATTTCTGAAGAGTTCCAGCTGGTGTTTGTGTACTTGAATTTCTGAAAACTTCCGTGAATTTCAAATGACTCTCAGCTGAGTGGTGTGGCCACGATGTTACCTCAACTTTTTCTGCAGGACTTAACAGAGCTGCCACAAAATATTCCTAATGTCAGTTTGGTTTCCTCTTTTATGTTCTTTCCTGTATTTAATATTTATTATCGACGCATGCATATAGGCAAAGCATGCGACTAAAAAAAGGTATAAAACTGTAGATTTGGTGCACCTTTGAAATGTAGCTAGAAATGACAGAATACAGGTTAAAAATTTGTCTGACAACATAAAGATGCATGATCCGTTTTCTGAGGCAATAATGCTTTGAATGTATCAAAAAAAATTCAATGCCATAAAAAAGAGCAGCTAGAACCTTTTTTTGAAAACTAAAATTATTCCATTTTTCTCATGGTGGCTGTGTAGTACTGAAAGCCCGCTTTTTGGGGGGGGGGGGGAGGGCTGGATAAATCTGCCTACAGACTTTGTGTGGAGACCCCCCTTTGAATAGAGTTGAAGTCACTAATAAAAAAATTGTTCTCTGTTAACATTTATCTAGCTGTCGTTATCCCCCTGTTCCCTGTGGTTGAAAAGCAGCCTTTGCACAAATGAGACTTCGGCACTTGACTGTATAATAAAACATGGAGATATTCAGCTATTCAGATTGACAGTATGTTCATATGTGCTTTGGGAGCCTTGATGATTGTGCATGTGTCTTGGAGTGTTAGAGGGGGAGTGATGAAGCTGACCCTGAAGATGCAAAACTTAGTTTTAATGTTGGATTTGGTAACTAGCAACTGTTCACATCTCAGAATGTGAGGTTCCCAAGCAAGTCTGTTCTCGGATCAGAAATGATCGAGCTCTTTCCATAGAGGAGTCCGTGTCCATGAGTATTTGATTTCCTAATTCACTGGAATCTTTAGTCACTCGATGGACTGAGAGGCCTATGTTTTGGAACCTTTTCTTATGATCAACCTATTCTCAACCTCTTCCAAACCAGGACCATCTCAGAACTGCTAAATGGGAGGGCGTAGGGGAAAGGCAGGGTGGTTACGACCCCCAGGTTGAGAACCCCTGATCTAGACTTATGCCTACATATGTAGTTCTCAATCTGTTTACCATTGTGGGCCACATATTAAGCTCTCTCTGTGTTACGTGGGCCGCATTGACAATATATTTACTACCTGTATGGCCCTGAGGATGGATGGATTGCAGCTCTGTGCTGAATGGGCCGCAAATGGCTTGAGAACCACTGGCCTAGATCTCTGAATTTAGGGTTTTCCATTCATGACTTACACATTGGACCTTTTCCTGCTGTCTTTTGGCTTGATGCCTACTTGCTAAGAACCCAAATTCAATTACACTAAATGGGAGAGGGGGAAGAGTCTAGGCCCGCTAGCTGGTGGCATCAGCCGTAGCACAGCGCATTTATAAACCTCATATTTAACTGGAAAACAAATGCATTGAAATGATTTCATATATGCACATTTCTTGATTTTAAAAAAGGATCTTGCATCTTTAATCTGCAGCCTTGTGATGTTAGTGAAGTGGAGAGTCGGATGCATGTTTCTCTAAACTCATCTATTTGCCAGCTTGTCAGCCAGTGGCTTGCCGAGAAGTATGCTAATTTCAGTTGATTATGGGGCACTGTAGACACTCAAATATGCAGCTTAACATTCCAATGCGGGGAATCTGAGGAAGGAATGCCAGGGAAAGTTGAACCAAGATATTAAATGCACACTTTACTTACATAATTGTTAGTGTAGGGCTGCAGTTCATCACGGACATGACACACTGGAGTGTTTACATTGTGAAACGTAGGCAGTTTAAGTCTTGTTCAAGAATGCTCCTCATCCCTGAAAGGAGATGGAGTTCACTAACCTGCAGTCAGTTTGCTATTTCGTATAGTGCTTCAGATGTGTGGAGAGTGCCTTTATTATAAGAGGCATATTTATTTGGCTGTAGTTAAGGCTGTCAGCAATTCCATTAATGTGGTATTTGAGAGTTCCATAAACCGCTCTAAACTGGATGGTCTAATACATAGCAAATACCAGATCTTGTTCTGAAGAGATTTGTCCAGTCAACAGTCAAATTGTACTACAAGCACGAAATGGGGGCTTTACCTATTTTGAGATTGTTGGTATAACTCCAACTACCCGAATTGTAACACATGTAAACCACAATTGCCAATCAGTTTTATTCCCTATTTTTAGTTTGTGTGAATCTCTAGTTTAAAATGACGGACTCTTGTTGCTGATGTAAATACACGTAAAGGAAATAGATTCCACAAGGTACTTAAGAGTGTGTCTAAGCCTGGGTGTGGCCGTCTTGTCTGCAAGTATCTTGCTGAACAAAGGCTGAACCGTAATACTGACTGCAACATGTTGCCCCTCCGGTCTTACCGTGCCCTTTTTGCGGGTTGCAAGTGAGAGGTGGTGCATACTTTCTGTATTTCCCTTGTGATGATTAGGCATACTTGGAAAAACTGCCTTTCTTTTGCTAGTTTGCATTTTATCTCTAGTATAATATCTATCCCACCTCTATTTCCTGGGAGTTTTGAGTATTTGTTGTTGTAGCCACTGTAGGTTTTGGTTCAAGTTAAGATGGAAACTTAAACCCCCAAACATTAGAAAGTGACTTAGATTCGTAAATTTCCCAAATCACAACTATAGTTGGGTGTGTGTTTGCATTGTATGAAAGTACTACGGTTGAGCACTGACCCTATTGTCGTTGAGCAGTGTGTTGTCACCTTTATCATTTTTAAAACAAAATTAAAATGATTTTAAGGGAATGTTGCCAGGAGCTCAGTAACTCTGAACTGCAGACAATGACTTATTATTTTATTTATTTTTTGGATGTTCTCTAGGGGTGCAATGTTACAACTTTCTGTAGTTTGAGCTGTGATCAATTTACAAAATGAGGCATCTTGTATGCATTAAATAGAAGAAAGCTGCATATAGTAGATATCTATCTTATACTAAGGAGGTACTTAATGTAGATCTGTCAGTAGAACAGGTAGAACTTGACTTGCTTTTACTCCTTTTATATGAAACAAAAATAGCACTGCTGGTTAACTTGGTTATGTAGCTCTTGAGTTAAACTGTGCATCTCTTGCTGAATGTTACAAAAATGTACAGGGATTGAATGTGTGGCAAATGGGGGAAAATGACGGCTTAGTAAGAAATGTTTTTTAAGCTATTAATCATCTGGCAACATCCTTGTCTTTATTACATTCATAATTTAAAAACCCTCTCGTGGAGGAAGTGTGGATGCTTGTTAAATATATTCTTCCAGTAGAGAGTACTAAGAAATCAGATCATTAAAATACAAAATCATAAGAGACACTAGAGCCTTGCCAGAAACAATAATTACTATTTATATGTAATAGGCATCAGGAGCAAAAGAGATGAGTCTGGCTTGCTTGTGCCTGAACTTAATGGATTTTGCGAGCAACAGACTAGAAGGATTTGGGGATAGAATTTAGTCTTCTGAACACGTAACATGCAACTTATATTGTTGGAAACTGAGTAAAATATCTTGAAAAATAAACTAACTTGTTTCCTCTGAACACAAGCAAGGAATTCCCCCCCCCCCCCCCCGAAATTCTGGGCAATGCTCATTCCTGTGTTTTTTTTTTTTTTTTTTCAGATTTGATTTAGCTGACTAGTGTTTATTTTGTCTCTTCAAACATGGCATTAGTTCACTCGTTAAGGTCCCAATTGTTTCCAAAGAGACTCTGCACTCTTAAGTTTGTTTCCACAGCTCTGTTAAGTTACCAAAGCTCTTGAAGTGGGGGAGAGGTTTTGAAGTCATTACGGAGCCTTTAACCAAAAGTTGCAAGGAGGTAAATTGGAGGCCCGGGGGAACTGACATTTAAAGATGTATGAATTGTTTAGCTACATAAAGGGCAGAATTTAGAGTACAAGGTAAGTCCAGTTTTGTTTCTGTTGTAGGTGCATATAAAGCCCATCCTTCCTGACTACGCAAACCTTTGGGAAGTAAAGTGTTAGAACAAAGAGCTGTGTATGGTGGAGTTCAACAGCGCACTGAACCATGGCACTCCCCTGCCGTGTCACTACGGTCACTTGAGAATCTTACTGGAGCAGCTGCTCCGGTGCCAGGGTCCTTTAAAGAGGGGAGATGTGCGCTGCCCGAAGACACTGCCATTCAGTCCTGCACATCTGGATCATAGAGGAGTTCTGTTCACTAGTGAAATATTCGCTGTTTACCTAATGTTTGCAGTTAAAATAAACGGACTCCAGCAGCACTGATTACAGCTGAAGAGGGGACGCTCTCTGTACATGGGCCGTTAGAAACCCTGTCTCCTTCTACCACCACTCTGTGTGTGAGGGCATCCGATCTCCACTGCAGAGCCAGCCCAGGGGGAATGGATGGCTGCAGCAGCCTCCTCCTCTACTGGGAGCACCATGTGGGCTGGAGCCTGTCGGAGAACTAAGAAGATTCCACCTTCAGTCTCCAAGTAGTCAAACGACTTTTAAAATCTTGTTTTAAAACTGTCCCACTTGCAGAGACTTTGCTACTTTCAAAGAAATACCAACTTCTTCTCATGTTCTTCTTGGGATGTGTATAGTTGGAGACTTTTTTTAATGAAAAATGAATGTAACATTCCTGTGTTGCTTTGTTTCTCAGCCAGTTGGTGCACCAGTCTCAAAACCACCATTTTACAGGGCAGAGAGTAGACCTGGAGGCATGTTTTCATGCAGAGTTTTGGAACAAGATACTGTAGGGAGGGTTGTACCAGTGGTCCATACTTCAGTTAATGTTTTTTTTCCTATTAAACTTTGAGTCTGATTTATGCAGATGAAAAATACTAAAATCTTCAGCCTAATAAAAAGATTATGCCTGAATTTTTGTGGTTGTCTTAAGATCTTTTCAAAGACGGTCTTTCTCGTGCCTTCTAAAAATACACGTCTTCAACAGTTAACGTCCATCTTTTTAATAGTCTCCGTTTAAAATACCCACCCCCACCCCAAAAAAATAGTAGTGGCTTATCTAAACATTATGGCCAAGATTTTCAGAAATACCTAGTGATTTTTGAATGCTTCCATTCTTGGTGGTCCAGTCTGAGACCCCTTAAAGGGGTCAGATTTCCAGAGGATAGGTGCTCAGTGACTTCTGAAAATCGGGCCCTTAAAAAACATGTTGGGTATCCAAAATCACTAGTCACTTGAAAATCTTGGCCTACATAAACATGTTATCTATATGGCTCCAACCTGCAATGAGTTCATGATAGGGGTCTCTCTCGACTGAGTTCTTTGAGGGATCAATTTTTTTGCAATCTATGGTTTGACCACCAGGTGTCACACAAGCACTATCAAAACAGCATAAGCTGGGGATTTAGGGCCACGTTATTAGTGTATTGGCATGTAAGAAGAAAGATCTTGTGATGTTTGTAGTTTGCCATATTGGTAATTATGTTTTCACATGTTTCTGAAGAAAATATGCAACAATTTTGAAACTATATTTTAAAAGTCCTTTCAGCCCCATCAAACCCACTAAAAATCCCTATGCATCAAATACACAAGCATTTGATCTTGAGAATTATTCCAGAGATGTGCTATTCATTTATTTTACAAGTGTCCAAAGAGGGGGGAAAAAAACGATTGGTAGGAATTGGGCTAGGATGCCAAAGGCTTTAGTTCAATCACAAACCACCGCTCTGTATAGATCACGAGCGTTCTTTTTACAACACTACGTTACCACCGCCATAAATTCTTAAGGAAAAACCACATCAGTGGCAACTTCTGTCTAATTTGTGGTCAGATACTTATAACTCAACATGGTTTTGCAAATAACTAAACAGCCCGGTTTCCTTTTAAAAAATTTGTATCCAATAGTTGGTGTGTTTTATAGTCTTAACTCACAGTTGGACCTTAAAATGGAAAACTGATTAGTCCAGGAATTGGAATTAGTTACCCTCTACCATACGCTTGGGGCTGGAATACGGTTGCCTTGTGTTACTGAATCCTGCAATGCCCCATGACACCCAGGTTGGATTTTTAGGAATTTGTATTAAATTGCTGGTCTGCTCCAGCCTAAATTTATAAACAGAAATGTGTTTTTACCTGCCAGCTCTTTATAAATTCCTTTAGAATCCAATCTCTAATTTGAAACCCACATGTCACTTTTTGAAAATCAGGCAGTATAGCTCAAAGGCCACCGCAAAGGGAAATTTAAATTCAAGACCTACAGAAAATACATGTTAAAATGTCTTTGAATTATTTTGTTTGTATAACTGACAAGCTTGAAAGGGGGGGATCACAGCATGCAAAAACTAGCTTAAGGCTTAGGCACATTTTTTCCTTTAGCCTTTTTGCTGAGCTCGTGTCGGCGGCTCTGATAGGTTCAGGAAGCGCAAGTACCATCCATGGCTACAACAGGGCTTCAGTCAAAGGAGCCTCCATAAGTACTCAGATGCAGAGCCCACTATTGTACACTAGGTGGCACTGTCATCTAGTTTAAAATGTCATGCTTTGTATACTGTACAGTGTTCCATTAATTAATTAGACTAAATCCACTTAGCGGACAGTAAGTGAATTGCAAAGGGTAGGTTTGTCCCTTTGTGCTTTTTATCCTGTTACCAGCTCAGTAATTGGATTCCTCAGCTTCACAGAAGACTGCCCCAAACTGATCCCAGGTGTCAGGCAATTCCAGGTTTAGATAAGTTTGGTTTGGGATATTTTAAAGTGCAACATGTTGGGAAAAGATCAAACAGGTGCTGAACTTGCTATTTGGGAATCTGAACTGAAGCAGCTACAAATGTTCCCAATTTAATTTTTTTGAACAAAGTCAATTTGTTCCCTCTGTTTTTTGACCAACTCTAATCTGAACCCCCTTTGCTAGGTTTTCCCCCTAAAACATTTCCCTTTAGCTAAGATAATGGGTAATCTTCAGAGGTCAGCTGAATTTTTACCCTCCTTTTTTTTTTTTTTTTTTTGGATTGGGGTTGGGGGGGCGTTGTATGTGTAGTCAGAACAATTAGTAAGGTGTTACAGGCCTATTGGCATGAAATGCTTTCATGTATCTGAACAAATACACAGATGCATCAAGATGACAACGGGCCATGGTGGATTATCAGTTGCATGTTTCGATGCAGTTTTGTTTTTCTTAGGTAACACCCTTGCAATTTCTAGCTTGAGTTCTAGTGTCCTTATGCCCTTCCCTCCTGGCACTGGCCTTCTTGCCTTGGCATGAATGAGCAAGTCATGCAGACAATAAGAGAGAAATAAACGAGGTGGAATTTAAAGTGCCTGATCCAGTCGGTGCCAATTATAATCAATGGAGTCTTCAATAGGCTTTGTGTTGAGTTTTAAAGGAGAAGCAGCACATAGTCTTCATGGACCAAGTTCAGTACTAGAAATTCTTACTCTTTATCCTCTTGTTGTGGGGATTAACGGGTTATTAAAGAGACAAGATGGGTGAGCTAATATCTTTTTATTTACTTCTGTTGGTGAAAGAGACAACAGAAGTCAGTCTAATAAAGGAGATGACTTCACCCACCTTGCATCTGAAGAAGTGAGGTTTTTACCCACGAAAGCTTATGCCCAAATAAATCTGTTAGTCTTTAAGGTGTCCCCAGACTCCTTGTTGTTTTTCACCCACCTTGTCTCTAATATCCTGGCACCGACACAGCTACAACCCTGCATACAACAGGGTTTATTAGTAATACACACTTCTGTAAGGTGGATGCAGGCCTTCTTGCCTGTGAAATCTCAAAGAGACCTAACACGTTGGGACTGACATGACCCAAGGAAACAATGAATACAAAATAAGATGGAGAGCAGGACCCATTCTCCTTGGAGAGCAAAATGATAAAATATTTTAGCTCTTGCATAGTACGCTTCAACCCTAAATCTCAAAGTTCTTTCTAAGCTGTCCTAATGATCCCCACTTTCCTTTGAAAACTGAAGAATCCATGACCGCTTTGTACTCTAGTTCTTTTCCTAAAGAGATGTTAATTCTCATTGGTTGGCGTGGCCATTAAAACATGTTGATTGGCAACCAAATAAAGCCTTTATGCTACATTTGGAACTTTGTTGGCTAACCAGGAGGATATGCTATATCCACACACCTTTAATTTAATCAGTTATATAGCTTAGCATAACTTTTTTCAGATTCTTTATTTGTTCATGATAGAAAATGGTGAATGATGCATTTTTTAGATTTTTTTTTAAATTAAAAGATTTGTCCATTTGTGGTGGCATTTGGATGGAAATTGGAATTCAATTACTGTATAAAATTAGCATTTGAAATTTGTTTTTATTCATTAAAATAAAACTCACTTAAATATGCCTGGATACATAAGGAAAAAAATAAGTCTCAAAACATGTTTTGCATTCAAAACTGATTTCTTAAAGGAAATATTTAACTGTAGTAAATTAATTCTGTCTCTGGCCATCATGGGCCAGAATTTCAAGATATTTAAGTACCTTAACATGCAGATAGGCACCTAGTGGGAGTTTAAAAAGCACCTAATTAGGTTAAGCCCTAATTCCCCTTGATTTCAGTGAGAGTTTTAAATTTTTAAAATTAGAATTAGTAGATCTCATCCTCTCCCGGCTGGTTTTAATTCATAGCTTGGATAAAAATAAGCTTTCTGGCTTTTTCAATTCTCAGTTGGTTTCTCAATTTGAACTAGTCCAAATGGCTAAACTATACTGTGCATTTGTTAACCAAACAAAGCAAAAGTGATTAAGGCAAAAGCTGTCCTGCACAACTGAAGCTGCACGTTTTTACATTTGGAGAGAGACAAATACCAGTATTTGCTCCACTGACCAGGCTGACTCTCATAGATACTTAATGCAGTAGTCACATTGTAGCATATGTATTATAAAGCTTGAGTTGACCTCAAAAGTTAGATGTTTTTCCTCTTGAATCTATAGTTAAAAAGGCTCTTTAACGCATTAAAATTTGAGGGCTCGGTGATGCAGAATTTTTATTTTATTTTAATAAATTTGGGCCTTAACATAAATTATCATAATTTCAAATTTAAACAGGTTTATTTTTGAGAATATGTAAAAAAAATTTTAAAATCATGTTTATTTTGGGGGGAAAAAAATCTTTTTTTTTTAGTCCACCCTATAAGGGAAGGGGGAAGGAGGGGCTGCTTAGTGATGGCATCTCAGCCAGGTGGGAGGCTGGTTAGAAGCAACTTCCAGGAAGTGGTTGGGCTTGGAGGCATCCCTTTAAAATGGCTATTTTAGTAGGCTAATCCATTCATCCTTCCAGTGTTTATCAAGAGAATTACAGGGTGGTGTGGTAGTAATGGAACATGTGATAAATGGTTTCTCAAACTCCCTGCTACACATAGGTGCCAACTCCGTGGCTGCTTCAGGGCTGGAGCACCCACGGGGGGGAAAAAATAGTGGGTGCTCAGCACCCACTGGTGGGCCCAGCTGATCAGCTCCTCCCCTTCCCCCCCAGCCCCTCCTGCCTGCTGCTGATCCGTTGTTCAGCAGCGGGCAGGAGGTATGGGGGGGCGGAGAGGGAGGAGCAGGGGCAGGAAGAGGCGGAGCGAGAGTGGGACGCTCGGGGAGGGGGTGGGGCAGGGGCGGGGCCTTGGGGAAAGGGGTGGAATGGGGGCAGGCTGGGGGTCGAGCACCCTCAGAGAAATCAGAAAGTCGGCGCCTATGCTGCTGCAGAAGGGGAGGTATGGAGTTAGTATGGCAGCTGGGAGCCATGACCTCAACAGATCATTTGGAGCCGTGTAATTGAAAGGCCCACTGAAAAGAAGCAAGCACTCCCCCTTATCCTTAGGGTGGAGGTCTCGACTCGCTATCCATGCCGCGTGGCTAGCGTCCCTAGCAGCTGTCCTGCTTAAGTGGATGGCAACCTGAGTAAAATGGGGCAATAAAAACAGGAGCCTGACACAACCGCTTTGTCAAATAAAATGACAAAATTCAGTAATTTGCCCTGCAAGTCTTGAGGAAACAATTCCATTGGCTTGGCGCATCACATTGATCAGTGTGACAGTAATTCCAACTCACGTTTTCCAGGTTTAGGAGCTGAGCTCTAAATACTATAATGATAACCCTTCTCCTTTCAACTCCTCTCTTTTTATAGTTCTGCCTGCTTCTACATGGCCCCTGCTGCCATGACAGATATTCCTCGGTGATGGGACCAACTTCAAGGGATGATATGTGAACATCAGATTAGAGCTGTCCAGAGGGTGACAGTTCCGGGTGGGTAGCAACTTTACAGCTGTTGAAATTCGGCTTCGTTTCCCACTGGAATAAAAACAAAACCCTTTGAACATATTTGCAAACATGGAATTGTGTGAAAATGTCCATTTTTTTAATTGAAAGTTGAGCTTTTGGATTGGGGCTCCCACATCGAGGATACCAGGTTCAAATCCTTACTCTGCCTGATTCAGAGTGATAAAACATGAAAACCTCCCAACCCAAGCCAGTGTCCTAACCAATGGGCAATAGTTTCTCTTTCTTTCCCCTCTTGCCGACCTCCTCCAAGGACTCCTTAATAACTGAGTCTTCTAAACATATTTTGGGAAATTTTCTTTTCCACATAGTACAATCTTCCGTTGTCACAGGAGTTGTGCAATATGACAAAATGTCAGGAAATCTAGTCCCTATCCAATATATTTCAGAGACCTTCTTCCAGATCCACCACCTTGTCCACAAGATTAATTTCCAAAGTCCTCTTTCACAAGAGCCACATACGAGCTACTTCTGAAGAGTATGTGCTAAATATCATATGGTCCTGGAATAAACAGTCTCCAGCTGACCTGAAATGAATGCCATTTAGAGGCAGCTGTTGGTGGTAAGTAGAGCTGGTTGCAATATTTGATGGAAGAGTTTTCCGTGGCAAATGCTGTTTGAATTGAAATGTTTTGCAGGAATGTGTCAGTTTCGACAATTGCTGATGAAATGTTTTTTGAAACCATTTGAAATTGAAATGGGATGTTTCATTCTGACTTCTTTGTTTAGTTGATTATATTTACATTTTTATTATAAGATTTCAGCCTTGTCAAAAATGATATGTTTTGAAAAGGTCATTTGGATGTTTCCAAAACAAAATATTTTAGGATATCTTGTTCCGTGAAATATTTCAAGAATTTGACTTTTCAGTCCTGGTTCATGATGATAACGTTGGAATTTCTTACAGACTGCGAAATCCATTTCCTGATCAGTTGTTGTGATCAGATATAAGTAGGTTTAGCAGAACTTGATTTTTTTTAAATCATTTCAACAATGTTTTTAAAGCATCTTTGATCAATTTAAACGTTTACAGTGGTGGGAAATTATGGGGTATAATTAATGACAATAGATATTAATTAAAAATATTAAAGCTTTATTACCATTAACACACGATATTGAAAAAGTATGTCAAAATATATGAAGTAAATACCCTTAAACTCTAAGTTTTAAAGCAAGATTTTTCATACTTTGCCTATCTGTGCATTTCTATTATTGGTGGAAATATTTTTTAGTTGGTGTGTGGGTGTGCACAGTGAAATCAACGTTTGCTGACATTTGCCAGTAGAAATGAAATCCTTCCAAGCATAGGGATAAGTTAAAGAAGGTAAGGTTAAGAATGAGTGAGGGATACCATTTAACATGTTCATGCTATCACTATAGATATCTCAAAAGTTCATAGACATAAAGCATGCTTAATGGAGAGCCTAAAAGATCAATATAAAGGCAATTAGTCCTGCTGGAACCTTCCCCTCTTCCTTCTGATGTTGATTTTGTTTTTAGATGATGTGGTGTAAATAATCAAATGAAAAATGGAGAAAATGGGTAGCAAGAATGCATCACCTAAAGTTGCGATTCTCAAATTGGCTTGTGAGCCGCAATTGGCTCTTTAATGCATCTCCTGTGGCTCGTTGCAGCACATGATATTAAAACATGGCGTGATTTAATTGTTAATCCGGATGCTTTTACTACATTATTAACCAATTAAGTTCTCAACTTGCGCTAGGTTATTAACTTATTTGCTGTGAGAATAATATATCTCTATTTCCCGTCATACTGTTTAAATATGAATAGCACCACAGTAAATGAAACAATGAATTCACACCACTGTGGCTCTTTTGGGTGATGTTGTTGGCTAATGTGGCTCCTGGACCGCTGAGGTCTGAGTATCGCTGATCTAAAGTATATGGGGTTCGATTGGGTGTTTGAAGTACAAAAAGTTACGTAATGCGATAGCCATAGTGAATGATTACGCAATCGACCACATATAGCTGAGTTGTAGTAAAGCATTGGATATTGGTGCCTTTGTGATGCTTCGCCTAGTGAATCGAGTCCCAGGGCTGGTCTACACTTAGTCCGGACTTCGGACTAAGGTACGCAAATTCAGCTACGTTAATAACGTAGCTGAATTCGAAGTACCTTACTCCGGACTTACCGCGGTCCAGACGCGGCCGGAAGTCTCCCCCCGTCGACGCCGCGTACTCCTCTCGGCGAGCTGGAGTACCGGCGTCGATTGTGAGCACTTCCGGGATCGATCCGGGATCGATTTATCGCGTCTTAACCAGACGCGATAAATCGATCCCAGAACATCGATGGCGTGCCTCCGGACCAGCCGGTAAGTGAAGACTAGGCCCCAGTCTCTTCCCTACCGCACTTTGGATCTAGGACCTCGATCCTGTAATTGGAGCCACATGAGGAGACCGCGTGCCCACACACAGGGCTGCCCAAGTGCCGCGCGTCTCCCGTGACACTTGTGCATTTGGCAGCCCTCACGCGTTCCAGCTGAGCTGCCGGAAAGCGGCAATCACTTGGCTGCAGCTGCACCTTCAGGTCACAGGAGACGGCTGAGCAGCCGCTTGGCCTCCCCTTTCGGCAACCGCGGTGGGATCGCAGCCAGGAAGGGAGTAGCCGGGAGGAGGTGGCAGCAGCCGCGTGGCTGGGGCAGGAGGTGGCAGCAGTACAAGCTGAGGGGCCCGAGACCGGTCCTAAGCTCCCACAGCCAACAGAGAGCTGCACAAGACCGCAGGCTGCCAGCTACTCCCTCCCCAGCCTCTGCAAACATCCCCATGGACCCCACAGGCAACCAGCAACCCTCCCCCCTCCTTGCCTACAACTTCAGCCAACACAGCTACCCTGCACTCACCGGTGCCCCCACTCCCCTGAGTTCTCCCCCCAAGCTACTCCCCCATTCAGCTTCAGTGCTGGACTCTCCTCAGCAACCACCCGCCTCCCCCGCCCACAGCTGCTGAGTTTTGTGCAGCGCCTCCGCCTACTCCACTGCTGGTTTGCACCAAGGTGTACTGACCACAGACTGAAGTTCATGGCGATTTGCAAATCTGCAATTCAGCTCGTTAACCAGTTGCATGAAGTGTCATGCAGGGAGCTGGCCAAAGCTTGTCAGCTGTAAGCACAGAGCACCACTGGCTTCCATGTGTCCACGCAGGCCAAGGGTCCCTCCACACAGACCTGACTGCAGGATGTGGGCCGAAGGGGAGTATGACACAGAACAGGTGGGAAATAAAGACCAGAGAAAGGGGAACGAGGGGCATACATAAAGCTCGGGGCTTGCTACGGTGTCAGTGTGTATTATGGGCCCAGTTCAGCAAAGCATTTAAGCAGGCACTTAAGCACCTGCTTTGCTGAACTAGGGCCTCTGTTAGTTCAGAGCAATTTCGCTTTTATATCGTGTACAGGTGTTGAATGAAATCCTGCTCACAATTATTACCCATTGGCTGGGGCTTGCCATTGCCCTGTGGATTAAACTGGCTGACAGGCTCTAAATGAAGAGAGAACCACGCTGTCTCCCAAGGGGTGATGTCTCACATGGGAAGCCTTTTCCCCCAAGGGAAACTCCGTTGCTCGGGACTTCTAGACGGCAGGGAATGGACTGGGTGGGACTTAGGAGGACACCTCTGTCTCTCCACTTTTACAATTCAACCGCGTTCTCTGAAGGGAAGAGAGAAGCTGGCATGAGCCTAGACGCCTTTTTCTAAAGCCCTCAGTGCTGGTCTAACTCTGCTCTCGCCGAGTTCAATGGGAGTTTTACCGCCGACTACCGCGGGAGCAGAGCTAGGCCAGTGCTGAGTGCCGGCAGGATCTTAACCAAGCTTTCCATCTCCTGTGATTATCCACCGAGCCGCTTTAGCAACACCAAAGGGTCCATTGGAAAACAGGCGCGTGAACCAGTCATGTGGACTGGAGCCTGGGAGAAGGGAGACAGAGAATCCCAGGGCACAGGAGTGGAGGAAGCTAGTGATTAATGAAAGGGGAGGAGCCAGACGTGCAAACTGTGAGGAGAGACGGACCTTATTTCTGAGCAAAATAACGGCCATTCCCCAGCCCGTCACTCAGGAAATCTCCAGCAGGAGCCAGTGGCATTAAAAGATGCTTCCTCCCCCTGCACCCACCTTTGCGGGTCCCTTGATTGATCAGATCTGGGTGAGGAGAGAAACCAAGGGAATGAGCAACATGCCATATATCTTTGCCAATGACCGATACAACTCACAGAAGAACCTGGTGAGGTGCTAAGAAGGGGGTTGCAGCAAAGGGACATCCGACACGCTAGGCAAAGAGAGGAAAATGGAAAACAGCCGGAGAGAGAAAAGGGGGGTAGTTACAGGCCCTTAGATTAGGGAAGAGACCAATGAAGCCCCAGCCAGTTCATCTCCCTGCCAGGACAGGGTGGTGTCTTATTGTACATTTGCTAGAGTTTTGTGCTCGTCTAACTTTAAATATCCCAGCAGATGGGATGTCCCTCGGGAACGTTCACAGTCTGATATTCAGCTTTAATTTTCCCCTTTCCTAGTTCCATCCCATTTGTCCTCGTCATGTTCCTGGGCAGCCCCCTAAATGCTTCCACTCCTTCCTTAATGTTTCCATCTTTCACTTACTGGTAGACTTGTAGCCACTGCTCAGTCAAGCCACACAGCTCTACCACCTTCATCCTTCCTCATAATGCAATGGTTCCACCCTGATTGCTTTGGTTACTCTTTTCTGAACTCCCTCGCAAACGTCTTCACGGCAAATGGTGCCCAGAACTGAACCCAATATCCTGTGTGTCACAGAGAAAGGATCAATTACCTCCCTGCTTTGTGATGCCTCTGCAGCCCGAAACGACATTGGCCATAGTCCCTGTTCCAATAACCACTGACGCCAATGGGAATCTCTTCATTGACTTCAGTATGCGGTGGATTGGGCCCATGATGTATTGCGAAATCTTTTCTAGTTTTGTCTTCGTTGTTCTAAAGTGTCAATTGCTCCTGCTTTCCAAGTTCCCCTCTCGCACTGAGTTTGTGTGTTTCAAATTATTTTCCCCAAAGGCACCGAGACAGTATTTTTCCAAATTGCATCTCATTTATTTTCCACTCATGTTTCCGTCTCTCTGGGGCCTTCTGTACTAGTTCTCTGTCCTCACCGCTGTTTACAATATTGCCTAATTTAGTATCATCTGTGAATTATATTAACATGCCTGTTAGTTACTCTTCTGTTAATGAAGGTTCCCAGCAAAAAAAATTACAACTTAAACTGTTTGTTAAAGTACGGGGCGGAGAAGTCTTAAAAATCCCGTTGTGGCTTTCCAATATGTGGCTTTAAAAAAGTTGGAGTGGTTTTTTTTTTTAAGCTGAAACTTTTTAAACATCAGAAGTTGGTAAATGTATAAATGCAGAGTTGGTCTCTGTTAGCCTTAAAGCTGTTCCCAGATGCAAGCTACACAGTGCATTGGCTGTGTATTGTGGAGATTATGAATATTTTCTGCTGTATTTTCCCAGCTTCGAACATATGTTTGAGTTCTTTCCAATGAATTTGTTCACTTTCCCTTTCTGACCTTTTTGCATTTGCTATAACAGGCACAGAAAGCAAATGTGTACTGGCAGGAATGATGCTGAAACAGCAAATTGAATGCAAATCGTGCAGAATAGTTACAGGAAGTGATTTTTCCCATTCATAATCATGAATCTTTGCACTGTTACTTTGATTGTCAGATTTATTTTTGTTACAAATCTCCATATGTTGGTCCGAGATTCTAAGAGTGATGGGCCTAGACAAAGAACGGAACATGGTATGGAAGCTAGGTGTCCTCCCAGAACAGTGCAAATTTCAAATTGTGACAATGGAAACAATGCTGGCAGCAAGCAGTTTGCTGGAAATCATGCAGCAAATATTGCAGTGCGTGAATTTCAGCAATGAGCAATTGCATGGAAACGACCATCTATTCATGAACCGAAATAAAGCCCTGACTTGGATGAATAAGTTGTTCTCTGAAAATAGTTCACTAGTTCTCTTCTCCGGACAAGTACCACAGCTTGCTGGCATCTTCAGTCCTGGGTGTCTCAGTGGTCGGGCCACACCCGCTGGTGCTGGCTAGAGACATCTTAAACCGCATATACTTCGGGAGTTCATACTCAGACTTTACTAGCCTACAGAGGCCCATGCCTTGAAATCTGTCCCCTCTGGGGGGATTTACACAGCTAGGTTTACAGAGCTGGACTGTGGACACTGCAGGTGGCAGCTGAATGCGCCTCTACTGTAATTACAAGAACAACTGTGCCATAGGGATCTATGCAGATCCACGATAAACAGTGCATTTGGTAATACTACAAATTTTTATACCCTTGGAGAGGGAATTTGGTTAAGATCTGGCTGTCGGAAGACTTGAATCACTGGCTGTAAGCTACCCTTGGGCTCATTAGCTATTGGGCCACTTAGCTGCATGTATTTCTTTAATCCATCATTTAAAATGATTTTGCTTTGTTTAGATGTAACCCGCTTCATCCTTGGCCCCGTTGTAGCTGCAGAGCATTCCACCCCATCCAGGGAATGTTCAGGTAGTGCAAAGCTGGTGCATCTAGTTCTCCGTTACTTGACCACTGCCTCCGGGGAAGGGGCAGGCTAAGAGTGGAGCTTGCAGTACCTTGCCAGATCCTCCATTGGCCCAGTGGTTGGCTGCTCTAAATAACGGCAGGGTTGTATTGTCGCCTGAGATGGTGGGAGTGGGAAGTGTACAGTTCTCAGTGCAAATGCAGAGCAGCTGAGGACTGAGCCGCGTAGGTTTAAATAGCCCACTAACAGATAAGGGGCCACGGAAGTTCTGTAAAGATGTGGAACCAACCAGAAGACTGACTAATCTGGAGAGATTCTCACCCTGATGCCAAGGAAGGGCACTGCCAAACAGCCTGCGACAGAGGCAGCATGATTGGGAAGGCTATAATCAGTCTTGCTTGTCACTGCTAGCTTGTAAAAAGCGACAGAGTCCTGTGGCACCTTATAGACTAACAGATGTAGTGGAGCATAAGCTTTCGTGGGTGAATGCCCACTTCGTCAGATGCATGCCATGCCTCTGAGTTAACTGCGAAAGCCACAGGGTACAGTATCCCCTGCTTGTGTGCCGGAGAAACTATTTCGAATGCGTTACGTCCACGGGGTTCAAAGCTAGTTAAAATAAAACCTGTCCCAGTTAGCCATTTTCTTGTGAAACTTCAGAGCCTTGGAGAACTGTTTGCTCATCCCATCTCTGTTTCTGGGCTAAGCACAAGGTGAGGTGCTTGGCTTCAGAACTGTCCACTGATCTCACGGAAATGGGCCCGGCTCCCTTTAAAAACGCTGAAGCAGAGGAGAGCAGACTTACTTGTCCGTCGGTGCTAATTCTTTTCTTTTGGGGAATGGAAACCTTCCAGAAAGAGAGTGTCAAATCTATAGAATGTGAAGCGCTAATGTTTGCTCCGGGACTCGGACATTAGCAGAGACAGGTGTGGAAATACATGAATCCCGTTGTCTCCTTAGCTTTGTGTCTGGTGAGGCTCCACATCGGTTCTTCAGGCCCAGAGTTACTTTTTTCCCCTGAACCAGCTTTTGTTTTAGGTCAGTGTCCAAATGGAAGAATCCAACTTAGTGGGAGGCATTGTATTAAACATGCTACAGCTTCCTTTGGTGGTATCCCCCAGGCCCAGCACAGAAGAGCGGCTGATACCACATGACGCGAGAGCATGGGAGAATTCCAGGGATCCTTGGTTTATCAGAGATCTGTCCTCCAGAGATGCTGGGAGAATTTGGCTATGGACCTTGGGCTGAGTTTCCTTATATAGAAAAACATAAATGCTGTATATGGCACGATACCCGCTCCAGCAACAGCAGCCACAAATACAGTTTTAATTAAAAAGGACTGATGCTCTTCCTCTGCAAGGAGATTTGGATTCTTGCAACCTCATGGAGAGCCATTGCCTTCACTGGGTGTTGTGTCTGCAGGTGTGGAACTCACTGTGGGATCAAGGCCTTGCACAAGTATGCGGAGGACAACCTACTCGTGCGTCCAATTGTGGATTCACCCAAGGGGCAGACCCGCTGTCCTGCCCCTCCTGTGCTGTGAGCCAAATAGCTGGTTCTTTGGTAGACCCTCCTTTTTCCTCCCTTATCAACAGTTTTAATCATTTTCATAACGATCCCTAGCACAGCTAGGATTACAATTAGAAAATGTCAGAGCCTCGTTATCATCTAATTAGACTCACATTTCAGTGCAATAGAAAGAAAATCTTCAAGCGCTGCTTTGTGCAATGAAATGAGAAGAAAGTGATGATTTAAACCAGCTGCAAGGGGCTGCTTTCCCATTCCAGGCCTACACGGCCCCAGCATTGGACACAATAAAGGAAGAGTCTATGGGCTCCGGTCAGAGCCCTCAGCAGCAATCAGTGCAAAACGGCTCCCAAATCAGTTTTGCAAGCCTAAAAACTCCTATGTAGTCCAGTAAAAACAATCACGCTGTCACGCTTGCCTTCTAACAGCTGAGGGGGTCCCAGCAGCAACACAACACAAACCAAAATAAACTCTCTCTCGCGCTGCCAAGAGGCCTTTATCGCTCTTCGGGGAGGGAGGGGAAGGCCTTTGCAAAGGGCCTTAACTTTTCCCTTTTTTTGTTTTGTTTAAATTTGAGCAGAGAGCTGGAATCGCTTTCTCCTTCCCCAAATGCCGTTACTGCACAGACTTGGGTTTGCTTAGGGGACCCATTTATTTTCCTTTATGAGAACTGAGGTAGGAAGTGCAGCAAGAATATAATGACTTCAGTCCCAAATGAGCACAACTGCTTAACCCTTTGGTTAACTGGGCCCCCAAGTGAGAGTCACCTGGAACTAGCTAATTTCCTGGGTTTGATGACCAGCCGGTAGGGTGTGCTGGGCTGAGAGGTAGAGACTGGTTGTTATGGAAATAGGGTTTTTCTGGGATTCCTGAGAGGAGTGTGTCCTGATCTGCCCCACTTCCCTGTGGGAAATTCTTGCCTGCTCCCTGCAAGCCAGCTTACCCTCCCACACGCACATCCCTGTTTCTGGATCCCACCCCCTAGTTGGGGCTGGGGAAGCTGCAAGGGGCAGGCTCATCACTGGAGGGAAAGGGCCATGCCATACCTGTGCTGAACATGTCTGTCCCTCTTCTGCTGACAGCAGTTCAGTGCTTCACCAGCCTTAACGTGGGGGGCCCTAGTGTAGACAAGCCACCAGCGGCCACTGGAGCGCCAGGTACCATTTCTTTTAGTCCTGCTCTGAAAAGGTCTAATCAGTACAGTTCTTCAAATGCCAGTGGCAGCCATCATCCAGCAAACGCTACTCCCAGCCATGCTAGCAACAGCGGAGCAGGTGGGTGAGGAGTTGCCGTGGGGAGTCATGTGGGAAGCGGAGGGATGGGCAGACTCTCTCCAACCCCCTCCTTCCTGGATTCCAGGCATAGCACCCATGGTAGAGAGCCTCTGCACGGCCCTAGAAATCAGCTGGTTGTCCGTGCTTAGCCCCCTGGGAACCTAGCCAGTGTCTTAAAGGTTAAATATCTGCCATTGTCACCCCTGAGCTGAAGCCACAGCCTCCTTGGGTGTGAGGGGAGTGGAGTCTGTGGGCCCACTCACTCAGGCCTTAGGTGCTCTGCCGAGTTTGCAGCAATGACATTTATGGTGCCGGTCTGTGATGGGAACACTTGTGCTGGGAGCTGGACTGAGATGCAAATGAAATGTCCTATAAATAATGATGATAAACACTTATCGCATATGTTGTGCTTTTCCATCTTCAAAGAGCTGTAAAAACCTTAACTGATTAATCACAGGCCAGTTGCTCAGTGTTTACAGTGAACTGGAATTTTTGGTCTATGACAAAAATTCATTTCCTGGTGCCAAAAGCTACAAAAGGCTCCGTTACCAGGCCTGTTGGGAAAGCAGGGCAGGGCTGCTTCTGAGGTGATTACGGCTCATGTGTCACTCCAGTAAATTAAAGGGAGTAGGCCCATTTCCCTAGCCAGGAGGATGATACTGCCCGATACCATGAGGGGGAGTATGGTGGTTTTCTCACATTTCCTTTATTTCCTATCCTTCGTCCTATTGAGACTCTCTGAAATTCTCCTGGCATTTCACGCAGGAATTGCTAAACAGCTATCCTAGTAACAAATGCTTCAGTGGAGGGCCCACCCCCCACCCCAATGCTCTTGGCCAGTTGCAATACTGCTACGTGGGAAAACTCCTTCCCTCCACAGTTAGGGGTCATCTTATGAAACATGAGGCCTGCGAGTGCTTGTAATGCTCCATGAGAGAGCGTCACTGAAGGTGCTGGCTAAAATGTTCAAGAGCTTAGGTAACATAGGCCAGAGCAGACTGCTCCACTGAGGTGGGGCCGGGCTGGAGTTCTGTGTTTAAGAGAATCCAGTGACCTCAGTGCCCTTAGCAACAAGTGGGACTGCAACCCTTATTCTGGCCCAGAGGCTGGGATACCATACGTAGGAGGAGTGCACCATCCTCCCATGCCCTGAGTCTAGGCTGGTTAACATAGACTTTACCTCCCCAGCTGGTATGCATGCCACTGGTGTAGACCACAAATAAGAGCGGAGTCCGCCCTCTGTGATCTTCACTCTGCATCAAGCAGTCAATGGAAAGGCAAAATCTTTACTAAAATTGTGCAGGTCCAGGTCTCTTCGTGCCAAAGCTTTTTCTCCCTGCCCGTTGCCGAGCAGGTCCTTTGAAGCAGTGATTCATTGTGGAAAATAGATTTAGAGTGAGACTTGCTCTGTCTGTGATGTGTTACTTCACTGCACGAAATGTTTTCTTTTCTGCTTCCTAGAAACCCAACATAATGCTTGTCCTTGCAGAAACTCCTCTGACGGCTCGGTGAGTTCAAACAAGGCCGTGTTTAGAACATGCACCTTGTACCTTAGAAAGGGAATGTTGTGGACTCCGGTCCTGAGAGGAATTGGGAGATGTTCCTATCTCAGACTTCCACCAGCCACCTAAAAGTTCATGGCAGTTCAAGATGTTTAAAGAGAGCCTGAGCCCACCACTGACTAAGACCACCAGCGTCTCCTCCAGCAAGGGGGATCTGCCAGCCACCACGAAGAGCATAACATTCGATCCACGCTTAAGAAGCCTTCACTTGATACCAGCTATCCTGCCAGCCACCATCCAGTTTCTCGTATTGAGAAGGTAACTCCAGCAATGCCTGAGCTCTCTCAGTATCCTAGACTCCTCACAATCAGTACTGAGCACTGGGATATAACCTAGAAACAATTCTGCTGGCACTAATGGAGATCTCATGGCCCAGGACAGAGAGCTTATCTAGCTTATAGCAGCACAAAGTGTGTTTGTCCCCCTCTAGTGGTTGGTCTAAATAACAGGATCAGAGTTTATTACTGCCACCAGCTGGAAGAGTGACTTGACTCCTTTAGTTCAAGTGGGGATGCTTTTAGCTCTATAGGTCCAGGGGTCCATTGTCAGCCCAAGCAAGGTCATTATTCAGCCATCCAAGTTCATTCTGTAATATTGCTCATCAGCCTTTGACACTGATGCCCCACAAACTAGTCTAGCAGGAGTGGGCGATATAATGCTAAATTGGCTTCACTCGGGCAGATCCCACAACCTTATGAGTGGTAGCTGTTCCTGCTCATTATGTGTGTGTGCCCATGCATGAGTGCGAGACAGAACAGCACAGAAAGGGACTACAAGTGTGGGGGAAGAAATTGGGGGTGGGAGAGGGAGGGAGAAAACAACACGAGGAAAGGAAGAGAGAAATGTGGGAGGGTGGAGGGGAGAAAATAGAGGGAAAATGGTCACTAAAGAGAATGAGGGAGACAACTATTGCATATGGTAAATGAAAAAGAAACAAGGGAAGGCGCAGAATGGGAAAGACAAGCCAGGGAGAGACAATAAGTCACTTTTCTATTTTAATGTTAATACCAACATGTGACTGTATTAAAAAAAAAAAAAAGTCTTTATCTATTAAGTACACAATCTTGAGTGGCCAAAAAATTCTGCCATAAACTCCTGCCAGACTGTCAGTCATCTGTGCATAATGGAGCTCTGTGCTTTATTAATGCAAACACCTCCCCCCCAAAAAAAAATCTAAAAAAAAAAAGGTACAGTTGCAAATGACAAGAGTGTAATTTACTCATTTCCCCCCCCCTCCCTCCCCGCCTGCATCACGAAAACCTGGCCAGATGCCATGTAGGCCTGGTTCTGGCTGCAGCTTAGCTCTATTCTGTACAGCCCACTTCCAGAAGTCACAAAAGCAGGCGTGGAATAGCCGTCCAACTCCCATTAAACCTCCCATACAGAAGCAGCTCACACCTGGGTGTATTCACCTCAACTGTGAGTCCACATAGAAATCCTGCCAATCCACAGAGCTTCAGTCACAGTGAAAGGTTGCCCGAAGAGCGGTCTGACGTGGTGGTGATCTCCTGCTTATCAACCCAGGATGCTTCAACATCCACCCTGACTACGCCTCTGACCCCATGGCCCAAAATCTCCTAACCGCCCTCTTCACCGTGAGATCTCGTGTGTACTCACAAGACCTTCACACTCTACTGGAGACACCTAGACTTGATCTTTTGTCTAGGAATGGATCTGGGCGGCATAAGACGCACCCTCTTATCCTTGTCAGATCACTGTCTCCTCCGCACAGAGATGGACACCTGAACTACGCAAGCAAGGAAACGGCTCTGCTACCATGGTCCTCCCCCCATAACCTCAGCTGAATCCCAGAGCACGCTCAGCAAAAACTCAACCCAACCAAAGGACCAAGGAGCGGAGGATTTCGAGACTCTAGTGTTGCATTCACCGGCACCCTAAATCTGCCTTAGGCCTTGCAGATCCCCATGATTCTGATGACCTGCCCCAGATAAAGCAGGAGAGAAGGAAATTCAGTTTGACGACACTGATCATAGCGTAGTACTGTCTCCCCTCCGGAATGCAGCTGTCTTTACTGAGATGGCTCCAGTCCTTTCAAGACTTCGCAGGAAGTGGTGACGGACACTGCCTGTCCCTCCAGAGCTGCCTGCCTTCTGGAGGCCTATCCATGAAGCCATGGGAATTGGTGGGGGGTGGGGGGGAGATCATGAAGTAACAGACTCTAATGGATACAATACACAGCGCGCTCGCTCTCCTCTCCCCCAGTGCCTGGCTGAGATCAGCTCCTAGATGAAGGACAGCTAGCTGACGCTGAACCTATCCAAGATGAAGGCAATGCTGCTGGGAAGAAGGAAACACTTTGGAGACTTAGCAACCAGCAAGGGAGATTTCCCTTGGATTGTCAAATCAGCCTGCAGCTGTGGGGGTCATCTGGCCCCCTTGTTGATGCTAGATACCACAGCACACTCATCTATTGCTGCATATTAAATCCAATTTGTCATTGTATTTTTCTGATTCTCAGCGACCTAAGGTTGCACCAGATAAAAAGTTTGATCAGGACAGCTGGAAATCGGACCACAGAGCAGCCGAGTGCTGTAATGCAGCACTTTTGTAAAGAGGCATTGACAGCAGAACAGGGTAACATACATCAGCCACTCTTGCAGACTCTTACCTGAGTTAGCAAGCCAAAGGGACACGGTAGCAGGTGCGTACATCCACCCTTTATTGATATCAAATGGCATTTCAACCACCCTGTCCCTTTGCTGCGACTAAACCCAGCCTGTGGGCATGTCTCCTCACCCTTGGCTTGCAGTAAGTCCAGCCCTTAGCAGCTATTCTCGGTTTGGTTGGGTTCCTAGATTCCACTGCCAGAAGGCATCACTGCAATCATCTGGTGTGATCTCCTGGACAGCGCAGGCCACGTACATGGGTTGTATTTTCTTCACTCAAATGATGAAAGGTCAGTGCTCGCTTGGAAGCGCTCAGAACAAGGCGCCTCGGGGAGAACGGCATTTGCATCCTGCCTCTCTGAGGCTGAAAGACTCATTAACTATTTCATGAACTCTTTGAAGGTAATTTCTTGGCTCCCTTTCCTTTATCACTTAAATTTAGGGTCAGGTCCTCTAGCCTGGCCAAGCTCCTGGACTCAAGACCAGAGGGACATGATGGGCAAAGGCGGCTTTAAGGTCTTGGGCTATCTAGGGATTTGCCCTGGCCCCAGCAGGTTGCTAAAATTTCTGTCCAGCTGTCCATGGTCTGGCAGTCAATGAGCCATGTATCTCGTACTCAGGAAAGACGGGTCCACTTTAGTCTGGCTAAGGCTTGATATTTTGATTAGTATATGGTTGGCATAGGGGTTGATTGGTCCTGTTGGGCTGCCAGTCTGCACTCTCCAATTCCTTGCTAAGGGCTAGATAAGGCTTTTGCCCAGTGCCATGAGGAGGCACTGTGTGGCTGCGTTGCCTGTGAAGGAATTGTTACTCATAGCATCACAATTTCTCCCCCCATTGCTCCTTGAGCGGGTAGGAAGCAGATAATTTGCTTCAGCCTTTTACCAGTTGTGGCCCACTGTCTTCCTTCCTGCTGGCTCAGCTCTGCTCATCTTTTCTCCAGTCCCTCCGAGGGGGTGAGCAATAGCTCGGTACCCCTTTGCCAAGGTCCTGGGAGTCCTAATACGGAGAGGGGGTCTTATTCCCCCAGAACTTCCTGTATGGGTGCCTTACAGCCAGACTCAATCTGATCCTACGCCTACTGCACTTCTTACTCATTGGCTCTTGTGTCAGTACCTATGAGCCCGTACACTTTTGCATGCATCTGGTCTAGGCAGTGGCATGTGCTCGTACCTATGTGCAAGCGTGAAAGCCTTGTCATTAGAACTGTGCGCGCTCACTCAGGTGTACGTACCTTTTAAGAGTCGCAGCCAATTTACCTAGGGAAAATTCCAGCACGTTCAAGAGTCTCATTTCCATATTCTTTCCAGGTGGTCATGTTGCCACGGGGACAGTGATCTTAGCAGGTAATTTCTTTACCCAGCCTCTCATCAGCCTTGGAACTCATAACCTCAGGAGGCTGGAGCTGGCTTTCAAAAGGGGCTGGATACTTACATAAATAATACAAATGTTCTGGCTACTGCATGTGCTAAGGTAGCTGTATTCACATCCCATGCTGCAGGGTGTGAACTGATTGCTACTGGAATCTGGTGTGGGTTCCCCTCCCCCTTTCCTGCAGGTTCAGTACTGCCCAATTTAGCAGGTGCATTGTACTTTGTTTTACCTTCCTGGAAGCATAGAACTTAAAGATGGGAAAAGACCTAGAGAACTAGGTCTCATCTAGTCAATCCCTTGCCGATACAGGATTGTTCTCGGGTACAGCTGCAAGAGGCAGGGTATTGGACTAAGTGTCTGATTGGTAAGGCAAATGATCTATGTTCCCATGCATAGTAATTTTCTTTAGCTGGATTCTGATTGTGAGTTAAAACAAAGAGGTTAAGAGTGTTTAATTATGTGGCTACATCCCTCCTGGATTAAACAACAGAATAAATAGACTACAGAGTGTTTTTTAACAAGGGAAAGGAGGGAGTGGGCTGAGAATCTTTGGCAGCTGTCACACGTTTGGCTTTGATGATGTCAGTTTTGTCTGTTAGGAGCTGCTCCTCTTGCTACTGTCAGCGTTTTCTGGGGGAGGATGAATTCATTGATACACTCTGTTTGCTGTCCACATACTCACAGTTCATGTGTTACATTTTACATAAAGTAAACTTAGCAAGAGGAAAACTCATTCGGCTGTTCTTCAAAGCTAATGCACAGTAAATATATTCTGACACTGACAGGTATTTCTTATTAAATAGCTCTGAACTGCAGTACTAGGTTTTGCTTAAGTGGCATTATTCTCTCTGAGCAAAGACAGTTCATTTATTAGTCATCCTAAAAGCCAAATAACAAATATTATTCTCTAAGCAAACTAAACAAACCAGTTAAAAGAGGCTTGTCTGAAAGGAGGCAAGTGCAGTGTCTGAAAAGCGGCTGACGTTTTAGTGCCAAAATACCATATGGAGACTCGTGCTTTATTAGCATACATTGACCTGAGCTGCAAACTCTCCCAACACCTTTGAACAGGAAGGGAATATTCAGAAGCACATCTCTCTGCCAGCTCTAAAGATGTCATTCTGGCACCACTAACAGCGCTCTGCAGTAATTGAGGGGACTGAATAAAAAGGCTGGCCGACTTTTTGATTTCTGCTGGAGATACATTATGAAATAACTCAGCCAAGGTAGAGCGTCCCATTTACACGGTTAAAAAATAAATAAAAATGGTTGTCTTGCTTTCTCGGTGACTTTCTGCCCTAACGAAATATTTCCTTTCTTACAACCTTTGGATTGGCTTCATTCATGTCTAATAAGGATGTGCCTGCATTGTTCCGTGTGGGTGTGCATGTATGCCTGAGTTTGTGCATCTGTATCTTAGCCTTGGAATATCAGGACAGAAAATACCTCACTGCAGAAAGTCCACAAGGAGGCAAACGATTGTCAGTCAGACTAATTGATTTAATAGCTTACAGATTTTTCCCTTCGCTGCAGGATCTTACTCGACTACGCTTCTGTAAGAAAAAGGCTGTTGGACCAGAGTGGGACAGTAAAGACATCATTAACCACTCTCAAAGAGAGTGGGTCTGAATTAGGTGCCAGAAAATGGGTCTGAGGAGTTGCGGTGAAATGCAGTTAGCGGGTGTTGTGATGGGACGTTCACTAGAAGAGCCATTCAAATTATTCATTACAAATAATTTATACAGCTGCTTTGGGCCTCTTTTTCTTCACAAAATCTTTGTGCTCTGACCCAGTTTGTACAAATGTTTTCATTATTCACAAGTAGTTTGGGCAAACAAATTTTCGCCTTTGGATCATTCATGAAATGTCTTCTGAAAATACAGGCCTTTCAGTGTCTGGGCATGACAAGATCTGAAGCAGCGAAAACCACTGAACTGTGATGGTAAAGATGGAAAAGTAAAGAATTTAGCTTTGAGGTGGTAGGTTGTTATTGAACATACAGAACTGATGGATATTGTGAACTCCCACTAACAGTCAGGCATCCCACAGTTGGTCTTCTACAGTATGAGGTAGCTCTCAGTAAATGAGGAAGCAGTGGTACAGGTTTGCTTTCTTTCAGTGTTGTCCCAGTGTTGGTTGATCACTCAGCTATGGAGATGAATGTAAGCGGGGGAATGGTCCCGCTATTGTGGGGAACTTTCCTGGCTTATACACGACCCCAGTGAAATGGGCTAGTGAAAGGATCTGAGTCCTGGTTCCCACGCCCTTTACCCAGAGGCCTGCCTGACCTCGGGGGCTCCCCTTCCACTCTCCTGTGTGGCAGAGTCCTCGGAACCCCAACAAGGCTGGGCCCAGGATTCCTGGGGGGCTCGACCCCCAAGCTTGTCATGGTCACTTAGGGCAGGAGCTAGGATGTCCCCACTGCGGGGTGCTCTCGGCACTGGATGCTTCCCTGACCCACTGATCATTACATACAGTTCAAAGGAAATACAACTTATTAAACAGCTGCCAATTTGAAACAAAAGGAAAAAATGGGGAAGGTTAAAGGAAAACATGTCACCTCGCTCTGTGGCACGGGGACATCACAACCAGACTACGTGAAGTTCAGTCTGTTCCTCACATGGCCCAGGCCTCCTGTGCTGCAGGGACGCTGCGGGTCGGACACTTGCTCTGGCGGTGGCCACACGCTCTCAGGATCTAGGTGGCAGGACCCTTCTTCCCAGTGTCGCCCCTGCCCCATCATGGTTATAATCCCCCCCCAAGTCTGGCCTGCAGGGTGTCTTGGCTGGGGGCATCTCCCTGCGCTGGGCCTGCTGCCCAGGGTCCCCCTCGCTTTCCCCAGCTGCTCACCGCACCCGGCTCCAGCTCCATTCTGTCTCGGCTCCAGCCCCACCACTCTGCCTCGGCACGGCTGCTGCTGCAGCTCTGCTCCCAGCACAGGTCTGCTGTCTGGGCTGCTTCTGTGACTCCGCTCCCAGCTCTGACCGGCTTCCTGGGCTGCTTGTCTGGCCCCTCTGGCTGGCCCGGCTCTGCTCCCCAGCTCAGCTCGGTCCCCTGCGTTCTCCTTAGCTCGGCCCCACTCTGACTGACCCAGGCAATTCCAGCTCACCCGGAGGACGGGACCCCCGTGGCCGCCTGACTCCCTGATTAGCTGCCCGCCCTGTCAGTCAGGCTGACCTGGAGCATTGGCCTTTCCCCATTGCTCCTGGGGACTGTCAGTCTCAGGGTCCTGATTTCCCATCTACCCTTCCCCTTACTTTTAGTACTGGGCGCTACCCAACCAAAACACCTCCACTGAGTTTTCATAAGGGGACAACAATCCCCTTATGTTAAGGTGCTGATGCTGCATCTCAAGGGTGACAATTTACGTGCTGACGTAATTCAGGACACTGGGTTGACTCAAGAGTTTCCTGGGTGAACTGACGTTTTCTCCCCTTTGGGAACGTTCTTGGGTTGTTGACCCTGCTGAGCCAAATGCAGCTCCCTCTAAGAAGGTATATTTTAAATCAGCAACTTTCTCCTCTTGAAATGGGTGTCTGAGCCGCCGATCCAGTCATTTGCCTCTTGCAATGGAGAACACACAGACCCTGCTTTCATGGCAGGGCTTCAGCAAATGCTGTGTGATATTGGAAATGCCAGCCGTTCCTTCATGGACATACCAGTGGTTCAGTATAATGTACTAACCAATTCTGCTTCAGAGAGAGAGGGTCAGGGAGGCACTTTGGTTAGGGAGCTCTCTGAGTAATGCTATGCGTACTGCACTGGATTTCTAATCTCAGAGATGCTTCTACTGCTGCTAACTTGCATTAGGGAAAATGAAAGCGGGTATGTTCTTAGAACAGAATGATGAGGTAGAGGGAAGTAGACTGCTGTGGTCAGGGCAGGCTCCAGGCACCAGCCCAGCAAGCAGGTGCTTGGGGCGGCTAAGGGGAAGGGGCGGCACGTCCGGCTCTTCGGCGGCGGGTCCCTCTCGGAGGGAAGGACCTGCCACCGAAGAAGAAAACGGTGCAGTAGAGCGGCTGCCGATCGCGGCTTGTTTTTGTTTTTGTTTTTTTTTGCCGCTTGGGGCGACAAAAACCCTGGAGCCGGCCCTGGCTGTGGTTCTGGGGAATAGAATTGGGGTCCAGGGAAAAGGCAGATAAATGGGTTCGGCTAAACAAGCTGCAGAATGCTGCACATCTAACATTTCATTCTTTCCAGGGGTGGAGCTGAATTCATGCAGACAGTTTGCCTGGAATTCTTTTCACTTTCTTCAGCTGCGTGGCAGATTGCAGGCGAAATAAAAGACTGCTCTGAAGAGAGAGACAAGTGTAACTTGAAGAGTCTCAGCCCTCCTCCAGCAAGGCAGCATTAAAAAGGAGAACTTTCTCTTAAATCTGACAGAGCCCACATCTTGCTAATGAGGAACCCAGACTTGTGTTACCATGGCAACTTATCTTCCAGGACATGCAAACCAAGTACGCTAAGAGTCCAATGCTGCCACCCTAGCTTCTGCTGAGTAGTACTTTACTGCAGGAGAGGTGGAATTGCAAACAGTGGGATTTGTTGAGGAGTGAAGGGCTCATCCGTAGGAATAAGGGATGCAGAAGCAGGGCATTATAGCTGAAGAAAATTAAAGTAAGTGCAGGAGCCTGCTCATCTGAATCCCACAGAAGGGGACGTGTAGCACCCTAAGGAGTTCTCGGGACCTAGTACCACTGCTTCTGTCACTCACACTGAATTATGGGAAAGTTTGGGGACAACCACACCACTTTAAACCAGAGCTAGTAGTGCAGTTCAGAGCTACACCTCAACCTTGCTAGTCCCATGCCCACATCTGTCCCTTGCCCCCACTGCGTATTTGCTCATCCTGCAGCGGAGGATTCTTCATCTCCCGTTCCCAGGGCTGTGGAGCAACTGCAGCAAGGTGCATCTCCCTCTTTCCAGGCCTGGTGTTGCAGAGAGGGAGGGGGGAGCGGAGCCACTCCTAGCTGGTGGGGTCTTTCTGCCCCCGCCTTGTCTCCTGTGAGAATGGTGTCTGCTCCTGAGGGAGGTGGAGAGCGCTGCCTGCCTCCTGCGGCAGCTCTGATTGGGTGCTCTTCCTCAAGCGGTGGGAAAGTGGGGAGGGCAGCCAATCAAAGGGGCTTCCCTCTGGACAAGGAGACTGGCTCCAGCACAGGCTAAAATTCCATCCTTTGTGATGACCTTGAGTTGAAAACCATGAAAATCTCACTCTGGCACCATGATCTCAGCCCCTTTCCCTCAGGCTAATGACTGGCCAATAGACCTGGTCAGAAATGTTCCCGTGGAACATTTTTCAGTCAGAAAATGCTGTTTTGTCAAAAGCAAAATATTTATATAGAAACATTTATTTCGACAAAATGTAATGTTGAACGAAAAATTGGGGGAAGGGGGAGTGACTTTTTTGGAGCCAAATGTTTTGATTTTCCATTTAGAAATGACTTTCCATTTTTAAAAACCATTTATATTTTAAAATATAGACATGTTTTAAAAGTCTCAATTGGAGCAAACTGGTTCAGTCTTACCCAACTGACTTGTTTCAATCATCCCTCAACATTTTTTTTTCAGTTGCACTTTGAGGGTTATTTATACTTTTTGTTTTCATTTTGGTTTGGAACAGAAAAATATTTAAAATCGGGGGTTTTCCCATAGCACTCAGTGTGACGTTGTGCAGTCTATATGGTTTTATAAAAACTTGATAATAAGTCAATATAATGTAACTGAGATAGTTTTAGAGAAAATACGGTAATAAGTGAATGTAAGTAACTGGGATATGCCTCATGCAAAAGGTCTCTTGTAAGGTATCATTACAAAGCTTATAATCTACTGAGTGTGATCATCTGATTTGTATAAATGTACCACTCTTGTATCTAAAACTAGAAATATAAAATGTAACTCTGAGGGCCTATTGTAATTGTGTAAAGTGTGGACCATTAATGATGGTTTGGAATCTTGATGACTCCCATTGTCTGTAGATGGCTGTATTTACCTGTGAGTCTTCCTGTATATGTGTGTGCTGGCAAGTGAGTAATGAAGTCTTGCAGTGACATGTGATCATGTCACCTGAACTGGAATCCATCTTTAACCTGGTGCTTTTCCAGTGAGGGGGGGGTGGAAACCCAGAGAGACAAAGAGTTCCCGCCTTATGCAAAAGATATATAAAGGGGGGAAGAGAACAGAGAGGGAGAGAAGCCATCATGAAGAATCCCCTAGCTACCACCTGAGCTGCAACAAGAGCTGTACCAGGGGAAAGAATTGTGCCCAGGCCTGGAAGGTGTCCAGTCTGAGAAAAACTTACTGAAACATCTCTGAGGGTGAGATTATCTGTATTTAGTTTGATTAGGCATAGATTTGCGCATTTTATTGTATTTTGCTTGGTGACTTACTTTGTTCTGTCTGTTACTACTTTGAACCACTTAAATCCTACTGTCTGTATTTAATAAAATCACTTTTTATTTAGTAATTCACTCAGAGTATGTATTAATACCTGGGGGAGCAAACAGCTGTGCATATCTCTCTATCAGTGTTATAGAGGGCGAACAATTTATGAGTTTGCCCTGCATAAACTTTATGCATAAACTTTATGCAGGGTAAAACGGATTTATCTGGGTTTAGACCCCATTGGGAGTTGGGCATCTGAGTGCTAAAGACAAGCACGCTACTGCGAGCTGTTTTCAGGTAAACTTGCAGCTTTGGGACAAGTGATTCAGACCCTGGGTCTGTGTCTGGAGCCAGACAAGAGTGTCTGGCTCAGCAAGACAGGGTGCTGGAGTCCTGAGCTGGCAGGGAAAACAGAAGCAGGGGTAGTCTTTGCACATCGGGTGGCAGCTCCCAAGGGGGTTTCTGTGATCCAACCCGTCACACTCAGAATCCAGGGCCACTCAGCTTGGTTGCTACGTTAACACCACTGCAATCACAGCCTCAAACAGGCCACCAGTAACCTTGAGAAAATAAAAGTACGCTCAAATAAAAGCTCTCTCCTCTGACTGTGTCATCATCCTACATAAAAATACAGTGTCTGTTTCTCAGACCCTACAGCTCTAGGACCAGATGGGTTCCCTATTAATATTTACGGAAAATGACATCCAAAAGCCTATGGCAGGCTAGGTTTAAATTTCTCCCTTAATAGGAAGATGTCTCTGCCATCTCAATTTGGCCCAAACCTTGTTAAGTTAAATAGAAGCAAAAGACCAGTAACAAGTTAGTAGCCTTCACCCCCCTAACTGTCTGGGGTGCAGAATTGTTAATTATTTTAATGCAGGTGCATGCAAACTGTGTTGGGTGTTGGGGCACTGGAACAATTTTGTATAGTGGGGCTGCTGAGAGCCAATGAACCAAACTGTAAACCCTGTATATGATGGAACCACTTCAAGCGGAGGGTGCAGCATCACCTCTAGTTCCAACACATATGCTGGGTGTTGTAAAACTATAAAGGAGTCTCCACTCCCTACTCCAGCGATTTTACTAGCTGTGGTTGTGGGTAGTAGAGTGATAGGTGCCCACGGAGCTAGAGAGACAAGGAATAAAACAAATGGGAAGTCCAATAAAAAGATACTGTTTGGCCAGGGCATTGACCGGCACTTGCCTTGTGAGTTCTTATGGTGATGGTGTTCCAAGTAAGACAGTACTCGTCCTTATAGATGTAAGCCGGGCCCAATAGTTGTGGCGCTCTGTTCTTCTTTAGTGATGGCTTGGCTCATAGATTTATGAGTCTGCTACAGTCCTGGCTAAGAGAGGTGGGTCTTTTAACTCCGGCAGTAGAGGCTCCTGCGTTAAAAGATGCAGCGGTCCTGGGTCTGATCCCTGCTGTCGACAACCCACCCAGTGGCATTGTATTACATAAGCTTTGCTGCACAAGTGGGTTTTTAGGAATGATTAGAATCAGATGGGGTGAGGATGACCACACTTCAAAAGGACATTCCAAGCATACAGGACAGCATGAAGTAAGGCGTGGTGATGCTTATGAGTGGAAGAGATGAAGGAAGTATCAAAGTTGATAGCATTGGCAGAGCAGAGAGAGGCGGAATGGAGGAACATGAAAGGACTAGGCTGAGAGGTAGGTGAAGGCTATGCTAGGAATTGGAGTTGTTGATGAGGAGCTTACATCTCATGCATACTATGATGGGGAGCCAGTAAGGTGAGTGCAGTGGTGGGGAAGGGCTTGCCACGCATGAAAGATAATTTTGTCCATGGCCATTGGGCCCGATAGGAGAGGGCTGAGGTCTCCGGAGATCAGAGGAAAGGAGACTGTCAGGGTGTGTGTGACATAAATGCCCACTTGTGGTTTACTAATCAGTGTCAGCTATTCTTGTCAGGCCTGACATACTCACTACACCTAACACGCTGTTGTCATAATCTGTATCTAAAAGGTGTCAGGTAAGATTGTGACATTACGCCCCATATTCTTCATAGAAATATTATGATATGAATATGGCATAACTAAGATGTTTTATGCAAGATGGGTCATGTGAGGTATCATTGGAAAGGTTATGATTTACTGGATACGATTCTCCTATTTGTATGAACGTATCATTTCTGTATCTGAAGTTAGGAATATGGATTATGTATCAATTACAAAAGTGTTTGCACCTGGGGAACACCCACCAGACAGTAGGCAATCAGCCTGGATGGGCCATTAGGAAGGACAATAGGATTTTGAAGATATAATCTCCCACCCTCCTGAGATGCTGCTTTGACACTGAAGGGTCATGTGATCATGCCACCTGGTACAGGATACTGTCTTGAGCTGCTGGCATTTTTCCACTGGAAGGGGGTTGGATCAAACTAGAAAACAAAGGATTCCCACCATATGTAAATCCTATTTGAGGCTGGGGAGTGAGGTAGTCTTGGTTCTTCTCCACTGTCTCCCTGCCCAAGAAGGAAGACTGCTGAAAACACCTGAAGAAACAAAGGAACTAAGCTGAGGATGAGTGGCAGGGGCTGAGCCCAGGTGAAAAAGATCTAGCCTGTGAAAGGAATACCTGGAGATTTAAGCTGCAAGCAGTGCAGTGTACCTTCAGGAAACTCTGCAACCTGCATAAAACAACACTTAAGGTGAGAATGTGCAACAGTTAATTTAGTGTATCAAGCTTAGTTTGGATGTTTTGTTTTATTTGCTCAGTAATCTGCTTTGATCTGTTTGCTATCCCTTATAATCACTTAAAATTTACCATTTGTAGTTAATAAACTTGTTTTTTTGTATGTTCTAAAACCCAATTTGTGCGATTCATAACTGGGGGGTGGGGTGGCAAAAAGCTGTGCATATCTTCCTCCACATTGAGGGAAGGAGCGAATTTCATGAGCTTATGCTGTATAGATCTCTCTACAGCGCAAGATAATATCATTTTGGGTTTACACTCCAGCGGGTGTGTGCACCTGAGTGCTGGGCTATCCCCAAGCTGAGTCTTCTCACACAGAGCTGATTGCAGACTCTGTGTGACTCTATAGCTGGGTGTGTCCCTGCCAGTGTGCGTGTGCAGCAGGACAGGGTGAGGGAGCCGAGGCTGGTGGAACGGGAGGGCTCAGTGGGACCCAAATACATCAGGTGGCACCCTGGAAGGGGAGGTCTAACCCATCACAAAGATATCACAGGAAAACCAATAACTTGCTGAACATTAATATGCTTGCATGCTGTATGTACAGGGTGTGTGCAACTAGTTATGAAAACATGCTCGGATTATGTTCTTAAAATGTGTTTGGCAAGCAATGCATAAGCATGGTTTGCCTTGGGAAAGGAATGTGTATTTGTCAGACCTGCCTGATCATCTGGCAGAGACAATGAAGGTACATGTAAAAGGTAAACAACGCTATCAACGTAGCATGTGGCGAAGATAGCCTCTTATAGGGGTCTGAACCTCAAATGATAAGCAATTGAATCAACTGATCCTATACAATAGTACTGCATTATTAAAGTGCATCTCTTAAGGTCTTTTATGAAAGCTAATGACACTGGTGAATAATATCATTGTAAAATGTATGTATTAACACAGTATGAAGAATTCTGAACATTCACTGATGATATGATTTAAAGTCTGTGACCAAACAAAGGGAGAAATTGATTCCCTCCCAGGTAGGAGGGAAGGCAGCTATGTACCCATCTCTAGTGAAATTAAGCCAGGGGTGACCAAAACTAAAGGAAGCCCAATTTACATAGGAATTAGCAAGAGGATGGGAAGTCCACTGGAAGGCAAGAACAGAGGACAAAACTGAGTTTGGGAAGGTATAAGGAGGGAGACGAAGCCATCTTGGCATCCCTCCATGAACAGACACAAGGGGCCAGGGCTCTTACAAGCTGAGAAAGAGGCGGCCCATCAACCAAGGGGGTTGAAATCTCTGTGAACTGAATATAAATGAAAAACCTGCTTGGGTGAAGATCTTTCTGCCTAGGACAAAACCAGCTCCTGGAAGGTCCTCACTGAGCGAGCTTCAGACGTGGCTGGAAAGAAGAAATCTACCTCGAACCAAGGCTGTATCTTGTTGAATTAAATCTTAACGGCTAGAAAACGTATTTGACTTTCATTTGCTTGTCACCATTTTGTCTTTATACCTTGTACTTGAACTCACCGAAAACCTCTTTTTTGTTTCGTTTTACCTTAAATCTAAACCACCCGGTGCTGTGTGTGAATTGAAGCAATTGTTAACTCCAGTTAAGGCAACAACCTGCTATGCTTTTCTCTTTAAAGGCGCAATGGACCTTATTACGCCTCTGAATGCTCCAAAAGAGGGCTGGACACTTCAGGACAGA
This sequence comes from Trachemys scripta elegans, assembly GCF_013100865.1. NCBI lineage: Eukaryota > Metazoa > Chordata > Testudines > Emydidae > Trachemys > Trachemys scripta. Next base: position 95,842,143 of record NC_048306.1, read on the forward strand.
TAGTTTTGGGGAAATTCGGGACTGGGGTGGGTTGGGGTCCCTTGGCTGGTGGAGCCCAGAGTGTGGCTGTGGGGTAACCAACAGGCTGCTGCAGTCAGAGTTTCTGAACCATGGCTATACAACACACAGACACTCAGTGCATACTTGTGTGCGCTGGGAGTTTCCAGACAGGAAGCTATAGCAGTGGAGCATTTTAAGGCACTCAGAGTCACAGGACAAGCAGCGATACAACCTCTTACTGGTCTGGGTTGCACTCCAAACCGTGACAATGGGAACTAGTGATCTGGTAGTTGAGGAAGAAGAAGGGCCAAATTTTAGAAATATTGAGGGAAGCAGTAACAGGACTCGGATTGCAGTTTGGATGCATGCTGACAGAGGAGGAGGAGCACATGCTGGCAGGACTATATAAAGCTGTTTGGTGAAAGGGAGATCAAGATGTGCTTGAGTGTCTCTTTGCAGTGGCCTCCAGAAGTAAAGAACTGGAGGAAGCAGAAGCAATGGCCTGGAAGGGGGCCCACAAGGGCAGCCAAAGGGCTGGGGAAATTACCCCATGAAAGGGAGCAAGGGAGATTTAGGTTAGATATTAGGAACAACCCTCTAACTCTAAGGGTAGCTAAGCTCTGGAACAGGCTTCTAAGGGCGGTTGTAAATCTCCGTCATTGGAGGTTTTCATGGGCGGTGTGTGACTCCTGCATTTGGGGATGCTGGGCACGAGCGTTGTAAGCTCTCTACAAGTAGGGGGGCACCAGCAACTGGACCACGGTCCCCGTCCCCCTGCTCTGCACCAGGCCCTGCTCCCACTCTGCCCCCTTCCCAAAGCCCTACCGCCCGCCGTTTGTGCCTCTCCGCCCCCTCACCCTTCCCCAAGTACCCCCACCTGCGCCTCTCTGCCCCCGTCTCCGAAGCGCCCACTCACACCTCTCCGTCCCCTCCCCTGAGACTGCCCCGCCCACTGCTCATACCTCTCCACCCCGGCAGGTGGGGAGGTCCTTGGGGAGAGGGGGCGGAGTGGGGATGGGAAGAGGCGGAGTGAGGGCAGGGCCGTGGAGGAAGCGGATGAGAGGAAGCAGGGCCTCGGGGCAGAGCATGGGCGGGGCCATGGCTTGGGCGCCTTTTCAGGGGCAGCACCCCAAAGGTGGGGGGCCAGGCTGCCCCCAAAGGGAAGTGGGCCGCATCCTGTTTGGGGAGGCTTTGCCTCCCCTGACCTCTCATACCTGCCACCCATGGGGGGTTTTAAGAACTGGCTGGACAAACACCCGTCAGGGATGGTCTAGGTTTACTTGGTCCTGTCTTAGCACAGGCGGCTGCGAGGTCCCTTCCTGCCCTACATTGCTATGATACTAAGTAGTGATGTTAGGGCTGAAGCCCCGGGACAAATGGCTGCTCTGTGCACGAAAGGGGAGAGTGCCCCTGCATTGAGCTGTTTCTGGTGACATTTTAAACCTGCCAGGAGCAGGAGAAAGGCTGCTTGGCCTCGGGCATTTGGAGCATTTTGGGCCTGAGGCCTAGTCAGTGCAGCTGCTCTTTTAGTTGTTCCCAGGCTGGTACTTCCGGGGGGAAGCCCCCCCTCACTTCCCTGGGGGGCTCAGCCCATGAGTAGGGACAACTTTCTGGGTTTGCTGGACTCTTTTGCTTAGCTTGGAAATGGATTCCTGTGGTGTAGTAAGAGGGCTAAATCAGCCCAGCAGCTGGAGGGACGCTGGACAGCAAGAGGACACTGAAGCATGGCACACCGGATGTGGGTCCAGATAAGAGGAACCTTCAATGTTCTTCTTAACTCCTTTGATAATAGTGCCTTATTCTTTATGGCCCTTCTTGGTTGCCTCCCCCATCCCTTTATCCAGTATTGTGTTTGGGATTTCTTCCCTCGTACAGTTTTTAGAAGCTATGTGAGAGACTGACTCCGAGTGGGATTGTGATCAGGTCAGAGCCTGGTAAATTCTTGAGGACTGATTAGAAGACACCATTATTTTATGTTAAAACTAAACAGCTGGGAATCTGATGGTAATCTCTTTGGGGCAAGGACTGCCCTTCTACTGTGTGGTCCTGATTCTCTATCTCTGTGGCTGGGGCGTGGGGGAGAATGCAAAAGGTAGGTTTAAGCTACTTTTGTGCTCCCTATATTTGGGGGCTGTGCAGGGACCTGCTGGAATCTAGTGCAAGTTTAGAGCAGCCCTAGGGCTGCTCTAACCTACACTGTACTTCCCCTCATCCTCTATGGGCTCTGGCAAGTAGAGAGCAGCTGTAGTGCAGCACATTCTGATCATACCCTGGCACAGAGGGCATATCGTGGGTATGAGCTTTCATGCCAGCTTTGCAGCATCTGAAGAGACTCTCTGTGTAGGGGACTTTCTTAGGAGATCATTTGCACCCACTCCAAGGCTCCTTTCTGCTGCTAGCATAAAGGGACTTCAGTGTACCTGAAAACTGGCCCCTGTGTTTGTGCAGTGCTCAGTATGATGGAGGCACAACCCTGGCTGGGGTTTCTAGGAGCTGGTACTAAGGATGAAGATGCAAGAGGGAAGAGATGTGCAGATAGTAAATCTGTCCACGGAAATAACTGAAATAATTATGCCTTTGTTCTGAAGTGCTTTGCGTTCCCAGTGGATGCTGTTTAGATGATTATGAGGAGGTCCTTAGCTGTGCTCCCTTCCTTTGCTATTGCCAAGTACTTCACAGTGTATCATTGTGTGTGTGTGTGTGTGTGTGTGTGTGTCCCTCTCCCCTTAAACAGTGGGACAGCTTATCATTCATTATTACCCACTCATTCAGATGTCGAGATACAATGAGTATTTGGCTGCATGCAGCATTCTGCAGGAGAGCCTTAGGCTGATGGTGGCAAATTGTTACAATCTAATGACTTGTCCAAGTTAAGCGCAATTAGCGCTGAACATTTGGCTCACCTTGGTTCATCCTTATTTAAAAGAGCAAGGCCCCTCTTCACACAGAACCTCACTAATCTCCTAGGAGCTGCCTCATGAAACCGTTTAAAAAAAAAAGGGGGGGGGGCAAGTAAAAAGAAATAGGTTTGTGTTCTCTAATTGTCTTCCCCTCCTGCTTTGGAGTTGCATTTTAGGACTGGTCTACACTGGGGGGAGGGAGGGAATCGATCTCAGATACACAACTTCAGCTATGAGAATAGCGTAGCTGAAGTCGACGTATCTTAGATCGATTTACCGCCCGTCCTCACGGCACGGGATTGATGGCTGCGGCTCCCCCGTCGACTCCGCTTCCGCCTCTTGCTCTGGTGGAGTTCCGGAGTCGACGGGGAGTGCATTCGGGGATCGATTTATTGTGTCTAGACAAGATGCGATAAATCGATCCCCGATAGATTGGTTGCTACCCGCCGATCAGGGCCGGCTCCAGGCACCAGCCCACCAAGCATGTGCTTGGGGCGGCTCCTGGAGGGGGGCGGCGTGGCGGGGTGCTCTGGCCCAAGAGCGGGGCCGTGACTGGGCTCGCCGCCCTCCCCGCGGTGTTCCAGCCGCCGGGGAGAGCGGAGCCGCAGCGGGCTCGCCGCCCTCCCTCTGGCGCTCTGGCCACTGGGGGCTCTCCGCCCTCCCCCAGCGCTCTGGCCGCCGGGGAGAGCGGAGAGCCCCGGCCGGGCTCTCCGCCCTGCTCCCGGTGCTCTGGCCGGTCGGGGATTGCGAGCCCGCGGCCGGGCTGGGGGGTGGGGGGGTAGGGCGGCAAAAAAGCCAGAGCCAGCCCTTCCGCCGATCCGGCAGGTAGTGAAGACGTACCCTTAGAATCATAGACTTTAAGGTCAGAGGGGACCATTATGCTCTTGTCCATGTCTCTGTCACCCCTGCAAAATCAGCCTCCTGTTCCTCTCTCATCACTGACAGCAGCATCCTGTCCCCACAGCCCTCTGCCTTGAGCAGAATCCTGTTCTTATCCCGCCTTATGCTTCAGAGTAACGTGCTGTTCCATCTCCCCTCTCACAATCCATGCGTCTCTTTCCCGTTCCAGAGCAAGGTTTTGAGAGCTCTAGAAGCCTGGGCTGGAAGGCTCCACCAGTTGCCCCCCAGCTGTGTTGCGTTCACACGGCCACAGTGCCTGTTACTCTGTGTGTATTATGCTTCAAATAAGTACTTTTGTTGAGAACTGGTGAAATATCACAGAAGCTGGGCAGTAAGTGCATCGTACCGCAATGTGCTTGTAAGCTGCTCTTCTCTTTGCTACTTTCTGGAGGTCGGTCCTCAGCAAACCCTGCGCTTAGCTCCAAGACCTGATTTCCTCATACGCCAGCGTAATTAATTTTTTAAACAGAGTCTCAGCAGATCTATGTCCCTTGATAACTGAGTCACAACAAGCGCGGGCCACGGTGCCACTTGGACAGTTTCCCAGGTCTCATGGTAATTTCAAGATGATTCATCAGACTTTTACAAAGCAATCCTCTGTGCATTAATAGGTCCTGGAGCCTGTCATCCTAAAGGCACTGCTGCCCCTGCTCCTCGGCAGTCTGCAAGGTCTGCCATATGTCCCGTTGCCTGTGCCTAGAGCTTGTTACAGTCTATAGCATAGTTTTCCTGCTTAAGACTTTGCTTGTTGCTTAAGGACTTGTCTACATAGGGTCGGTCATCCAGAAAAGTTAATCCAAATTAACTAAACGTGAATTTGAACTAGATTAGTTAAACACATTTAATCCCCGTGTGAACGCTGTTATTCAGCATTAAAGAGGCTCTAATTTGGTTCATTTTGGAAGTGAATTAAGCTAAACTGAATTAAGGACACTTAAAATGCTGTGTCGGCACCGCTGTGCCGCTTTGAAGATGCTCTGTGCCAACGGGAGAGAGCTCTCCCATCGGCATAGTTAATCCACCTCTGTGAGAGGCGGTAGCTATGGCAGTGGGAGAAGCTCTCCTGTAGACATCGCGCTGTCTGCACTGGCACATAGGTCAGTATAACTGTCACTCAGGGGTGTGGATTTTTTGCAATGTAGTTATACCAAAGTAATTTTGTAGTATAGCCCTGCACTATGTGAGGGTGTTCACACGGGTTTAATGCGGTTTAATAATCCACTTCAAATGCACACCTTTAGTTAATTCATATTAACTTTCTGGATTGTCCCTGTGTAGACAAGCCCTAATTCTCTCCTGAGACCTCAGCTGAATATTGAATTTCCTCTTCCCCCGATCTAGAGCATCTACTTCTTATTGCATTTTTAATTTGATTACTTTTGGAGTTTTTTGTTTGGGGGAAATTGAGGAAGAAGGACTGGAGTGGTAATCCATATTTAGGCACCTAAATAAATGGCTTTTTTTTAAAATGAGGTCTCCACTTCCACTGAAATCGAGAGAAGTTAACCCTGTTGGCCAGTTTTCAATGTACATCAAAGACCATTAGAGACGTTTGTGGCTAGGCAGCTGGCCAGCAGGAATTTGGCATCGACAGATATTCAGGGGTACTTTGTGAGGCAGAGATGTGGTGTTCTCCCCAGGAGAACTTACACACAGTAAAACTAGGGGGTTGCACGGTCTGGAGTTTCTGGCACACACCAGAGACTCCATGCATCTCTCCATCCCCCCCGTTCCCTGCAGCGTCCTCCCATCCCCTTATTTCAGGGATGTCCTGAAATCCCCCTGTGCCCTCCATTCTCCCCATCCTCCCATGCCAGGGGCTGTGACCCCATCTCCCCTTTCCCCCATACTAACATCCCCCATTCTCCACTCACGCCATGGGCTCTGTGTGCACCCCCATGCCTCTCATCCTCCTATCCCGGGGCTCTGTGTGCCCCCACATTCCCTGTTCCCCACCATTGTTATTTCTTTCCTTTCTGCCTGGGAGGTAAATCATTCATGCTATCAACATGTTAAACTCCATTGGGACGATGGGCAGAGCTCAGATGGGGGCTGCTTTGCTGGAATGGCTGCCGTCAACCAGTACTTTCATCTATAGACAATTACTGCTGGGTTTGCCAACCAGATGCCAGGGGCTCCAAGTAGCCCCCATTTCCCCCTTCTGTTTGTCCAGTTTTCACCCAGATCAATAGGATTCTGCCCACCATTGCCTAGAACATTCCCTGAAATTTTGAAACTGATTGGATGCTACCAAGGCTAAGTCACCACTCTGGCACTTCGAGTGCGGAGCGGGGGGAGGAACAAGGATTAATACTGACCACTCTAGGCTTGTATTAAACTCCCAAGGTTATAGCTTTTCTCTGACCTTGGATGGGGAGATGCTGCCACTACCCATGTGCAGAACCCCTTGGAGAGCCCAGGAAGGCGCACTTGGGAATTCCTTCCTGTGGGGTACCCTCAAGCCCTTTTACCACCCCCACTCCTCCAGGGAAGAGCTGAGAAAGGGGAGGGGGAAGGAAATCAGCTGTTACCACCAGCTAATTAAACAACATGTGCACAAACCTCTTAAAACACAAAAATCTAGTCCTGTTCTTAAAAAAGGTAAATTTAATTAATTAAAAAATAAAAAGAAAGAAAATACATCTGGAAACTCAGGCTATTGCTAGATTTTAAAAGAGCAACTACAAGAATTAAGCACCAAGAATCGCTTTCTTGAGGTCCAGCTTAAACGTTACAAGCAGAACAAAAGCACCTGGGGTTAGCACAGAGGCATCCACAAGCCATAATGAAATAAAAGGGAATTGAAATAAAACCTAATTGCATCTTCCTAGCCATTTCCTGATCTACTTACATATCTGGGGTTTTAAATGAGTAGTTTCTAGGTGTGATATGGATGATTTTTTTCATACCTGGCCAAAGCTTCTTACAGCGTAGCTGTTGCCTGTCTGCCTCTCCCGGGAGAACAACAACAGGCAGACAAAAGGGGAGTCCTTTTCAATTTCAAAAAGTTCTATCCTTCCCATTGGCTCTTTTGGCCAGGTGCCCACTTACTTCCTTTTACTTATGCATCACAGTGAGACTTTTTAACCCTTTACAGGTAGAGCAATTAGAGAACAGCTACTAAGAGGGATTTTATAGCTACTGGCTGGCTGGGTGTTCATAAAAGGGAGCTCCCCCGCCCTTCATTTATCACAGATGTGGTGCTCCAGAGTTATAGTGTTGCATCCACACAGAGAAATGCCCTCCACTTGTCTGCAGGGCCTCATTTTGATCTGCCAATTAAGTGATTGGCCCAAGTGCACACAGTGAGCGAGTGGCAGAGCAGGGAAATAGAACCCAGCTCTCCTGATTCCCAGTCCAGTGCCTCCAATGAAGTGTGGGTCTGCCCTGAAAAGGGACTGCAAACAATGGCAGAGGGATCTGTGGATTGTTTGCCTCTCAGGGGTCCAGAGCAAACTTGCTCAGTTTACAAGGTTGTGCCAGTGCCACGCGGGCGAGTTACCCTAGGCTCTGAGTCAGGCTGGGTTCTTTCTGGCCCACACATATCAGCATTGACTCCATTGAGCTGTGTTCCAGATGCCAGGAGGTGCCGCTAAGGTGTCTGCCTCCGAACAACTTGAGGTAAAGATTTTGCTGTTGGAATGAAATCTATTGCCTTTGGAATGGGGCCTGCTGCTTAGAATTCATTACAAATACCAATCACCTGCATGACCTCATCCGACCCAATTAGAGGTGATGGTTCCATTAAACTGCTGTCTGGCTGTTTCTCCCGAGGAGAGGCAGTGCTCCTGAATTGCTCAGCGCTTCGTGCGCTAGCAGCTTCCTGACACCGGGCAGTACCATGGCCTGGAGCGATACCTTGCAGATCACCTTGCGGCTGAGATCTGCCGGCGTATGCTGGGTTGCGGGAAGAGTTCAGCAGTTACCTAGTTGCCTAAACCCAGCTTTCCATGTATACCTCAGTCTTCCTGTAATTTAGAGAGGTGGCAGTTTTCAAGTTCACCTTTTGCAGCCCGAAGACGGATTAAAAGCAACAGAGTAGGCAGTAATGTCTGGAGCCAGCTGAGGTCTTTAGGAGCATTGTCTTGGAAAGATCTGTCTAGGTGCCTGGTCTGAGGGGTCGTGTCATCACCAAGCATGCTGAAAACATTTGTTCAGTCTTATTCTTGCCCTCCATTTCTTGGGCTGGACGGACACATTTAAAAATCTGTAGAGAGATGGTCCTTGTTGGGGGAGGGGAATGAATGTTTGGCAGCTGGATTTTGGGATGGGGATGCGGCCTGCAGGGAGGGAGTTTATGGGCAGGGTTGCTAGATGATAGGATTATTAGGGAGGTTGGGGGATTGGGATGCCAGGCAGCAGTGACGGGGCATCTGTTTCTGGTGGTTAGCAGAAAGATCAGGAACAAGCGGTTAGCTAGAGAACAGGGAAGAGATGCAGGGGGGGTTTCCGTAGCTGGGTAAGTGGCTGAGACAATGTGCTTGTCACTTGGTTGATGCCATCAGTAAGTGATGTCATTGCTCTCCTATTCGGCTGAAGGCTTTCATTGATAGCAGAATGACTCAATGCTTCTGCAGTTTGTCTGCCTCGCTGGCAGTCTCCCTTACAGTATAATTAAGCAACTATATTAATAGAAAGGGAGTCTGTGCCCTGGTAATGGTCTCTTGTGACAGAGACAAAGCAGACGCTTACTTTAGAAGTACTGCAGTCTGCCAGTAGGAGGCAGAGGAATTAGTGGCGTTGCCGTTATGCAGCATGGAATTGTTTGAAACGCAAACGAAGCTTCCAGATCAAGCCCCTCTGGTCGCTGAGGGAATCTGTGCCAGCTGGGACATGAAACCAACGTTGCCAGAACCATGAAAAGGATTGGGGAGCCTTGCTAATTTATAGTACCCACGCGCTAGCTAGGGGCATCCCTGAAGTCAGGTCTCTGCCCCCAGGGAGCTAACAATCTAAAGGATGGACTTGACAGGCAAGTCAGGGTGTGGGTCCGTCAGGACGGGGGAAGACAAGGGTTACAGAGATTAAGCATCCATGTGTTTATGGGGGTCAAAAGATGTGGGTTTTAGCTGAAGTGGAAGCCCATTCGTTTTTTCTTGGGCAACACTGCAGCTGGGAGTTGTCTGAATGAGAGACGAGTGGAGCAATAGCCAGGGAAGAGCTAACTACGTGAAGCTTGGCTAGGAGATGCTTTCGTTTGAGAGGTAAAGCTGCTCATAGGAAGGTTGCTTAAGGCACAGCTACGCTGCACGCTTCTTTCGGCGGCATGTAGAGTACATACCTGCGTGGTGCCCCCTTGCGTGGCTATAAATAGCAGTGTAGCCGGTGAGGCCTGGCTCAAGTGAGCAGAGTAAAGATGCACCTGAACGCTGTGGGCAAGTAGGCAAATATATACTCTACACGGTCTCTACTCAACCGAGTCTACACGGTCTCGACTCAACTGAACCGTGTCTCCTTGGTACACTGCTAAAAACAGCAGTGTATGCATCCTGCTGCCTCCCCCGGCCACAAGAAAGGCTTTCCCTCACCAAAGTGAAAGGCGCTGGTGGCAGGGATAGCTCAGTGGTTTGAGCATTGGCTTTCATAACCTTGGGTTTAGGGTTCAATCCTTGAGGGGGCCACTTAGGGATCGGGGCAAAAATCAGCACTTGGTCCTGCTAGTTGAAGGCAGGGGGCTGGTCTTGATGACCTTTCGGGGTCCCTTCCAGTTCTATGAGATAGGTATATATCTCCATCTATTAACCTTCTCCCCGCTGCCAGAGCTTTTATATGTAGCTACACACCACAGTGTGGATACAGCAGGCTTTTCACTGTGATGTGTAACCACACATACCCCACATGCCGCTGCCAGTGGTGTGTAGTGTAAATGTCACCTTACATACCACAGCAGTAGGTGTTTTAAAAACACAGAGGTAAGATAGATAAACCGGAGCATAACTAGTAAATCTGAGGTGGCATTGGAGTGCACTGGGCACTTGAAACACTTGGGCAGTAGGACTACAAGGGATGCTAAACATCACTTAGAGATCTGACGGGGAATTGGACTGGCAACTGCTGCTCTACCAGTGCTCAGACACATTTGAAGAAGCAAAGGGATCACCATGAAGTGTAAAATCCGATTGCTGCAGTCTCGTCTTCAGCATCTTGCTATATGTATGTGAGACACGGACTTTAAGGAAACAGGACAGAGGCTTTCTGCGTTTGAGCTGGAACGCTACAGGCAATTGCTTCACCATAGTCATGAGCAAAGTATAGCCAACAAGGAGGTAATTGCCCATATTTATAGCATAAGTGGAGCGATACTTGACATTATCAAGACGATCAGACGAAGACAACTTCAGTTTGTGGAACCAGTGAGTCACATGAGCGGAGGAAGATCGCCAAAGCAAATGTTGCAGGGCCAGGTGCTGGGGCGCCCGCGGTGAGTGTGGTTGGACCACGTGGCTGACCGGACGGGATACGGTACAATGCACTTCTCAAGTCTGTGTAAAGACCGTGAAAAGGCTGTTGTGTTGTGTTTCCTGTTCTTTGCGCTGTCGCTTTGTGCTATGAGAGGATGGAAGGGAGAGGAGTTATTTTAAAGTGGTACCTAAGAAAGTTATACATCTTTATTTTCTTTTTAAGACTTTTCTTATTACTAATTCTAATGTTAGATTTCTACCTCTCTCTGCGTTCCCTTTGTGATGGGTTGGGTCACAGAAACCCCCTTGGGACTGTCACCTGATGTGCTGAGACTACCTATGAACCCGTTTTCTCTGCCAGTTTGGGACTTCAGAACCCTGTCTTGTTGAGCCAGGTACACTAATCTGCAGCAGCACAGACCCAGGGTCTGACCCACGCCCCCAAGGCTGCAGACTTAACTGAAAACGGCTTAGAAAGTGCTCCTGTCTCTAGCACCCAGATACCCAGTTCCCAGTGGGATCCAAACCCCAAATAAATCAGTTTTACTCTGTATAAAGCATATACAGGGTAAACTCATAAATTGTCCCCCTCTATAACACTGATAGACAGATATGCACAGCTGTTTACTCCCCCAGGCATTAATTACTTACTCTGGGTTAATTAATAAGCAAAAAGTGATTTTATTACGTATAAAAAGTAGGATTTAAGTGGTTCCAAGTAATAACAGACAGAACAAAGCAAGTCACCAAGTAAAATAAAGCAAAACATGCAAGTCTAAGCCTAACACATTTAGGAAACTGATTACAGATGAAATCTCACCCTCAGAGATGTGCCAATAAGCTTCTTTCACAGACTAGACTTCTTCCTAGTCTGGGCCCAATCCTTTCCCCTGGTACAGTCCTTGTCCCAGCTCAGGTGGTAACTAGGGGATTTCTCATGACTGCAGCCTCCTTTGTTCTGGTCCACCCCCTTATATGGCTTTGGCACAAGGCGGGAATCTTTTGTCTCTCTGGGTCCCCACCCCTCCTTCTAAATGGAAAAGCACCAGGTTTAAGATGGATTCCAGTACCAGGTGACACAGTCACATGTTCTGTGAGACCGCCCCCCCCCCAGCCTTCATTCTTCCCGGCCTGACTCACAGGAAGGCTTGCAAGTAAACAGAGCCATTTACAACCAATTGTCTTAGTTGATGGGAGCCATCAAGATTCCAAACCACCATTAATGGCCCACACTTTGCATAACTACAATAGGACCTCAGAGTTATATTTCATATGTCTAGTTTCAGATACAAGAATTATATTTATACAAACAGGATAACAACACTCAGTAGATTATAAGCTTTGTAATGATACCTTACAAGAGACCTATTGCATGAAGTATATTCCAGTTACATTATATTCACATTCATTAGCATATTTTCATAAAATCATATGGAGTGCAATGTCACAGCCCTGTTTTGCGTTATGCTTTTCATTTGATTTCTTCCTTTCCAGGGAAGAACCTAGTGCCTAGGAAATTCCACAACTAGACAGGACAATGCACCAGCCATTGTGCTATGGGGACACAGAGTTGCCAGTGGAATTTACTTCATTCCAAAGGTACCATCAATCACATTTTTAAAATATGATTTTGTAAATAAAAGAGGGCAGAATAATTGTTTTCCAGTCCCCTCCAATGTTAAACTGATGTTAGACTTCGTATTTGAAATGAAATCTTTACTAAATGCTTTCTCTTTAGCGTCCAGAGACCGTGGCAATGAAGTTCATTGCCTAATTCTGCTTTCAACTAGCAGTCTTAATAGGAGTCCCCAGTGGACGCTAGGAAAAGACAGTCCTGGAAAGCCCCCGGAACCGCATCCGTTCTAAGTGGCAGTTAGGAGGAGAATTATTTTAATGAATACATTTCCTTTCAATTGTACGTGAAGAGCAAGATCCCATTAGAACAAGGAAGCAATTAGAGCTAATAAAGATGAACGCGCAGTGCTTGCTGCATGTGGAATAACAAACAGTGAAGAAAGGATTCAGGAGAGAGATGACTCTAATCCAAATAAATGAGCAGTGATGAAAGGGAAAACTGCTCTGGTCTCCTACAGTGAGATGCACTCTCTTACTGGCTTCTCTCTACCCGTATTTCACCTAATCAGAGCAGGGAAAGGAACACACGGATTCAATCATGGGAAGAGAGAGGTCAATGGGACCTGTCTGCCGGAAAATTTAAGGCTGCCCATTGGCCCGGGGATCAATGGCTTAGCAATTCAGTGGCATTATTATTTACACAGTGTTGTGAGTGTACATGACACTGCACGAGAGGGGAGCCAAACAGATACCAATGTCTTAGGCTTTCTTGGGAATAGCCGCAGTGTGAAGTGTGTGTGACTCCCGAGTGTGCTCTCAGCCTTGAAGAGTCAAATGGCACAAGCAGGACAACTGCAACGGCCTCCGGTCACTTATAAGCAGCTTTCTGAATGGGATGGCGCAGAGAGCACTCACTTGCCCTGCAATTTGTTCTCTGACCCTGGCAGGCCAGTAATCATGACCGCTTCTCCCGGAGGTGTTCTGTGAGCGCCTCTCACACATCGCTCCATTGGGCAGGCAAGCAGCAGCTGTGTAGGCAGATGGCTTTGAAAACAGTTCCCTCCTGGGTTAAAACACAGCCAGCTGCCACATCTTCAAATGTGTTATGGGGCATCTTGATGGGGTTTTTGGTCACTCATGTTAAGCTAAACTCAACAGAGCTGACATGATGCGGCAGTGGGGAACCCACACGTTTTTTGCCCACCAAGACTGGGCCTTGGATACATCACTGATTCGCTAATGTCGTCCTTCTGCTGGAAGAAAAATGTCCTCTAACAGCCGTAGACAAGAGCCCAATAAACCAGTCATAGAATCATAGAATATCAGGGTTGGAAGAGACCTCAGGGGGTCATCTAGTCCAACCCCCTGCTCAAAGCAGGACCAACCCCAACTAAATCATCCCAGCCAGGGCTTTGTCAAGCCTGACCTTAAAAACCTTTAAGGAAGGAGATCCCACCACCTCCCTAGGTAACCCATTCCAGCTTCACCACCCTCCTAGTGAAGTGAGCCCAGCTCTGTAAGTATCCCCCAGAGGGAGCTCTCCTCTTGCAGTTCACACACCCCAGCTGGGAGGCTGCGAGACCTCTGCCAAAAAATAAAAAAATAAAAATCCCAACATGGTTTGGGGCTGCTGACCGGTGCCAGAGTCTACAAAAACATGACGGCCATAGGTGCAAGGGGCTTCCGATTGGACAATGTACACTGCTGCTCTGTGGCGAGTGAAGTAAACACTAGACACTTCCCAATGGCGTATTTACATTGGAGGCTCACAGGAAAAGTGGGTAAACTGATAATGACCCAAGGATATTATTGGCTTTGGCAAAGTCAGTAATAATTAGCACTTTTCATCTTCCAGGCTCTCTGCAGGAGAGGGTCGGTAAAGTACAAAGAGCCCAACCACCAAGAACTGCTTCCATGTGCAGCTTTGAACGAGTGTTTCTGACCCTCTTTTCCCACTCGGACTCAAACGGGGAAATTTTCAAAATAGATCAGGGGCCTGCCTTTCAAAAAAGAGCTCTGCGCGCAATGTGCTGAGGCCCCTGGACCGTGGAGCCTGGAGGGTTGCATTCAGGATAGGCAGGGAATTTGGAGCAGTTGTTCCAGGGATGAGTTTGGCTCTAATGCTTTCCAGATCTCTGAAGTGGTCTTCGTCTGGGTGGGCTCTTTGCAAGTGCTCAGCCATTCCTCTCCCCACGTCGGATGCTACACCTTTCTCTTCCAGCGAGCACTGCATATAGGGTGACCAGACAGCAAGTGTGAAAAATCGGGACAGGAGGTGGGGGGGTAATAGGAGACTATATAAGAAAAAGACCCAAAAATCGGGACTGTCCCTATAAAATCGGGACATCTGGTCACCCTAACTGCATACAGCTTGTTTCCTGCCCAGAGGTAGCTTTTGCAGGATCGTCTGCTAGGCATTTATACTGTGCTCCTCATTGCTCTGGGTCTCAGCTCCTCCTTCTCTGGCTCAGTGACACACAAAACCAGCAGTTTCTTCTCCAGATTGCTAGGCACACAAGACAGCTCTAAAGAGGCTTAGGCTGCAGCCGCTGCCTTATGCCAGTACTCAACCAATGTCGAGCGCAAGTGGGTGAGAGATCCTTCCGATCACTGCAAGGGCTCAGTGACTTGTATTAGTAGGAGTATTGCCAGCAGATCGAGGGAAGTGATTATTCCCCTCTATTCGGCACTGGTGAGGCCACATCTGGAGTATTGCATCCAGTTTTGGTCCCCCCACTACAGAAGGGATGTGGACAAATTGGAGAGAGTCCAGCAGAGGGCAACAAAAATGATTAGGGGGCTGGAGCACATGACTTACGAGGAGAGGCTGAGGGAACTGGGGTTATTTAGTCTGCAGAAGAGAAGAGTGAGGGGGAGATTTGACAGCAGCCTTCAACTACCTGAAGGGGGGTTCCCAAGAGGAGGGAGCTTGTCTGTTCTCAGTGGTGGCAGATGACAGAACAAGGAGCAATGGCCTCAAGTTGCAGTGGGGGAGGTCTAGGTTGGATATTAGGAAACATTATTTCACTAGGAGGGTGGTGAAGCACTGGAATGGGTTACCTAGGGAGGTGGTGGAATCTCCTTCCTTAGAGTTTTTAAGGCCCGGCTTGACACAGCCCTGGCTGGGATGATTTAGTTGGTGTTGGTCCTGCTTTGAGCAGGGGGTTGGACTAGATGACCTCCTGAGATCCCTTCCAACCCTGATATTCTATGATTCTATGTGTGGGAGAGGTGCAGTGGGGGCACAGGGAATGGGGGCCCTGTGATTTTACTGATCGCTCTAACCTGCCCAGGAATGAGAATCCCATCCCTGGCCTTTGTTTAAGTCCCACTTGCTGAAATCCTGCCCATAAATGTTAAACCCAGAACCTTCGGTCTAGTGGGGGATGAGGAGGGTATTTACCCTCCGCCCCCTCTCCTGTCTCTCCCGACTCTTTCTCTCTCTCGGGCAGCCTTCACCTGCCCCTTTCCTTGCTCTTTCAGTCTGTGCTCTCAGGTAACTCTGGGCATGTCTACACTAGAAACGTAAGTTAACCAGTGTTCGGTCAACTTACAGTCACCACAGTAATTACTGCGGTGGTTCATGTCCACAGTGCCCTCCTTCTGTTGGTAGTGCACGTCCCCACCAGGAGCACTTCTACCCACTTCAGAGACTCCCCCTCCCCCACAGGATCTCTTCTCCCCGCCACCGGGAGTTCGGCTGCCCCCCCCCCCACCCCCCCCCGGCTCTCGGCTTCCCAGTACCTGCCATATGGGGCTCCTGGTTGTGAGCTCCGCGCCTGGAGTCCGGGCGGCTCCTAGGAGCCTCCAGGCAGCTGCTGGCCTGCGCCTGCCCAGCTCCCCACTCTGTGCCCTGGGCTTCCCGGGGGGAGCCTGGGTGCTGTGCAGAGTCTCCTGGCCCCCCTGAAGCTCCGGGCTCCTCTCTGGGTGTAGAGCTCCCTGCAGGAGCCTGGCTGTGGTAGGGAGCCGAGAGCCTGGGGTGGAAGAGCCAAAAGCCGGAGGGGAAGGCAGCCGGGCTCCCAGTGGCGGGGCCCAGCCTCACATCCAGGCTCTGTCTAAATTTTGCCGATTCTTTGTGCATAACATGTCTAAGATAAGGCCTTTCCTATCCAGCCACACAGCTAAAGCTCTCGTCCGCGCTCTCCTCTCATGTCTCAATTACTGCAACATCCTTCTCTCTGGCCTTGGCAAATGCAATCTTGTCTCCCTCACATCCATTCGCAATGCTGCAAAGATCATTTTCCTAGCCTGTCGCTTTGACCACGTCACCCCTCGCTTTGCATCCCTCCATTGGCTCCCCCTTCTCTATACATCTAACATAAGCTACAGGTCTTCCCTTGCATGGGCCTTTCACTCTCTCTCCCCTACCTATCAGCTCTCGTTCACCATGGAGATGTTGATTCCCACCTCTGATCAGCCCATGCTCCCAGCCTCCATCACCCACTTGTTCCATTTTCAAAAAAGCACCTTTGTGCTTTCCCCCCCCCCCCCCCCCCCCCCCCCATGCTTGGGAGGAGCTCCCCGTAAATCTCCACAATGCTTCCTCATTCTCCTCTTTCAGGGCCCTCCTCAAAACGCTTCTCTGTCGTGATGCCTACAGAAATCTTGACAAGGCCAAGCCCATTATGCTGACCAAGACCATCTCATTGTTCCCCTGTGCTCCCCCATCTGTATGTCTGCATCCATCTGTTGTCTCATCTTACACTTAAATTGGAAGCTCTTTGGAGCAGGGCGGCCATCTTTTGTTCTGTGGTCACAATGAGGTCCTGGCCTATGTCTAGGGTGCTGAGGAGGCGTCTTATTATTATTTATTTGTATTATCCTAGCGCCTAGCTGTCTTCAGACCAATAAAACCCCATTGTCAGGGATCTAGGAAGCTGGAGGATTCCGCCTCATACTGGAGCCATCTCAGCACCATCTTCCTCCTCAATCCTCTTGCCCCAAAAGGTTAGAGAAAGGGTGATCTCTGGCGAGATCATCAGTTTTAGGAAGTTGCTAGAGCCAAGGGCCTAATGATAGTTTGCCTGACTGAAGCTGGCACCCTGCCCTGTCTTAGGGAACTGGTGAGAAGCTCTGACAACTAACCTCATATCGCCACAAGGGACGCTCCCCTAGAATTGCTGTGGGCTGAAGTATTTGAAACTCAGCGGACAGTGTAATTCTCATTCCTTCCAGACATGGATCTGCCTCATGGAAACAGCCATGCCAATTTGAGCTGAACTGATGCTATCTGCCGCCAAAAAAAAAAGAGGGGGGGGGCAGGGAGCAAAATTTCTTGCTGAGAAATATATTCCGCTCTGTCTCCTGGCAGTAGCAGCCGGGATTCACCACCCAGAACAAACCTCTCATTAGCCCTTGCTCAGATCTGGCCACAATGTGGGCCTTTCCAGGGTGGTAATACATTGTCAGCTGACCACCTGGGCCAGCTCCACTGTAAACCCTAGTGACACACTCTCTCCTTGGCAAAGGGTCCCCTGTTCTTTGCAAACAGCTCTCACCTCAGGCCTGGCAAACTCACTACACCAAGCACGTGTCTTTCAGGGTACGTATCCATAAGGAGTAACATATAAGGTAGCTACAGAAAGCTCGTAACTTGTGAAGATTCATAATCATTGTGATATGTATGTACAAGTAATATTTAAGAAATAATGTCACTACACTGAAAGTAGGCTTTATGTAGGCTTTCATTTATGGAATGAAAGATAGGCACCAAGGGGAAAGATCTCTCGGTTTTGGCCCATTCAAGCAGGCGGGAGTTTTCAGCCTGCCCTGACTAGCTAGCGATGCAATGCGGGGCTCAATTGTCCAGTCTTGCTCCAACTCAAGACTCTGAATGGAAAAGCATCAGAGACACCTGCAAACAATCGAAACCTCTGGTAAAAAAGGACCATGACAACAGGTGCGATCGCCCTGGCTAGGAAAAGAGACAACAGACGTGTAACAGAGGAGGAGGAAAAACACTCAGTTGCTGGTATTTCTGTGAGTAGGCAGTACCAGAGGCTGGATCTCGCAGGGGAATGATTCATATGGACTGAGGGGACTGGAGGGGGCACTTCTTGTTAATCTGCAAGGTGAAGGCAGGGCTGGCAGAGCCTAGAGGAGAGTGTCTGAGTGGCTAATAGGCTGGTGGTGTTAGGGAGCTAATACCCAGCCAGGCTTCTTCTTGCCACAGGCAGGGGCAACAAGGTGACTCTCAGTCCTGGGTACCCCGAGAACCATCACAACCCTTTGGTTACAGAAATATTTCATATGCTGTCTGGAGCTTCCAAGAAGAGGCCCAGGAGAGCAGAGCTAATGGACAAAGGCGGCAGGAAGGAAGGACGCTGCTAGAGGTGCTGGAACAATGCGTATTGTGGGGGTGCCAAGAGCCATTGAACCAAACTGTAAACCCTGAATATGATAGAAATCACTTCAAGCCAGGAGGTGTGGCAGCACCCATAGTTCCCGCACCTACGGATGCCGCTGTGGCTAAGGCACTGGACTAGAACTCAGGAGATGTGGGCTCCCTTCCCAGCTTGGTCTCAAGCCCCCTTGTGTGACCATGGGCAAGTCACTTAATCTTGCTGCCTCAGTTTCCCACGTGTACAATCGGGATGAGAATGCTTTCTCGCACACTCAGACTGTCTTGTCTATCAGACTGTAAACTCTTTGGGGCAGGGGCTGTCTCTTGCTGTCGATGTCTAGAACACTCACCACAGTGGGACTCTGGCTGGGACCTCCTAAGGGTCCTCTAAAAAATAGTGCATTCTGGGATAAAACCCAGTTCATCCAGGCACAGTACCGGAGGTATGACTGAAGCTACGAAACTCAGACTTGTATGATAGGTAGAAAACAAACAGTGGGTGCTTTGGTCTTGTCTCACTAGCTCCCTCTGTTAACCCCATTTCGTATCATCCTGCAAGCAGAGACAGTCGAGTAGCTGGGGTGTAGCGTGTTCACATTCTGCAAGCCTTTCAGATGGTGCTTGGACAGGGCACGTGAGCTCCGACATGTGATGTTACATGCCCAGCTGCTATAAATAGGTATAGCTCGACTGAAGTCAAAGAAGTACTGATTCATACCAGCTGCGGAGTTGGCTCATGGTGTCCGAACCGTGAAACTAATTTAATATTTTCATGATGTATTTTTCTAAACACTTTCTTAGAAGTTTTCTTGAAACTCTCCTCCCTCCCCTCCACCCAAATAATGGCTAACAGGCTCGGGTGCTCAAGCCCAGTTTTCAGAATGATTGGAAAAGTTTCAGCTACAGTCTCACCTCAATAGCATCCTCCCCCTCCCTGCATTCAGACCACCTAGTCCATTACCTGTCCATGACAATCTCCAGATCCTTGACACGGCTCACTTGGAATTTTTGGAATAAAGAGGAAATTGCTCTGTTCTTTTCTCTTAGGGTAGCACAGAAAACAGCCAAATGAAAAGCAGCAAGCGTGTGTCTTGTGGACATAAACAGCAGGGAAAAAAAAATGCAGTTCTGCCCAGCAAAGGACCTCAAAATAGTAAAAGGCTTCTGGGGCCTAAATCCAGGCAGACAAATTCCATAAGGATTCAACGTTGGTTGGTGGAAGAACCAAGAAATAAAACCTGAAGAGATAGGTATTTGATGTGCCATTACATGGCTCCAGCTACAGTGGCAGGGAGAGGGGCTAATTAAGTCCTCCCAGCCTTCCCCTCGCCCCACAGGGTGAGTTCTTTGAGCGGCACGTTCCCTGCACAACCTTCTTCCCTTCTAGCAGATATTTATTTATCCTTAGCAGTTCTCCTGTCATGCAGTTTGTCACCCAATCAGGGCCCGGAAAAAATACCATGTGACTTAGCTGACCAATCAGACACCATGAACATATGACTGACAGGCACCTCACAGGCCAAAATGTATTCGTCTCGCAGACCTGGCAAGCAGTCACGGCTAAGGAAAACACTAGAGGAACGGGCTAAAGGAATAATGAATTTTTCTTCCCACTCAAACGACTTCAAACCACCACACTCCAAAAAATGACCAACTAAAAAGCATGCGTTGGGCCCCAGCCATAGGTGCCAACTCCGTGGGTGCTCTGGGGATAAAGCACCCACTAAATAAATAAATAAAAATAGGGACTGCTCAGCACCCACAAGCCACTAGTAGGTGGCAGGAACCAGTACATGGCACACGGTGAAACTGGAAGGCGGAAAGCTCCCACTGGCAAAAACAAAAGTCAGTGTCTGTGACACACCCTCGTGCTTTGTGGCAAGCAGGATCTCCTGAGCCCAGGAACCAACTATGGAGGCTCTGTATGAAGCAGAAAGATTCTGCTAGGCCCTAGGGTATTTATAACTTTCTCTTTGGAAGGGGTCAGAGGGAGGAACAAACAAAGATAATGAGGGTTTGGATTTGATCACTGTTTGTCACAGTGAATAGCTGCTTTTCCTGCCGGAGCTGCTGAGGGCCGATACCACCCAGAACACATCTTACAACACCAATTGTTTCTCCTGAACTATTGCCATGAAAGTCGTTCTTTTTGTAGTAGTTCCAAACGAGCTGCTGGAGCCTGGACGCGCCGTTCTCTCCGGTTCATTGTGCTCAGCAAAAGCGAAAACACTTCGTCCCTGCGTTTCTTCAGAGAAATGTCAGCTATTTAAATAAATCAATGGCAGGCAGCCAGTAGAGAGGACGTGTAAAAAAGAGAATCCTGGAATTGGAGTGAAAGGGCAACATGAAGCACTCTTCTCATTGCTGTTCTTCCTCGTTCCTTACCAAGGCTGCATGCCCAGTCACCAAATTCTCTGGAATATTCTCTAATAATCAGCTAGTTGGGGAAAATATTGAGGTCTCTACGGACAAATATAACCATCAGAGGAGTGACGTTCAGGAACAGCCATCCAGGGGGAGTAGTGGGGGCAAAACACCTTACTTGTTTTAAGACTTAGGGCAGGTCTTCACTACAGGGGGGGGGTCGATTTAAGATACGCAAATTCAGCTACGCGAATAGCGTAGCTGAATTCGACCTATTGGAGCCGACTTACCCCGCTGTGAGGACAGCGGCAAAATTGACCTCCATGGCTCCCCGTCAATGGCGCTTACTCCAACTCCGCTGGTGGAGTAAGAGCGTCAATTCGGGGATCGATTGTTGCGTCCCGACGAGACGCAATAATTCGATCCCCGAGAGATCGATTTCTACCCGCTGATTCAGGCGGGTAGTGTAGACCTAGCCTGAGCTAGATGAATTTATGGAGGGGCGGGTCTGATGAGATTGCCTATGATGGCATGTGGGCCATCCATGACTGCTTTAGGATATATCTACAACAGCTGGAAATGGGACACTCAGAGCCTTCCCCTTCTGAGTTACTACAGAGAATTCTTTCCCAGGTGTCTGGCTGCTGAGTCTTGCCCACATGCTCTGGGTCAAACCGATCACCATATTTGGGTTTGGGAAGGAATTTCCCCCCACCTCAGATTGGACAAGACCCTGGGGCTTTTTCTCCTTCCTTTGTAGTGTAGGGCACGGGTCACTTGCTGATTTGAACTAGAGTAAATGGTGGATTCTCTGTAACTTAAAGTCTTTAAATCAAGATTTGAGGACGTCAGTAACTCAGCCAGAGGTTACGGGCCTATTACAGGAGTGGGTGGGGGAGGTTTAGTGTCCGGCAATGTGCTGGAGATCAGACTAGATGATCATGCTCCTGGCCTTAAAGTCTATGAGTCTGTGAGACAATTTTACAGCATCAGCTGTGTCTATTACTAGGGCCCTACCAAATTCACAGTCCATTTTGGTCAATTTCACAGTCGTAGGATTTTAAAAAATCGTAAATTTCATGATTTCAGCTAGTTAAACCTGAAATTTAAGGGTGTTGTAATTGTAGGGGTCCAGACCCAAAAAGGAGTTGTGTGTGTGTCGCAAGATTATTGTAGGGGGGTTGCGGTACTGTTATCCTTACTTCTGTGCTGCTGCCTTCAGAGCAGGACAGCTGGAGAGCAGCGGCTGCTGGCTGGGAGCCCAGCTCTGAAGGCGGAGCCACTGCCAGCAGCAGCGCAGAAGTAAGGATGGCACGGTATGGTATTGCCACCCTTACTGTTGTGCTGCTGCTGGCGGAGCGCCGCCTTCAGAGCTGGACGCCAATGAACAGCTGTCACTCTCCGCCACCTGGCTCTGAGGGCAGTGCAGAAGTACGGGTGGCACCACCGTGACTCCCCTAAAATAACCTTGTGACCCTCCCCCCTGCAACTCCCTCTTGGGTCAGGACCCCCAATTTGAGAAATGCTGGTCTCCCCTTGTGAAATCTGTATAGTAATGGTAAAAGCACACAAAAGACCAGATTTC
Organism: Trachemys scripta elegans; assembly: GCF_013100865.1. Lineage (NCBI taxonomy): Eukaryota > Metazoa > Chordata > Testudines > Emydidae > Trachemys > Trachemys scripta. Next base: position 95,864,211 of record NC_048306.1, read on the forward strand.
ACGGGGGGAGACCAGATTTCACGGTTTGTGACACATTTTTCATGGCCGTGAATTTGGTAGGGCCCTATCTATAACTATTGACTAGAAAGAACAGTCAGGAACTTTCCATGTGACTTTCCCTACTATGTAAAATAACCTGACCCTCCGCTCAAATAAACACATTTTGGGAAATACGATTCATGCAGACGGGACTATTTCCATGAAAATTTTAACCTTTGATGTGACTCTGACAACCTGCCGTTAACACAGAAAAATGAAAGTCTTATGAAGGCCATAAATAAAAAGATTGAAGTTTCATACACCATCAACAAAAGATCCTAGACATCAGACTGATTCCAGCAGCACAATGAGATTACCACTGATGAGCCATCAGGCTTTTTTCCCTCCAGGACTCAGTCTTCAGTTGAAGAAAATGCCAGATGCTATCAGGAGACTGGCATGCTTGCTTTATTATAACTACTGTCAGGCCCTGATTCGGCAAAGCACTTTGGCATGTGTTTATCATTACACATGTCCTTAAAACCCATTGACTTCGAGGTGGCTTCCTGAACACTTTTTACTAGACAGCGCCCTAGTAAGAGACAGTTCCTGTCTGAAGTGCTCACTCTCTGAATGGCCAAGACAATGGGTGGGAGGGGAAAAGAGGCACAAAGAGGTGTAATGACTTCCCCAAGGTCATGCAGTTGGTCAGTGGCAGAGCTAGGAATAGAATTGATTTGAATTCTTGCAGTGAAGATAGGCTCACGCTCAACCAGAAGTTGTGAGCTCAGGGCACAGATTCCTGGGTGAAAATTCCATGCCCAGTGTTATGCAGGAGATCTGACTGGATGATCGTGATGGTCTCTTCTGGCCTTACTGTCTATGAACTGAGGTCTTCTAATTCCCAGTCGAGGGTCCTGGCGACTGTATTACACCATTGTTTCTTCCCAGTGTAGACAGGAAGACCCAAACATTGCACAGATGGGCCTTCTAATCCCATCCCATAACGCAGAACCTCATGTATGGAAATTAACTCACACCCTTGCTCCCAACAGTAGCATTGGTCACTCTAGGGTATGGGCTTCCGGAGCCCCAGAATGTGCTGGAATCGCCATTGCGTTAGGTACACTGCATAGGAGACCCACCAAAACTGTTCGGTCAATGCCAGCATTGCTCTGCCCAGCACCTGGTCTGGCTTCTTGGGCCTTGGACTGGGCTGGGGACTTTCCCCGTAGTGGACAGATAAGAGCTTGCATGGTTATAAGGCAAAAAGAAAGTTCAGTGTGGGGTTTTTTTTGGCCACATCTACAGAACAGGCAGGTTGTCGTCCCTCTACACAACTTGCATGCCACCACATCTGGAATATTGTCTTCTGTTCCAAGTAGCTCAATGCCAGAGAGCTGTAAACAAATTTGAAAGAGACAAGAGCATTAGGAGGTTGAGGGACTGATTTACAAGGAAAGGTTGAAAGAACAGGAGTACTTGTGGCACCTTAGAGACTAACAAATTTATTAGAGCATAATAAGAACCTTTTTTTCTGAGAAAGCCAAATATGTACCATTTGAAGGATGGAAACACCAAGGAGGGAAAGGGATTGTTCTGGACCATAAGATCTGTAGGATCATCTCCTTTTGGATATGACAGGAGCCCCATCAATGCTATTTAAAACTAGGCTAGGGACTAGACTGTAAAATCCTGCACTAACCCGCAGAGGGGATGGGCTACAACTACAGACCTCGAATGTCTCTGGTTCTGTTTTACACGCCAATGTATCAGATAGCTACGAAGATTTATTTATAGGATTGTAATGTTAAGAAAACTCTGCGTTTCCTACAACAAACGGCGATGAGGGTATACAGTCCCCACTCTGGGCAACAAGGAGTTAAAGAACTGCAGGCAGCTCCGCCCCTCACCACACCCACAATGTAGGCATAGGCTGGGGGAGGAGCTTAAAAGGGGGAGCAGAGAGTTCACTTGGCAGATGAGGGAAGGGAAGAGACCTTCAGTTTCCAGCACCTGAGGAAAGGGCTGACTAAAGGTAGGAGCTTCCCAGGAGACCCCGGCCCCCTCCTTGAGGGAAGGGACAGCCAGATGCTGATGCACCCTAAGTAGGAATCATTCCCCTCTGTGAACTTAATTTATTTGTGTTAATTCTCCTTGCTTTTTGTTCAGGGACTACGCCAGAAGGGGAGACAGACTTTAAAGTGACCTGGCTGGAAGGCCAAGTCCTAGGAAGAGGTAGACCACCCCAAGAGGCAGTGCGACCATTGGCAGGAGGTGGGAAAAGAGTTGCTTTGCCATGTCTGGAAACAAGGAGGCACTAACGGTGAGTCAAGCCCCTTCACTTAAACCCTCTATTGCTGTAGTTTTTTAATCTGTTTAGCGGTAGATCTATATTCCCCTTTGGGTGAGAACTAGAGGCTGATTTCAGTGGAATTGGATTGAGTCCTGGATGTTCTAACCAGAGCTGGGAGAAGGTTTTTCAACCAACACTTTTGATTTTTTTGGCCAAAAAAAAAAGCAGCTTCGTTGACCCCAAAATGTTTCACGAATTCGTGTTGATTTTGCCAAATTGTTCATTTCGAAAACCGCGGGAAAGAGAAATTCCAAACAGGTCAAAACAAAATCTTTTAATGCTTCGATTTGACTTTTTGGTTTTGAAATTTCCTTTAAAAAAAAATTAAAATTAAAATATTAAATATCCCAGATCAAAATGAAACATTTTGTTTGAAACGTTTCCCCACCCCCCCTATTTTTTTAGAAATTGCCAGTGAACCAAAAAAATCTGTTGTTTGCCCAGCTCTAATTCTAACTTCCTGATTATAGAAGCAAAAGCCTTGAGCACACATGAGTAAGCTATAGGTTTAGTCTTCAGTTTCATAGTGAGGGGTGAGGCGTTTGGCTTCATGCCTTCATGCGTCCAAAAAATACCCCAATCACCTATTAATGTACCTCCCACCGTGAATTACTGCTATGGCTTGTGCCTTGTTAAACACGTTAATTTTATTTTTGAGAAACCTTTTTAAAACTCCCTTTTATAATAGTTTTATGCAATGTGTCCTTCCACTATGAAAAGTAGTTCCTAGTGAAATAATAACAGGAAAATATTAGGGGGAAGGCTTAAGAACACCTGTTCTCTATTATTTTTCGTTTAATGTTTTTTAACCCTTCTTTTTTTGTATTTGGCCCCTCCTCCACCTCTCTTCCCCCATAACTAAACCCTGAAGCCCTGTGAAGCAGCCAATTTAAACACATTTTGCTGTGTTCTCTGCCCCCGCCCCCCACAAAGACAAACGAAATCTGGAATATTGAGCAGCTTTCTGCTGGGATTTTCCACTAGGAAACAGGTTAAAATGGGTGAAAGGGCCACACATTGCTTCTGAAAGGGCAGGGCTTCTGGGTGATGGGTACATTTCTTTTTCAGTTGCCCACTCTCCCAACCCACAATCTCTTCCCCCTGTCCCACATCCCCAGAGGGTGCCCTATCCTTGCCCTCCCCTATCCGTTTATCATAATAGACACAGAGATATGGTGTGTGTAATTCATTAAAAAGAGGCCCCAGATACGCACCCTTGGGAGTTGGGGCATGGCTGTGACATCATCAGAAAGGTCCAGCCAACCAGGGTCCCCAGCAAGCCTCCATTGTGCATTAGTAGCATATGAAGGTTTTGGTTCCCTGCTGGTTCTCGGGCATTGGTGCTAGAACTAGGGGTGCCGAGGATGCTGCCGCACCCGCTGATTTGAAGTGGTTTCCATCCTCCACAGGGGATTAGAGGTTGGTTCAATGGCTCTCAGCACCCCCACTCTACAAATTGTTCCCGCACCCTTGTTCTTGTGCATCACTATTAAGGAACAAATTCTTGGCTTTATAGAGAACTGCTGGACTTCTCCTGGGGGACTGGCTTGATCCCAAGTCTATCCAGAGATACTCGTTTTGTCTAATTGTTCACAGTCCACTGGTCAGCCTTGTCAGATTTGGTGATGGCGCTTTAATGCCTACGCTATCATTGAGGAAGGTAAAAGTTAATTTGCATGACACAGAAATTGGTCGTTGAGCAGGATGCGTTTCCTAACAATAGTTTCTCAGTCTTCAGCTTTTATTTACAAACCACCATCCCCCTATTCTAATTGGAAAGGAGGCCTTGCAGGAAGTGGGGTCATGGAGTATTGCCTTTGAAGCACCTACTGTCATCCATGCAAAAGGTGGACAAGCAGAAGCCTAAGATCTGGGTTACATGAATGGAATGGGTTAGGTGTGCAAGGGAAACTTTTTCGGAGATGCCCCTCTTAACTATAAACCCATGTTTTTGTATGACCTGCAATAATGCAAAGGAATCCTTTGAGTGCCTCTTTGGTGCAATACAAATGCGTCAGGCCTGACTGTTATTGTACGTGTCAGGTATGTTGAAGTGTGGGATAAGGCAGCCATTGTATTCTTACGGCGAGGACGGGCCGTGATTAATGACTAGTCCCTGAATTCTCAAAAGGAGAGATGGAAGGAGGAGATATGGCCTTTACTGCTCCAGAGGGGCAGAACACCAGCGGACATGTGCAGAGCAAAGCAAAGTTGTCCTCCGTATAGAAAGGCATGATCAATAGACCCTACCCTGAAGGACCACCATAGTTCTCTAAGGCCGTTATGGGAGCAACAAGGTTTTAGCAGAGGAAGTGCTGCACATAAGTTGTAACTGTTACCTTCCTTTCCCCACCACTAATTTTTTTTTCATGCCTTTCCTTCTGCTGTGTAGTGAACGATGCATCTTAGAAGCAAGTTAGATGTCAAGTTAGATGAATTGCAAAGAATGTGTGTATTATCAGGGAAATCCCAGTTTGCGCTTTGTCTAATTACTATTCACATAGCTAACTATGTTACCTGTTTTTCAAGCTTACATGCAGAAGGCTTCCAGCCTAAGGCTTGGCCAAAAGTAAATTACAAAATTTACAAAAAGTAAATTACAATTGGTCTTATAAACAACGACTCTTCCAGGAAAGGTTTGTCTGTATTGGGCATTAGCACAATTTATCATTGCTCCACTGTTTGGAGTTGGCTGCCCTTTTGGGGTGAGATGTCTCTTGGTTTTAGTGTGTGCAGAGGCATAGAAAGGACAAGGTCTTACCCCCCCAAAAATGTACCGAGAAGATGTCATTAAAGCTAATCAGAGTCCAGACAGCTGCAGCTCATTAGAGTTTGCCTGAGGCCAATTGTAACTGAGACCTTTAAATATACATCATAGTCAAATAAACAACATCATATTTGAGCAGCAACGTCTATATCAGTTCCTGCACAGTCCTTATTGTTCGGCCTTACGTTTTGCTGAGAAAATGTTCTCTGCTTAGGAACAAACTCAGAAGCGAATGAGACCATCACACTTAGGAATGGTGGCAACGGCTTGTTTTAATTTTCCGAAAAGGCCCATTGGAATGAATTGATTGTGACGGTGGGAGTCGCTCATAGCCCGATCCCTCTGCCCTCACCCCTTCTGCATCTGACTGAATGGAAAGCAGCTTGAATAACAGCCTGCACTCATGCTGCAGACTGTAACTTTTCAAGCAATAAGTCATTTCTCCTCCCTTTGGCTTCAGGAATGACTTTTCTGTTTTTTTCTTTTCTTTTTTTTTTTTAAATCAGTATTTTCTGTCACTATTTTTGGTTCCTCTGAAGCATTTAGCTCAGAATTATAGATTTATGAGGTTGGGGGTTTCCTATTCCATTAGCAGTATCCAGAAGTGGCACTTCCCTTGAATGCAAGGACAGAGCTCCTGTCTCGTGCTGCTGGATAAGCAACCCAGAGAATTGGAACTATGGACCGGCTATCTGATTTCTCATATCCTTACCACCAAATAGCTTTGTGTGTGATCATTGTGTGTGTCCTAGATTGTCAGAGGTATTTAGGCTTCTAACTTCCACTGAAATTAATAGGAGTTTGGTGCTTCAATACCTTTGAAGACCTGGGCCAAATTTTCATAGATTCCCAGGCCAGAAGGGACCATTGTGATCATCTTGTCTGACATCCTGCATAACACAGGCCCAAGAACTTCCCCAAAATAATTCCTAGAGCAGACCCTTTAGAAAAACATCCAACCTTGATTTAAAAGTTGTCCATGATGGAGAATCCACCATGACCCTTGGTAGATTGTCCCAGTGGTTAGTTACTCTCACCATTAAAAATTATGCCTCCTTTCCAGTTTAAATTTGTCTAGCTTCAACCTCCAGCCATTGGATCATGTTAGACCTTTCTCTGCAAGACTGAGGAGTCCATTATTAAATATTTGTTCCCCATGAAGATACTTCTAGACTGTGATCAAGTCACCCCTCAACCTTCTTGTAGCTAAGCTAAATAGATTGAGCTCTTTGAGTCTATCACTGTGAGGCATGTTTTCTAATCCTGTAATTATTTTTGTGGCTCTTCTCTGAACCCTCTCCAATTTATCAACATCCTCCTTGAATTGCAGGCACCAGAAGTGGACACAGTCTTCCCGCAGCAGTCGCACCTCTGCCAAATAGAGAGGTAGAATAACCTCTCCACTCCTACTTGAGATTTTTTTCACAATAAAAATTCACTGGCACTGGGCTACTTTCCAGGAGCTATTGCCATCTTAACAGGCCATAAATTAAATCTCTGTAATAGGAGCTAAATTCTCCAGGGCGAGCAAAACTCGACAACATCCATTTAATAAGAAATAAATAAGGTAAGCCCTTCACTCCCCCTTTTCCGTTAGCCCTCAATGACTATTCTTCCTGTCATCACTCCGTCCCCCCTGCTGTCCTGTTACTCTTGCTATATTGTGCGTCACTTTTTGTATAGAAGCTCTTTGGCATAGGTATCTTCTTTCTTTTACTCCAAGTGTCTATGATGCTGTTGGTTGCGTCTGTATGCCACAGGCTGGTTTGGCAGACAAAGGGTTCATGAATCAGCTGCCTGCTGGCTCGTCCAGAGATGATTAGCAGCCCCACAGCAGCTGTGAGGGTAAAAGGGCTGCAAGGCAGGAGGTGGGGTGGCTCCCGGAGAGATTGCTGAGAGAGAGGATCCTTCCAGCAGACGGGTGAGAAGCTGCCGGACAAACCAACACTCCAATGATGCAGGAGCAGGGCAAGAAGCTGGGGAAGATTGCAGAGGTTAGAAGCAGGTCGGGGGATTGCAAAGTACTGGTTCTGGCTGTTCCAAACAAGGGCCCTGAGCTGGAACCCATGGAGTGGGTGGGCCTGGGTTCCCCGACCTACCCCAGCCAGGGACTTTTAGAGAAGAAGCTCCTAAACTCTGGAGAACTAGGGCTGGTTAGCCCTTACTAGACCCAGACAACTTCTGTTTGCCCATTATCCTAACAGGGACAGAGACTACTGAGGACCTGGCCAGGAGGGGTCAGGCCTTGACAAGGACTGGACAAACACAGCGTCGGGTGTGATGCCATGAGGGGGTGGAGCCAGGTTGGAGTGTCTCTTTATCCTGCTCGGAGAGGCTGCTAAAAAAGATCCCTACAGTACTGGGTGCCAATATAGAACAAAGAACATTCAACCAAGCAGGGTGGATGGCTCCAGAGAATGGGGTGGAGAACGTACACAGCCGCTAACCTACCGTGTGGGGAAATCTGTGTGTTCACAGGACTCAGGGGCGATTGGGAGCAGAAGCAGAAATTGGGGGCCCGAGCTATGGTTAGGGGTTGGTGCAATGGTCGTTGTAGGCAGAGGGAGCTCACAACTGTTTCTCTCCATAAATTAGCTCCCCAAGAATTCCTCTCCCTTCCCACCTGCCAAAGGAGTTTCTCTTTGTCTTTCAAGCAGGCGCCTGGCATCGAACAAGCTGACAGATCAGTAGCAGCGGAAGAAACTGGTGGCTTTACAATGGGATTCCAGCTGAATATGAAAAGTCAGAAGCTACAGGGAGGACTAGGAGCTGGCCGATGCTTCCTGAAAATAACCGCCAAGCTTTCATCAAACTTTGTCCCCTCCCTTTTGTGGCAGGTGAGCCGGCAGGAGGAGAGACTCTAGACTACACTGTTCTAGGTGGAAAATGCCATTTGTAAGCAAAAGGTTGCGTGACAGAGCAAGCGAAAGCAGCGTGATGCTGCCTTTTCTTTCTGTGCTGAGAGGCAAGGCTGTGAGGAAGTCCCAGTAGCATGGAAGTGAAGAAGAGAGATGGGTGGAAGGGAGAGAATCCAAAAGAGACAGCAGCTACTGGAAAGAGTTTATGGGTATCAGGAGTACAAGACATAGGGATAGGTGTAGAATAAGGACGTGAGGAATAACTGGATTTTTTGGCATAGGCCGTGGGGGTGGGGGGTTGACTTTATGGGGAGGATGTAAAGCACTTCGTGGAGAACCACGGGGTAAGTTATGGCCAGCCCATCTGCTCCTAGCCAGCTACTGAAAAGTTGGAAGAAGCGTGGTTGGATCTTGCCCCACCCCGGGAAAACTTAAGGGCTTGTCGAAACACAGCCTGTAACAGGCTGTTGGGAAGGCACAGCAGCCCACAGTGCTGGGTTACCTCTTTGCCTCAAAAAGAGTGAACTTTGCTGGAGATTAGACTGTGTGTCAGCTCCCTGCCCACTCCGTCTTCCTCCCCAGCAAACTCCTCAAGGCTCTCCTGGCCCAAACTTCAGTTAGCAGGTAACGAGCAGGTGCAATGCACAGCCCCTATCGCTGTGCATTTACAGAAGATAGTAAGTTTGATGGTCTTTTAAAGAGCCAGTACATTGCAGCTTATTAACTTAATTGGGGGAAATATACCCTGCCCTTCAAATACAGCACTGACCTGGCTTATAATAAAAATAAAACAAAGGTTAAGCGATACTAGATAAAAGGTAGAAATGGGTCCAAGCAAAAAACATGCATCTAAAAGATTAAAATATAATCTAGAAAGATACAGTCTTTGTACAAGGTTGCATCTCACCCACAGTCTCCTTTCCAGCTTCTACTGGTCAGGATCCACCATAGAGATTAAATCGTCCGGTTCCTTTGTCTTCTAAGGTGAAGGATCAAGATGGAATCCTCTGTGTTCCTTATATCCCCAAAGGGATTGTCTTTGTCTTACAAGTCAGGAAGGCTTCCTGGGGATTCAGTCTTCTGTCTCTCTCCAGGAAATGGGAAATAATTTGATATAGCCTGTCACTGAATGCAGTTGATTTCCTCCTTATGCCTCTCTTGCATCTGAAGAAGTGAGGTTCTGACCCACGAAAGCTTATGCTCCGAATACTTCTGTTAGTCTTAAAGGTGCCACAGGACCCTCTGTTGCTTTTTACAGATTCAGACTAACACGGCTATCCCTCTGATCCTTATGCCAGTTCATTGCCACCGGCAGGCATGGTGGGGAGCAAGGAGGCAGAGCCAAGTCTGACCTCACTTCCTGCCCGTCTCTGCCCCCTTATCTCACATTGCCAGGAGGAGTGGTGAGGGTTGGGCATGCAGCTGCTGTCCTATCCCCTGCTCCCCTCCCAACCCACCCCCGGCCCATGGTGCAGGAACCATAACGTAGCTGTGGTTGAGTGTCTTGTTTCTTTGCACGGCCACATCGGGGGCCAGTTACAACTTGGCTCTAATTAGGGCCCTGAATAGGCTATTGCTTTGCAAGGGCTAAGGGGAAGACCGCCCAGAATTCCAGCCCGAGAGCCTGATGCTGACTATTACAGCAGGGTGCTGGTGGCCACAGTGTAATGGGCTTGTTCCCATTATAATCTCCACTTTCATTGCTCATAACTTTTATCATTTGGACTGGAATTTTCCAGACTTGGGCTCTTTTTTTTTTTCTTTTTATGGCAAGTATTCGGCCAAATGGTTTGTGTGTGTGAGGGAGAGAGAGCAGAGTGAACAACAGACTTTTCCCATTATAAAAGTATAAATAATATTGTGACCTCTGTTTGAACAGCTTTAGCACTGAAATGGCTAGTGGCCAGCCAGCTGAGAGCTGATGTTTGGCAGGCAAGTAACTCAGTCAAATCAAACCCAGTTTTCTCCGGAACAGCCGCAGGCACTAACTCTCATAAGGGGCGACATAGGTGCCGACTCCGTGGGTGCTCCGGGGCTGGAGCACCCACGGGGAAAAATTGGTGGGTGCTTTGCACCCACTGGCAGCTCCCCGCCCCGGCCCCAGCTCGCCTCCGCCTCCACCTCCTCCCCTGAGCGCGCTGCCGCGTCCTGCTTCTCCCCCCTCCTCCCCAGCACTTGCGCCACAAAACAGCTGTTTCGCGCGGCAAGCCTGGGAGGGAGGGGGGAGGAGGGGGAATGCGGTGTGCATGGGGGAGGAGGTGGGGCTGGGGTGGGGATTTGGGGAGGGGTCCAATAGGGGCAGGGAGGGGTGGACTTTGGGGCAGGGGTGGAATCGGGGTGGGGGCACGAGCACCCACCGGTGCAGAAAAATGTTGGTGCCAGGGTCGGTGCCCCATTATTATGATTGTCCATGATTTGTATTATTGTAGTGCCTAAGAGCCCTTCTGATGGACCAGGACCCCATTGTGCTAGGCACGGTGTGTGCAGAGGATAGACCACCACAATCCTTGCCCCGTAGAGCTTATGCTCCAAAAGACACGACGCCCCGATATAGACAAGCAACTTACCGGAATACAGACAGCACAAGTTCTTTGCCGTTTCCTCTTCACCCCCTCTCCCTGCTAACCTCCCTTCTCTCCAGCTGCCTGTCAAACCTCTTTGCACTCATTGTTTAGCTTCAGCATCCTCTTTCTTCCTACCCGGCCACCCCTCGGGAAACCATCTCGTTCTGGGGGAGTGGGTGTGTCTCCGCTCCAGTGGCAGTTCGTACCCTTGTAAGAACGCCTGAGCCCTATAGGCTGGTACCAGAATGGTTAAAACTGACACCCCCCACACACATCCCTACACGGTGCCAACTGCCCCACTGAGTGACTCCCGTGGGGCCTCGGTTGCTTCATGTTTGCTTAGGAGAAGCATTTTCCACTCACTCCTCTACAGGGCTTGCAGGGCATCCATGCTGTCCTCCCCTCAGACATACTACACTACCTCATACAGGTAATCAGTACAGAGTGGCTGAGTTTGCAGGTAGGATGACCTCTGGGAACTGCGAGCTCTCCGCAGGTAGTGGTGGGTTTGCAAGGGGGGGAAGGGATCCAGGTTCCTTGCCAGAGAGGTAGTGAGGGTGGTCGGGCTCAACTGCTGTCGGGGGCAGTTTAAGGATAACAGTCTTATACTGGTGCTTAGCGTTAATGAGAGGACTCTTCCCCCTCAGCCTTAGGCATTAAAAGTGCCTTTGACGTACTACGAGCCTGTGGCAGATGAGGCTATTGTTCTAAAATCTTATAGTTTTTTTCCATCACCCGGTGAAGAACGGGAACTGTCAAAGACCGCAGTCAAAAACTGCACTTTAAATTCTCCAGCCATTAAACTATTTGGCAAGGACATCCATCCACATTCCTGAGTATTGTAGCGTCTCTTGCTCAAAGCCCCAGGCTGGGAGAGGGCGGAGGAAACACCATTATTTCTTTGCGCTCTTATTTTAACGATGACGGCATCAGGTTATCTCAGCACCTTCTTCATGCTAACCTCGCCCATCGTCTGTCATTTACGAGCCTTCGGCCGTCAAAGCTCTGCCATGTGTGACATTCATCCAGTCCTCACCCAATTGGGTTCTACGGCAGAATCCCCCCCTACTTCCTATCTGCCCTGAAGAAACACACACACACAGAAAGATCTTGTGCATTTCTCCAATTAATGTAATTAAGAGAATTAAAGTTTTGGAGAGAGCGAGCGAGAGTTTTTCATTTTCTTTTTATTTGATTAGCGAAATTCCCACCGCACAGTTTGTGCAAATGAAACCCAGACTCTGTTCCATTGTTCTGAAGGCCTCATGAGTCTGTGTTACCTTTCAATCTCACACACTAATGTGTTTATAGTTAAAGCCCCTCCAACCCCCTCTCCTCCCGGGTGGCTCTAGGAAGTATCCCAGAGTCTTGATTAAAGCAAAATTTCTTACAGAGTTCCTCAGCATGTGGAATGGCAGGGCCAAGGATAAGGGCATGGTGGAACCTTGCAGTGGGAATTGGGCGCTCTGTTAGTGCTGCTACTAGCTGAGAGTCTGGATATGATTACTACAAGTTTGTCTCTGCCCTTCTGTTGCCAGTTTTGTTACACGAGGAGGGATGTTGCTGTTTTGCTCCAGGATTGTGTCTTAAGCACCGCAGAATTCATTGGAATAAGATCAGGAAATAAGGCCCTTGGCCCCAAAGCCGATCTCCCTGTCACCACTTGGACAGAATATCCCAAAGACTGGCTTGTCTACTAGCCACTTCAATGGGACGATGGCGTCGATGTTAGTGGTGCGTCCCTGCCTCCCTCTGTCTCTGACTCTCCAGCCACGGAAGATGAGTTCATGTCACTGAGCCATAGCTATTTTTGTCAGCCCAAATGTGAAAGCCTCTTTTCTATGAGAGTGGGCTTAAATATCAGGCTTGCTACTAAAGTAAAGAATGAGGAGAAGCCTTCTTACTATTCCACTACAGGCCTTGTATTGCCAACCCCAGGCGTTCAAAAATGATGAGCCAGGCCCTAAAAAAGGAGATCTAAAAATGCATTTGGGGTTCTTTTAATTTGCTTTCTGTTTTCCAAGCCTTTACGGTGCACCTGGTTCATGTTTTCAACCGATTCTCCCCAACTGTGAGAGCTAGAAACTTACTATATGTTTTTAATGACATCTGAGAGTCTCATCTAATCACGGGATTCCAGGAGCTGGGACTTTAAGAAAAACACCAAAATATTACCAGACTCACTGGAAAAATCACAAGACATGGCAACACTGCTCAGTTCAAATTTTGTGGGTGGATGAGCATAGTGTTGGGGTGGGGTGGAATGGGACAGGTGAGTTCCCAGCGAAGGGGTAATCAAGAGAATGCCAGGGGAAAATAACTATTTTAGCCTCATTCAGGTGACACCATACATCTCTCTCAGGACCGCCCTGTCCACAAGTAGGAAGGGGAATGGTGAGAGCCAATCCACCTTGTTTCCCCAGCAAAAGTTTGCTGGTCTGAAGACTTGTCCTTCAGATAAATAGAGTAAATTTAGGATACAGTTGCAGGGACATTGCCTGTTTCATCATCTCCCAGTCAATGTAACCACAGGACATGTCCATCTTAAACCAGGTTCTCCCACTCCTCCCAGGAAACCAGTTACTTGCACCTTTTTTCAGGGTCTGATTTTAAGTTGGATATGATCAGAGCACAGCCAACTTTAAACATGCTTTCAAGAGTTAGAGGTGACCTGAACTCCAAGGGATCTGAAAACAGAGAATGAAATGGAGGTAACTGGAAGAAGTTTTGATTTTATTAAGTTTATCTTCTACCCAGTTAAAACTCCAGAATCCTGTAAGAACAGATAGTCCAGCATAAAATGTTTGCTTTCTAGTTTCCGCCCACCATAGATTGGGGATTACGCCCCATGGTGCTATGGCTGAGTTGGATGGTTTCAAGATGATCAATTTTTGAGTTATGGTCTGATTAAGCGAACTATTTTCTCCCATAACTCAAAGAAAGCTGAATTTCTGTATGGTATATATAACTAGGGGAATAGCTCAGTGGTTTGAGCATTGGCCTGCTAAACCCAAGGTTATGAGTTCAGTCCTTGAGGGGAGCCACTTAGGGGTCTGTGGCAAAATTAGTACTGGGTCCTGCTAGTGAAGGTGGGGGCTGGATTTGATGACCTTTCAGGGTCCCTTCTAGTTCTATGAGATAGGTATATCTCCATTTCTTCTTATTAAACTTACTTAAATTACAGGCTGAAGGTTATGAGTGAAGGAGGAAGAGTTATTCTGAAGCTCAGTACATAACCTTAACTGCAGCGTTTGCTGGGGTGGACATCACCATTAGGAAAATCACATTTGATAGTTGCAATAAACAGTTGTGGGCACTGTATGTGTTAGTATAAAATGCACTTCTAGGTTCCCTCCTGGCTCTTAGTCATGCACATTTAGAGTGCTCTATAAATAACAATAATAATAATAATTATAGCCTGGGTCCTGGTTGTGCATGAATCTCCGTTACTCTGCAAACACTGCTACTCAGCAGCAAACTGCCTCTGTCTCGGGCTCTCAGTGCTGCTGACTATGCAAAGGGGGATGGCTCAGGATTTCAGCGTAGCCTTTCCGAGGAGAATTAACATATTTGGCTGCAGAGACAATGCAATAAAACGCCCCCGATTGCTGATTTTGGATTCTGCCATCCAGCTTCGAGCACATGGGGAAGGGAAAACTTCCCAGTGTAACATGCGTGGCCTAATTGCAGCCTCTTATGTCAACAGCCTTTAATGTTTTACTTAAGGTTTGTGTTCTTAATATGTAACATCGGTTTAGGTTTTCTAATTCTTGGAGTATGTGGTGGAAAGTCCTCAAACCTGCCTGTTGGCTTTTTGTCTCATCTCCGCTCGCCGAGGACCCCTGAGGGGAACGGAGTGCAGACCCCGGTGATAACCAAGTCTGAAGAGCTCTTTAGCTAAAACCCTGAATGGAGTAGTATGGCCACATGTACACTGTAGATGCGCCTAGGATCTTTGTCCAGCAGCGTGAATGAGGTCACAGGCAGCTGCTATTAGGGTGACCAGACAGCAAGTGTGAAAAATCGGGACAGAGGGTGGGAGGTAATAGGAGCCTATATAAGAAAAGGACCCCAAAATCGTGACTGTCCCTATAAAATCGGGACATCTGGTCACCCTAGCTGCTATGAAGCAATGCAGCTAAAAGCGGTTCAAGGCACATTTTATTAACCAACATAAATAAATAATCTGTTTCACCCTAAAGCTGTGTCCATGCCTGGAACTTTCTTTCAACTAAATATGGAGCCAATCACTCTCACCCTTTGTAAAACATTATTGCACACACGCACTCTGGAACTGGAGTTTGAAAGCAATGAGTGGGGTAGTCCTGGGATTGCTGTAGTCGATATTCTTCCCCAGCGACACAGTTCATTGGCTCCAGCTGCTAGACTCCAGGGCTGCGAGGTTCCAACATGTAGCTCCAGAGCAGCTGGTTCTGCAGCTGCTGCATGGGAACGATCCCAGATGAACCTTTATGAAGACATAGGAATGAAAGTCCCAGTCTCCATAATGGTTCTGCAATGCTGGATTAGAGCCGTGCAAGCAATGTTATACGGAGCAAGTTCTGTGAATTTAGCTCCCCTTTTCGTGTTCATGAATATCTAGCGACAAGTTGGGAATCTTCGCAGACTTGTTCCCTATTTGGAATAGTTCACCTAGTTTTGGGTGAATAAATGTGAAGAGTGGATTATTCCCTGAACTGGCTGGATCCCTAGATCATCCTGGTCCACGTGTTTGCCGACACCCTTGAATAATTCTAATAGATTGGTGAGGCATGATTTCCCTTTACAACAGCCATGTTCAGTCTTCCCCAACATACTGTGTTCATCTATGTGTCTGATAATTATGTACTTTACTATAGGTTCAACCAATTTGCCTGGTAATGAAGTTAGACTTACCAGCCTGTAATTGCCAGGCTTGCCTCTAAATCCTTTTTTAAAAATTGGCATCACAATAGCTACTCTCCAGGTATCTGATACAGGGACTGATTTAAGCAATAGGTTACATACCACAGTTAGTGGGTCTGCAATTTCATATTTGAGTTCCTTCAGAACTCTTGGGTGAATACCATCTGGTCATGGTGACTTATTACTGTTAAGTTTATCAAACCTACTCTATTGACACCTCAATCTGGGACAGTTCCTCAGATTTGTCACCTAAAATGAATGGCTCCAGTGTGGCAATCTCCCTCACATCATCTACAGAGAAAAGCAATGCAAAGAATTCATTTAACTTATCCACAATGGTTTTGTCTTCCTTGAGAGCTCCTTTAGCACCTCTATCATCCAGTGGCCTCACTGATTGATTGGCAGGCTTCTGATGTACTTAACGAAGTTCTTGCTGTTACATTTTGTGTCATTTGCTAGTTTTGGCCTGCCTAGTTTTACTTTTATACTTGACTTTCCATAGCTTATGCACCTTTCTATTTTCCTCAGTGGGATTTGACTTCCAGTTTTTCAAAGGATGTCTTTTTGTCTCTAGCTGCATTTTTCACTCTGTTGTTTAGCCATTGTGGTATTTTTTGGTCTCTTACTGTTTTTTTTTATTTGGGGTATACATTTAATTTGAACCTCTGTTATGGTATTTTTAAAAAGTTCGCATGTAGCTTGCAGGCATTTCACTCTTGTGACTGTTCGTATTAATTTCCATTTAACTAGCATCTTCATTTTTGCGTAGTTCCACTTTTTGAAGTTAAATGCTACTGTTGTGGGTTTCTTTGGTATTTTGTACTCTACAAGGATGTCACATAATTACATTATAGTTGCTATTACTCAGTGGTTCAGCTATAATCACCTGTTGGACCAGGTCCTGTGCTCCACTTAGGTCTAAATCAAGAATTGTCTCTCCCTGGTGGGTTGTAGGATTAGCTGCTCCAAGAAGCAGTCATTAATGGTGTCTAGAAATTTTATCGCGGCATCCCATCTTGAGGTAACAGGTACCCAGTCAATTTGGGGATAGTTGAAATCCCCCAGATAAGTAGGGCTTTAAAAGTAGAGACAAGAAGCTTGTCTTTAATGTGGTGGGAAAAGGGGAGCCAAGCGGTGGGGCTCAAAGAGGAGGTGTGACATGATGAAAGTTAGGTGAGTTATTTCAGCAGCGGTGTTTTGAATGGACTGGAGGAGGACAAGGTTTCAGAAGTCAAAGCCAGAGAGGAGGAAGTTACAGTAACTGAGGGTATGTCTTCACTACCTGCCGGATCGGCGGGCAGCGATCGATCCAGCTGGGATCGATTTATCGCGTCTAATCTAGACGCGATAAATCGACCCCTGAGCGCTCTCCCGTTGACTCCTGTACTCCAGCGCTGCGAGAGGTGCAAGCAGAGTTGACGGGCGAGCGGCACCAGTCGACTCACCGCGGTGAAGACACCATGGTAAGTCGATCTAAGTACGTCAACTTCAGCTCCGTTATTCACGGAGCTGAAGTTGTGAAACTTAGATCGATTCCCACCCCCCAGTGTAGACCAGGGCTTAGATAATGATAAAGAAGAACTTTGGCCATCTATGCAGAGAGGACAGGTCAGATCTTGAAGATGTCATGAAGGAGAAATCCGCAAGATTTGGATACAGCCTGGATGCAAGAATGCATAGAGAGATGGCAGAGTCAAAAACAGTGCCCAGATTATGGGCCTGAGTGACTGGGAGGATAGTCACGTTCTCAAAGGTGAGCAAGAGTAGGGGAAGAGGAGGAACTCCATTTTAACCAAGTTTCATTTCTGCTGCCAGCCAGACATCTGTCAGGAGAGGTCAGAGAGAGGTGTGGGATTGGATGGAGGGAGAGAAGTCAACAGTAGAGAGGGAGATCTGTGGCTCTTGAGCACAAAGATGGTGATTGGAGTCATGAAGGGATCAGAGCCCCTAGAGAAGGTGCAGAAGAGACCAGGGCTCTGTGGGATGATCACTAAAGTTCGGGTTCACTGAATGAGACACCGAAGGTTCCATCGGGGAGAACTGCGAGAGGACAGAATTGCAAAAGCCAATGGAAAACCATATTTAAGAAGTAGAGAGTGGTCAGCCGTGTCTCGGGCTGCTGACCGTTCAGAGTTTTCGTTCCCTGACTGCAATTACTAAGCTTAAAATAAAAAGAGTATCTGAAGAAATCACTGGGGACTTTGGTGCTCTGAAAGAAGGCGACTTGAGAAGGGACCATTTGAGAGCAAGAATGCAGGAGTTTAAAAGGGTGATTTTAGGACATCTTATTATATCCCTGTTCTATCTTGCAAAAGAAAGAGCTTCCCAAATGCAGGCAGATGAACACAATGACTGTGGTGAAGGACCCTCCCACCCCCAAACCACAAGTGATGTCAAAGAGGTGACTCTGGGAGACCGAACTGAAAACACGGTACTCTAAAATGTCCACCTGTTAAATTTACCAGCACTAAATGATGCCGCAGAAGCACATTGGCTTCCTTCTCCACTGCAGAAATTGCGAGCTGACTAGAACCAGAACCCCAATTTATTAACTGCAATAAGGTCTGAAATAATTAAACTAGGGACTGGGAGAAAGCCAGCAGTAGAATTGAGAAATACTCTGACCTGACAAGGACATCTCTGTGCTACAGGTATCAATAATACAAAGATAGTTCTGTATACGCTATGGGACAGGACAGAAATTGCAGATGAACTGAAGGATTGCTGGCTGAGATCACAGCTGTGAATTCAGGAAAAGTAACTGGGGGTTAGACTAAGGAGTTAAACACAAATAGGCAGATGGCCAAAACTAGCATAAATGTCTATATACAAATGTAAGAAACTTAAAACAAAAAGAAGTGAACCAGAATGCCTGGCAGTGGAAGAGAATCCTGACAACAGGCATTACTGCCACATGATGAAATGATAAATCAATGGGATGCTGTAACATCTGGCTCTGAACTACCCTGGCTAGAGCGCAGAGGTGGGGGTGGAGAGAGCAGTGTTAAATCTAGTTCCCACTCAGAGTTTAACATATGTGCATGGTCACTCCTGTGTCAACATGACATCATCTCATTAGCACAGTCACACCATTAAGGATTATATGATACCTATCCTTTCAGAGGGTCATACCCCGTACAAAGGGAAGATCTGCAAGTCTCGGATGCACTTCTCTAACACACACCCCATCTCTCTGTCTTCAACCTTACAATTACAAACACTCTCTAGGCGAGGGCATCTAAACAGCTGGAGGTTTGTAATTCTCTACGTGGAGCTGGGCCCTCGCTAAAACAGTGATGTATCTACCTACTGCTTTCCAGTCTGGTTACTAGTAGCCAGTGTCTGACAGAGTCCAGGCAGTGCCACGTTCTCACTTGGACAAAGCCCCTTTTCATGGTGCTAAAAGCCTCCCAGGGCCTGTGGCTTTCTGAACAATCAGCAGCAGCATTCAGCACTGTCCTTCTCCATCCTGCGCCCCTTGGCTTCCAGGGATCAGCGCTGTTATCAGGTCAGGTCCTCTGTGAGTCAGCAGCAGCCAGTACCCTTCTGCTGGAGGGGAGCCAATTTCTGAGCAATGATTTCCAATACCTGGGGCTTGTGGTCAGGTTGTGTGTGGAGAGGATTAATGACAAAGGCTTCTTGGGGGCTTAAGGGATCTGGATCTAATTTAAAACCAAAACAAAATGTAGGAACTTAGGAACGTAAGACTTGCCATACCGGATCAGACCAGTCCCGTATCCTGTCTCTAGCAGTGGCCAGTGCCAGATGCCTCAGAGAATGATACAGGAAAACTCCTAGTACACAGTTATGGAATAACCAGCCCCGCAGAGGGAATTTCTTTCTAGCCCCTGGCTGTTAGTCGTTGGGTTATGCTCTGAAACACAAGGGCTTATAACCCTTCTATATAGTTTTATTGTGTCTTCCTTCACTAATGTCACCGTAGATGTTTTTATTAGCCGTATAAACGTCTGATCTTTTAAAAAATCCTACAAAGCTCTTTGCCTCGATAATATCTTGTGGCAACGAGTTCCGCAAATGAATTATGCATTATGTAAAAACATGTTTCCTCTTAGCAGTTTTCAGTTTTCTGCCTGTGACTTTAGATGACTATCCCCTTGCACTGGTATTAGAAGGCAGGGTAAACAGGAATGCACAACTTACCTTCTCTATACCATCCATTATTTTAGATCTGTATCGCAGGGTGGGCTGGTCCTTTAAGGGAGTTTGAGCTAAGTTGTTATACTTGTGCCTGGTTATCCTGCCCCAAGCAATGGACTTGAGCTTGGGTGGGTGGGTCAGGTGACCTGTATCACCTGATAGCCTCGGGTAGGACTTTCTCTAAGAGGAAGTTTACTCCAGTAATGAAGAGAGGGAGACTGACTTGCAGGGAGGTTCTTCTGGAGAGGCTGAGGCTTTAAAGAGGAGCAGGGAAGGTGCTCTGCACTCCAGCCAGATAGAAAGGCCTGTCTGGAGCTACCTGCAGTGAGAAGCAGAAGAGGTAAAAGAAAGAGGCTTGAGGTAGCAGGAGCTGGGGTTTTGCAAAAGATCAGCTGAAGCCATCAATGGACAGAAGAAACTGTGGAGAAGGGGAAAGACTCATCTTGATTTAAGTTGGCATTGAATTGTGATGTTCTAATGAACCAGAGCCCCAGAAGGGGTATTGTTTGCCTGGCAGTGGGCTGTGTGCAGTTTTTGAGGAGCCCAAGAAGGGGAAACTGAGGGTCTGATGCCAGATCAGGTAACACCCTGTTACAGTACCTCTATGTTCCTCCTTCATCATCTTTCTAAACTAAACAGTCCCATTCTCTCTTCACCCAAGTCTCTCCAGACTCCTGTTAGGTCTAGCGGCCTGCCTCAAAAGCCCTCTACTTCTGCTATATTTTGCTGCAATAGGGTAACCAGAACTGAATACACTCTTCCAGAGGTGGGCATACCATTGACTTATGCAATGGCATGACACTTCCTATCCTATTTATTATGCATTCTAGCATCTTGTTTTCTCTTTTGACCACTGCTTGCACCCTGAACTAAGGTCTTCATTGAGCTGACCAGGTCTCTTTCCTGAGTAGTTACAGTTAACTTACCTGTAAGAATAAATCAGCTTATTCCTTCCCATGGGCGTGTTACCTTGCATTCATCTACACTGAACTGCCTCTATGCATGGTGTCCATTGACCTGGCTTTGTTAGATACAAATAAGTACCACAACCACAACCCCTGCCCAGCACGCAGGAGAAGTTCCTCAGTGTGAGGCCAGTAGAACTGGGTTTTAACCGTTTTCTCATGTTTTGAATAGGTGCTGAAGATTGGGTGGCTACCTACAGCCAGTTGACAGCTGAGGCTGGAGAACACCTGGTATTGGCTGGAGAGGAGAATGCTGGCTGGTTGGCAGTGACGCTTCCTTCTCTACCACTATCCTCTTCGACTGATCCTCCATCCTGGGTTCCAAGCACTTCTCCCATTGGCCGTAGTGATGACCCTCACCCTGGCTCTCCCTGCACTATTCAGCTGATCACGGCTCACTTATGCTGGAGGTAGGACAGCATCTCTGGCTCCCTCCCACCCTGCTGCTCTGCTGGCACATTCTGGTTCTGCAGAACACACACACATGTGCACCCCGGGTAGCCAGAGGGTGGTGCCCCACTGAGACAACTTACAGTTGGGGGGGGGGATCCTCTTGGCTTGGACTCGGGGTTACAGCGTCTTTGCAGGGAAAGAGAAGGGAGAATGCAACACGGGCCGGCCGCTGGCACTCTCATGCTTCCAGAAAAATCTGTACTGAACTCGTGAGTGGCTGCTCAGCGTGGGGCATTGAGTCCCTTCGAGGGAAATGGCGGCCCTAATGTTATGTCATCAGCTCAGAGGCTATGGGTAGAATCTTCTCTGAAGACATCACATGAGCTCCTTGGCCTATAATCGTAGTGTGCCCAAGCTCTCGCCCGCGCTTGTCATGCTGGTGTAGAGGTACTCCAATCGAGGCTGTGGATCCTGGAACAGACTGAGCTGGCCCTTTAAGAAAAGGCATTCTGGGAGTTGTAGTCTCCAGGAACCATGTGGTTATTAACTGAGGGCAAGGCCTGCTGGGAGAAAATGCAGGCTATAAAAGCTAAGCCCCTGCACCAGTCGGGGCGGGACCTAGAGGAAAGGAGGCAGACTCTTTGCTTGGAGACTTGAAGGGAAACAGCTGTGGCTGTTAGATCTTTCCTGGCAAGGGCGTGAGATGGAACCTGAGTGGAGCTTTGGCCAGAAGCCAGTGAAAGGGCCTAGGGACTGCCAGAAACTACTGTGGCCTCCCGCAGCCAAAAGGAATGAGACTGTAGGGGAACCAGTACGGGGGCAAGGGCTGTTGTGAACCCTGAGGAAGAGCTGCTTGTAGACACTAGTGTGAGAGCTGTAGAAGACTGAGAAGCTGTGGCAGGGGAGTGGGGCTTCCTGTCTGAGGATGGGAATATAACTGGCCTATTAATAAACCAGACCCCAGAAGAGGAGATTTGATTTGGGAGCACGAGGTGTCTGAGTACTCCTCAGGAGCACAAAAGGTGGGGGTGGAAGGCCTTTCTGTGCACCTAAAGAAGAAGGAGGGGGTCGTGAACCCTTCTCCTATATGACTTCCAGAGCGCTCTCCTCTGCATCCCCTGATAAAGTGCCTATCTGCACCAGAGACCTGTTTCTCTACAGTTCATCACCAGAGCTGGTGCCCTTTGGGTTTATTGACATGAATCTCTCTGTATGTGTAGGGGTGCAGGAGACTCAGTGAGTAGCTAAATACCTGAACTTGTGCACTTGGCTTGTCTTGCTTCTGAGTACCTGTAATAGTCCTGGAGCATGCCAGGGTGCTCACGAAAATACTGCCTGGGAAGCCAGCCACATACCCATGCACCTTGGCAGGGCATATCTCCTAGGATGTGTTGGGTGTGCCCATCCCTCAGCTTTCATCCACCCCTCCTGAGTGCCCAGTTCCTCCTACAGCCCCTTTCTGGGCACCAGAAAGTCTGTTTGAGCCTTTGCAGGCTTTTGGGAATGCTGGCCTTGATGTATGCATCTTGGCACCAAGTCTCACCTTATCATGCCAATAAACTGATTGGAATTGAATTTATGACGGGAGCGCTCATGGAACTCTTTCTATGAGCCTAAGGGGAAAGCTCTCGGTTTTTATCATGCATTTCCCTGTTATTTCTCCCACTTAAATGGGAGAAAAAAGACATTTAAAATTCTCCAATACCTCGGTTCCCAGCTGCCAAACTCAGAGCTCTCCAGTTTAGGAGACTAAAGGAGGAGAGGCGGCTGAGCAGGCAGGACCCACTGGGGGACTCCACCTGTGGATACCTGCAAGGCCAGATGGGCACACAGCTGTTGGCATTGGCAGGGCCCAGCGCCACCTCAATTCCTGAGTCCTGCAGAGTTCCTTCTCTGAGCTGCACCCAAGGAGGAGCTTCTGTCTCCAGAGGCAGCACTCCCCCCTGCCGTCTGCTGGGCCCAGGTCCTCAAAGATATTCAGACACCTAACTTCCATTGAGAGCAGTGGGCATTAGGTTCCTAAATACCTTTAAGGACCTTATTCATAGATTCCAAGGCCAGAAGGGACCATTGTGATCATCCTGTCTGGCCTCCCGTATCACACAGGCCAGAGAACTTCTCACAATAATTCCTAGAGCAGATCTCTTAGAAAAAACATCCAATAGTGATTTAACAATTGTCAGTGATGGAGAATCCGCCATGGTAAATTGTTCCAATGGCTAATTACTCTCACTGTTAAAAATGTCTGCCTTATTTCCAGTCTGAATTTGTCTAGCTTCAACTTGCAGCCATTGGACCATGTTGTGCCTTTCTTTGCTAGACTGAAGAGCCCATTATTAAATATTTGTTTTCCATGTGGATTCTTACAGCCTATAAGAATCAAGTCACCCTTAACCTTCTCTTTGTTAGACTCAAGGAGCTCAGTCTATTTAGCTTATCACTATAAGGCAGGTTTTCTCATCCTTTAATCATTCTTGTGGCTTTTCTCTGATCCCTCTCCAATTTACCAACATCCTTCTTGAATTGTGGGCCAATGGACACAGTGTGCCAGCCATGGTCACGCTGGTGCCAAATAGGAATCTGGAGCTTGATGCCTCGTGGAGAAGGAAAAGCTGAGCAGACCAAGGATATGGGGAAGGGACAGAATGTGACTTTATTCTTAAAATGCTTCCCTCCCCCCCCCCCCCCGGGCACATTTTCATTTTGTACCCCTCTGATCCTAGTTGGTAGCCAAAACTCAGAGTTCTGCGCGTTGTTCTGGTGAGGAGACATTGATGGAATTGGGTATCTCTGACGCAATCCTGTTTATTCTTAAAGAGGGCGCACAGTCCTCTTTCCCCAAACACAACAGGAGACACAACTCCAAGCCCCTTTCTAGCCACCATTCAGTCCAAGAGCTCTCTCTCTTACCTCTTTCGCAGAGCCACGCTGCCCATGCTTCTGTGTCTGTGTCTGATGCTTCCTTGCTTCCATCTCTCTCTGCTTTTCTGCTCTTTCTGCCTCTCCTTCCCAGATGTACATAGAGTCACACACCAATATCCAGGGAACCCCCTCCACTCTCATGTGCCTTTGTTTTGGGCGGTGAGTGTGCCTGTGTGGGGCAGAGGCTGCAATGGTTTCAGCTAGCTGGTTCCATAAAGGAATTTAAATTGTTTCCGACGTGAAGGTTTCCACAAGGTTTAACCAAACTCACAGCGCTATATTGGCCCCTTCCCCATAGTCTCTGAGCATCATCTATCCTCTTGTCTTGACCCACCCATTCCTACACTGCTGTGCCATGATAAAAATGTCCTCCCTGGCCTTAGAGCTGGGTGTCAAGTTAGACAGTCCCTCTAAGGGAGTGAGCCCCCTAGGCGTGAGGGTCCTGTTCACACTGTATTGTGGTAGCACCTGGAGACCAGGCCACTGTACAAACATAACAAAGATGGCCGCTGCCTTGAGACTCGTATGCTCTCCGTCTATGGAGCACAGAGTAACAGTGAGTGAGATTGGTGTGGCAGGGAGCACGTATACAGAGCACGACAGCTGCCTTCTCCCGCCCCAGCGTCAGAGCAAGTCTCACCGAAGCGGAGTTCCCATCGCTCATGTAAGTGGAGGGGACGATCCGATTTCTTTTAATGTGAAAACACTTGTATCGTTTTCATTGAATAATTTAACAATTCCCAAGAAATGTCTGTCGACTGTAAGTCATTCTGAGCAGACACCAGTAAATAGCAGCCATTCATCGTTGTGTTAGGCATCGGTAATTAAAAATTATGAGGTAATTTCAACCAAAAATGGAAAAATTCTAAGCAAAATTAAATAATTCTCTGGGATCACTAGTAAATGGCACCATTGTTTTATTTATCAGTGGCTACAAATTACCAAGCAATCTGTGACTGCTCTCCCTCCCACTTTGTATCTGTATAGCTCCCTGTAATTTGTTTAATTGCTAATTTTAATGAGGAGGGTTTTTATAACATTTTAGTGTGTTGTTTTTTAGCAGTGGGTTTTATTGCATTGTGCAGAGCCCAAAGCACCTCAGTGCAGGAGCAATTTGGCAGTTAAAATTATTATTATTTATTTAAATCCAACCCTCCAGCCTCTTTAACCATTTGGCTGAATCTGTAATCACGCGAACTGTGTGGTGGAAATGCTCTGTGCTAGAATCTCAGGGCCACTGGGCTGGCACGAAGGAGACCTGGTTCTATTAGTGACTCTGTGATCTCGGGTACGTCTCTTTCCTCTCCCACCCGTCTGCCTGTCTCGCCACATAAACTGTCAGCTCTTCCAAACAAGGGCTGGCTCTAGCTAGCACAATGGGCCCTGATCTTGGCTGGGCCCTCAAGGTGCCACCATGATAGCAATTATAAATCAGTATCGGGCAGCCTAAATAGGCACCACTTTGAAAGGCGAAGAGTCAACGCTGCAAAGCGCCACAAAGCCAGCATTTGGCGCTGGTTTTGCAGCACTGCCAGGAACACGTGCAGTAGTACCGTGCTGCCAGCATTGATCATTATAGTTACCTTCTAACCAGTCCTGCGGCCCATCTTCAAGTTCTCCAGCTTAATGGTGCCTTCCAGGTACCGAGTTCTTATTTTAGAGCACACTCAGGTGTGCTTGGAGCTCCACAGGAACACTGTGGAGTTAGGCCCCAGCCCACCTACACCTGGAGGGCAGGAGCGAGGACAGACATGGGTCACAGACGTGATTTATGCAGCTGCTCAGCTTAAGCAGGTGGCCATCTTGATGGTTTAAAGGCGTTGTCCGTACTGTTCTTAAAAAGGACGTGTATTGTTTTGTGTTTGTGTGTGAGAGAGAGGTGCCAAACGGGTGTATTTAGAAAAGCGACCGGGACAGATCTCTCAGGAGGTGGAGCCCAGCAGCGGGTAGCTCTATTCCACCTTTACAGCTCTGGGGTTCTCTGCTCTCCATGGGGCACTGAAAGTTACAACAGTCCCGGGAGCTGTTCTCACTTACACTGGCTTCCCCACAGCTGCAGTCCAGGCTGGCCAGAGCACTCTGCCCTTCCGAGTCCCTCTCCTGGCATGCTGGGGCTGCACAGAGGAGAGTTTCCCAGGGGGCCACCTTGGTCCCTCTGTGATGCCCCGATGGGCACTCTGCCCTTCCGAGTCCCTCTCCTGGCATGCTGGGGCTGCACAGAGGGGAGTTTCCCAGGGGGCCACCTTGGTCCCTCTGTGATGCCCCGATGGGGGTACCGAGGAGACAAGCGAGGTAGATACAAGAGAGCATAGTGAGAGGAGGCAGGGGAATAGGGAGTTAGCTCTGTGCTGCTGCATTTTTTTATTTTCAGCTCTGGAGGTTTTAGGGTTGTTGTGAATCAGATAAGGGTTCTGGAAAAAGTGCCCAGACCGGAGTGTCTCCTCACATCTACACAGAGAGGGTCTCTCACCTCCCTGCTCCGTGATGTGATGATGCATTTTGTGCATTCAGCCAAAAATCGCGCTGGCTTTTTTTCCTGCCGCGTTGCCTTACAAGCGCCAGTCTGTGCTAATTTGCTATGCACCATCACTCCAGGGGCACGGCTGCTTTCTACATTTCTCCCTGTAAGTGACACACAAGCCTCTGCCCACTGGCCCAGGGTGAGGGAATCTCCCTGCAGAAACTCTCTTCGCCACCCACCTCCTCTGCTCCTGGGAGATGTAATGAGTCTGAGCTCTTCTTATGAATAACAAAGAGGGGAGGGAAATGGGCTCTTCTGGTCACTGCTGCTGTCCTTCCACTGAAAGATTTGCAAATGCAAGCACCACCTTGCTTGTGCCTGATTATTTCCCAGGTGAGCGTGCAGTAAAGAGCAGATCCTTTTATTGTCTCCATTTAGCGGTTTCTCTGTGGGATGCAGGAGTTGAGCTGTGGAATGAAGTTGTTGCCACTTGTCCTGGGCTTAGGGTGACCAGATGTCCTGATTTTATAGGGACAGTCCTGATGTTTGGGGCTTTTTCTTATATAGGCACCTATTATCCCCCACTCCCTGTCCCAATTTTTCACACTTGCTATCTGGTCAGCCTACCTGGGCTTTGCAAAAAGCCCATCTCAGGCTGTTCTGCACTTTATGGGCTATTTAACACTCACCCCCTCCCCTCCCCAAATACAAATCTCCCTATAAAGTCCGTTTACCAGGCAATTGCCCTCAGACTGTGATAGCCCCCACTTTATGATCTGACCAAATCAGACACCAGATGGAACAAGGAAATCATTTGTTTTTATGAAGAGGTTTTAACGAGAACTTCTCCCTTCCCTCAAGTCCTAGGAAATAACTGGTTGACAAGTTTAATCCTCTCCTGGCATCAGGCCTGTCTACTTCCAGTGAAACTGCTGTTTCTCAGGTACCTTTCCAGGCTGGGAAGCACCCGGCTGCAAACGGCTCACCTCCTGTGCACAGGAAACTCCATGTGCACCGTCCTGCTCTGGCAGCGCTGCTAATGGACGAGAAAGGACAGGAGACCCCAGAGGACCTGATGCATGTAGGTGGATGTGTCCCCAGTTAGCTGGGGAAAGGTCAGAAAGGGAAATTGCCTGGATTTGTTTATGGGGAAATGTTTTATTTAAAAAGCAGCAAAGGAATGAGGGTGGCCGTCGTATTGTCAGTCCCCGAGCGTTCCAAAATCATGCATCTGGCCTCCCAATGTCCGGGAATTTTAAAAAATAATAATTTCTGGCTCTTTATTTGCCTTCATTGCTTCAAACTTTTCTCTGCCACCAGGCTGGCTAGAAACGTCCTCTTTCTTTCAATCAAAACAGAGATGCTCACTCGCATCCGGGGGTGGGGCCTTATGAAAAATGCCCGATATCTCACGAGCGGCAAGAGAATTGGCAATGCTGCCTGGGACCCCATCCCTGGGTTAGGGAGAGCTCCGAATGACCTGATCACCTCAGGAAGCCAGTCCCTGCCCTGGGCTAGAGAGAGAGCAGAGGAACCTCATTACCTGAGCCAGGCTTCCTTCAGCCCACGGCCAGACCCACTGCCCCCGGGAGTCCATGCTGTGGAACTGGAGGAAGGGGGCAGTTGCTCCCCAGACCTTGGTTTGTCCCCCACCCTCCTGACTTCTTGCCTCCCAAGCCCCCGACTCTGCAGGATATGACATAATCCCATATAATGTTCTATAGGCTGATGCAACTTTACCCTCCCCACCCCCGAAGCTTTCTGCAATGTCGCCCCTGCATGCAGGGTTATTCAGAGTTCATGACAGCAGTTAAAAGCAGCAGATGCTTGTTTAGCAGGGGCAGGGACCACAACTCCTTCCCCAGACAGCCTAAGCGCTCAGTTCCAATGGGAGTTTATATGGCCAGCATCTGCCCTCTGCTGGTGAGATTCAGAAGAGCATGGCTTATTCCCAACTTTCTGGCACAGAGTAACAGAGAGAAACCATATTTGATCCCCCGGTGGCCCCTCCCTGGTGGCCAGAACCGGATTGTTCCCTATAGACTGTTCCTTGAGGCCTTAGCCAGCCTAGTTTTAAATGTCCTAGCAATCGGGCCCCCCTCGGCTTCCTGTCAGAGAGACTATTCCTCAGCCTAATACATCCTGCTCACAGGCATGTGTTTGTAATGCTTGGCATTAATTCTCCTTTGCTTAATTTCATCCCATTTAGAGCTGGTAAAACTATTCACTGTGAACAATTTATCCAGCAGGCATAGCTGGTACTTTCTGTTATTGAGCTGTCAGGGAAGAGCCCCCCGCCCTTTTGAATTAATCTTTTTCCATTGTTCAGTGAATACAATTTATGAGCATATTTGAGCTCTGGGTTGTTTGTGAATTGTTTGTAGCAAGTGGCTGGTCAACTATTTGATGTTCAGAATGGTCGAGTAAAGCTTTGGGATGGGTCATGTGGCAATGTTTCTGTTTCCTGATTGGATAGCCTCATCTCCGTAAACTTCTTCTGCTTCATCCCCAAACAAATGTAAATTAATCCTTGCACAAAATTTGGCTTCTCGATAAAATGAATCTGTGTCACGAGCTGCAAGTTCTCTCTTCTCGAACAAGATTTCACTTGAATAAAGAATAAACCCATGCAAGCAGTTAGAATGCAAACCCGCTTTCTAATTCTGTCTGTTCTTCTCGGTGTTGACACAGTGTGAAGCCAGCCTTGGAATGCCTTCCCTCTCCCCAGGTACCACACTAAATAATCTCCCATCCCTCTGAGGTGCATAAACACCTCAGATATTTGCAGACTGTTATCATGGCTCTCACCCAACACACACTTAGTTGTTGCCTAGTCAAGCTTGACAGATTCAGCTCTTTTAATCTTTCCTTAGAAATCCGTCCCTCAGGCCCTTTAATCTGTTGTCTCCCCCTCCCCTGCCTTCAGTTGCCTCCAATTTGTTGACATATTCTCGATGCTGGGTTGCCCAATTGAACACGATGTTACAGGTGCAATCTCACTAGTGTCACGCAGGGGCTTCTAGGAGGGATGATCACCTTTCTGCTCTATGATCTGATGCTTCTTCATTTGCAGCCCAAAAATTACATTGGTGTCTCTTTTTGCATATTTGTTCTGTGTGGATTCCAGGGCTCGCAAATTGCACTGAAGCCTTTTGTACGCTTTGCCTAATGATGACAAACATACTGGAATACTCACAATCACTCACTTGAGGACGGCTTTGCCAAAACCTTCCTATGCCAAGGAGTTTTTGTAGGAAGTGTGCAAAGGGGGGAGGAGTTAGACATGGCGGGTTCTCACCGTTTTTAATTAGAATTGTTACCGTCTTGCAAGCGAGATTGGAGGTTATTATTTATGGATACGAGTCGGCTCAAAAAAATTCCAAGCACCATCTGTTTGAGAGAGAACAGGAAGAATTTCAATATGCTTTAGACCTTGAAGAGTAATGTTTGTATAACAGGCTCATAAAATCAATTTCTAATAGTTACAGGTACCCCCTTAGGAATTTAAATAGTCTGTTAACAAAGTTAGTCCATCTGCCAAGCAAGTACATTAAGTGTACACATAGTATTGTGTATATATACACACGTGCATGAGCTTGTGTGCCCCCCCCCACACACTGTACAGCACACACGTGCGCGTGCACTGTGTAGACACATGCACAGTGCATGCACTCACTCAGGTTATGTATATAAAATAATCCCTCAGCCAGAGGTGTATATTCAGATCCAGACAGGAGCATCACGTGTCAAACCCGAGGGCCCTGAGGGCCCCTCACTAACCTGCCTTGAAATACTGAGTGGTGTGGCCAGTGTACTCGTCCCAACACACGGCCCGTATCCCTTTCCAGTTCTCCTTCTGCCTGGCCTCCCCTCTTCTAAATGGCCTCCCACCCAAGCGGCCTAGCTGTCCATCCTGCGGCCACTTAAAGACGGATGGGGCCATGACCACGGCGGATGGTTTCACTCTCCACACTCCACTGCGAGCTCCTTCCCTTTAGGCTCAATGCTGAGAAGTCCATGCCCCCTCCCTTCACCCCCAGCCTCTGCTGCAGGCCCAGCTGTGTAGAAGGCGGGGCAGCACCTGGTACCCAGGCAAGGTGGGTGCTGCTGAGGGGGCAGGCACAGGATAAAGGGGGTTTACTTGGTGGGTGGGAAGTAGACCCATGTAGAACTCACTACAGGCCAGAGTCCTTAATCAGCCTCTCTGTCAGCGGCTACAGGCTTTCCCTCGTCCCCAGCACAATGCCCCCACTACACAGACCCCGAAAACTTAGCCAGTCCCCAGGAAGCATCAGTGGGCTGTAACTAGGAAGAAAGGAAAAATCTAGGCAGCTCCAACTATGTTCCCCAGTGAGGGGTGGCAACAAACTGCAACCTTTGCAGTATGTGCTTGTTTCCCTGGGGCAGGGCAGAGTCCGGTCCTCTGCCCGCGCATGAATTTGTGTCTCCACAGAAGAGGATTCTCCCCAGTGCCTGAAAGGGGTTGATTTTCCACTGGATGTTGGGGGAATAATCTTGGCCCAAGAAGGTGGCAAGTACTGAGGTGGAAATTGACGTTCAGGTGTGGGAGGTTGGGATAGTCTGACCCACAGCTGGACTTGGCCTTTTCGTCCAGGGGGCTGTATTTTGCTAGTTCTTCTCGGAGCCTCACTAAGAGATCGTGGGAACGTCTGTCGCCATTCTGGGGGTTGAGGTCATGTGTTTGCAGCTCGTAGTGCCTGGCGCAGCAGAGGGTCGGGCCCCCGTTCCGGAACTCATGGAATGTGATCGTGTCATGGTGGAAAAGAGACTGGTTGGAGTCAGAGATTTTTGGGTTTGTCTCAAAGGATCGAGGAGAAGCCATGTGAGATCCAGCTACTGAAGGTTTGTCTACACTGCAATCAGAGCTGTGACTGTGTCGGCATACCCGCGCAAGCTTTTGATCTAGCTAGCTCCAATAACAACAGCAGGCAGCCTAGCCACCTGCCATTCAATTAAGGTCGCCAGATGGGCCTTGAAAAGTCGCTAGATGGCCTGCCCCACTTCCAGCTCCTCCCCTGCTGGCCAGGGCCTGGCAACAGTGGCTGTGGGACAAAACTTCTTCCTCAACTACTTTGCAGTGGGCTGGTGGCTGTGGATGGTGGCGTGTGTCCCTATCAGAGTGGGCCTTTGATCACAGCACGATTGGGGTGGTGTCTGGGACTGAGGTGCCGGTGCTCTCCACATGGTGTCTTCATGGGGCTAATGGGTCTTCAAAGCCACTCTATGTTTCCGTGGTTTGTAAGAGCCCCCAAGGGGCGCTCCAGCCATACACCCCTTACCTCCCCTACACCGGGGTCAGGCATGGGAGGGCGTACTGTAGAATCAGCTAGGCAGGATTCCCCTATGGCAGCTTGAAGTGCCCCTTGTGCTGTTTGAGCATGGCTGAGCCTGCGGCCCATGGTTCACGGTGTCGTTAACAAACCCTTTGTGCTAAAGTTTGTCCTTGTAGAAAATCTGCATTCCCAGCTCCTCCACGTAGCTCTTTCGCTCCGGCGTGCGTGATCCGGTGCCAGGCTTTCCACACTTCCACCTTGGCAGAGAGTATATTCTGCATAAGCTATAGCGGGACATTGGATTTCCGACCCCATCTCCCACCCCGGGAACAGGTGGTTTCCATGTAAGTATCTTCCATGAGAGTCTGTCAGGGTAGCTACATCTGTCAGTTGAGCGCCGCAGGTTTGTGACTTTTGGCAGAGAGAGGCCCTGGGAAGTGAGCCATTTGTGTTTTCTTGGGCCCTTTTATCCTGTTCGTTCTCGAGCCGTGTCCTGTTTTCCCTGGTTGTAAGGCAGGTGCTGGTACCTGGCTGAGGGCTACTTCTACATGTGCAGACTTATGGATGCCTGTTGCAGATACTGTTTCCTATTCCCTTCCTCCCATTCTGGTTTGTTCCTTTCCAGGTGCTTCTGCCTTTAGCCCTGGTCTACACTGCGGGGGAGGGGGGAATCGATCTAAGTTACGCAACTTCAGCTCTGTGAATAACGTAGCTGAAGTCGACATACTTAGATCAACTTACGGGGGTGTCTTCACCGCAGTGAGTCGACTGGTGCTGCTCCCCCGTCAACTCTGCTTGCATCTCTCGCGGTGCTGGAGTACAGAAGTCGACGGGAGAGGGCTCGGGGGTCGATTTATCGCGTCTAGACTAGACACAATAAATCGATCCCCGCTGGATCGATCGCTGTCCGCTAATCTGGTGGGTAGTGTAGACATACCCTTAGTTGCCGGAGTCCTGATTTTAGCGGTTCATTTCAGCTAAACACGAGAGTGTTGATCTCCGATTTCTGTTCAGATATTAGAAACTTCTGCTCATTATTTTGTAATTCTTATCCTGCCACCCAAGAGATGGCTACTGAGTCAAGGGAGGAGAAGTGCTGTGTTTCTAGAAGACGTTAATTTCCCTGAATCACGGCTGTGTTGTTGCATGAAGAGAGAGAGAGATACCGAGGGGTTTGCTTTCCATTCCTCTTCGTTCCTCTATAATTATTTGTGGTGTTTTCCTTTCTGACTGTGTTATTCCAGTAATTGCAGACGGTCTCGTTCCAGACGTTTATTCTTTCTGCGAACATCAACATGTTGGTTTTTGTTCTAGTGCCTCAGTCTGTGGCTAAAATCTGGGAATGATACTTCAGGGTCTCTGAGAATATTTCCCTTTCGGACTCCTGAGGGCACTGCCTTTGCGAGCTGGGATTTGGCGTTCTTGGCCATGTGTTACTGCTGCTGGGGATGGCGATTGGTGGGTTTCATATTTGTATTTGTTGCTGTGTTTTGCGCTTTATTTTATTGTTCTCCATGTCCGGCGAGAGGCTGGCGATTTACGTGACGGAGGGACTGTTTGGGTTGTGGACAAACCCACAACACCCTTTGCGCAGAGGCTGTGGTGTGTATTGGAGAGCGTCTCGGCGGCGTTGTTGGGAACAAAGTCGGAAGTCAACAGCTAGCTGGCTGCCCTTACAACCAGGAATTGGAGCAGGGGCCTGGCTAAGGTGTGCAGGGGTCTGAGACAGCTCTGGCAAGGAATGATACTAAGGCTCTTCCAGGTCTATTTGCAGCTGCTGGAGTTTGCTGAAGGCTGGAGCCGTGGGGGCAGGCTGTGCAACCAGGGCTCCATTGTGCTAGGTTTGAACATACAACAGAGCCAGGGTAGTGCACATACAGAGAGGAGGAGTCCCTCCCTGCCCCAGAGAGCTCTGGTCTAGGACAGGAGAAAGGGAGTATGCAAACACATCCATGGCTCCGACATAGCCCCACTTGTACGGCATGCAGCCACACCCTGAAGGGGGATGCTTTTAGTCTCTTCCTCTTGGAAGGCTTTGCTTGGTTTATTATCAGTGAGTTTTACAGCCTCCCCCGAAGCGTGCTAGGCGCCGTACAGCACAAAGAACGAGACGAGGGCCACGCTGTGAGGCGCAGACAGTCTAACTCACCTGGCTTTAAATCCTGACTCGATGTGAGCGAGTGGCACAGCTCCTATTGGCCCTTTTCTCTGCACTCCTCTCCCCCCCACCCCAACTCTCCTGGTATTTACAACAGCTCAGAGCTGCTTCTCCTCCCACCCCCCTCGCCATTGCTGAAGTGAAGGACTGTAACCTCCCCTCCCAGGCGTGCACCTTTTAGCCCCCTCACCAATCCCCCATAAACAGCCTCTCCTGCACCCCCAGCTCCACCCCTGGCTTCTGGTGATGTGAAAGGCTGAACAACTCCCTGCCCCTCCTGACTAACACAAAGCAAAGGGCTGCTGCCCTCAGCCCCTGTAAAGCTGTCAGACGCTGGCATGGAGACGCAGAGCAAACACATGCAGTGTCGCTTGGGGATTTCTGGCCCCTTATTTTGACACCGGCCCAGCACTGCGTCTCCGTGCAAGAACATCTGTTTCTTTTTCTTGCCGTGTCCGAAGGCAGCAGGCGGTGAGGAGAGGAGACGGCCGTCTCTGAGGCAGCGTGGCCGGCCCTGCGGATCACAGGGCCCTGCTCTCGTTGTTCTCTAGGCAGACGGCCCCCCGGGATCCATTTTGAGGGAGGCAGCAGAGCTGGCGGGAAGCCTGCCCTCCCCCCAGCTGAGCTCATCTCCTTGGGTTTCATTTCAAAGCACTCTTGCAGCTGCCCGGCCCTTGGAAACATGATGGCGACGGTGCCACAGGGGGAGTGGTGGGGACTGTGATGCAGGGGCCTGGAATGCTTTGACTTTTTCCTTTTACTCACCTTCAATGTGGATCGCAGCCCATCCCCTCCTCCCCTGCCCAGGCTGCCTTACCCTATAGACTCACCTGAGGCCTGGCCCTTGGCTAGGTAAGCAGAGCTGTGCATGGGCCCATCTCTCTGGATTTGAACATGCTCCGTTATTCAGCGACAACTACTAAGTAATATTTGCACTATGGACAATTCTTAAGGAGCTAAACAATGGGAAATGCCTCCCAAGCCCCAGCCTCTGCCTGGGGACAGGAAAAATGGAGAACCTTGCATGGACCAGGTTATAGATCTCTGGGGACTGTGAGAAAGACCCCAGGGCAGGGTGATCCCCCCTGGGAAGACAGAGAGCAAGCAGAGGAGATCTGGGTTTTATGGGTCCTCCTACAATGCACCGAGGGGCTGTTGGGGGTAGTGTGCAAAACTGGCACAGACTCTCCACTTTCCCTGCCCCGATCGTGGTGCCACTTGGTGCACGTCTTCTGCCATGCCCTGTATTACAGCAGCTCGAGGGTTGCTTAGTAATGCTCACCAGGCATCAAAGGCACAGCCTGGGATCAGCATAGCAGACTTGCAGCCTGACCGTGCCTCCTCTTCGGTAACTACATGCACGTTCCTCTTACGTCAACGGCAAGGAGGGTATGTGGTGTCCAATCCCTTGAACCACGGCGGTTGCAGGCTGCTGAAGGTTCCTCCTCACTCAGGAGTGATCCTTGGTGGGCCATTAACTCAGCTTTTGTACCCAAAGTGCCTGGGTGGTGAGGCACAAAGAGGGCACAAGACACCAGAGGATCATTAGTAACTAAGGGCTGCTATGTTCACCTAGATGTTCATCCCCAGCTAAACGTCCCTTGATGGTTTGGGGGCAAGAAAAGCTAGAACATAAAAATGGCCATACTGGGTCAGACCAATGGTCCATCTAGCCCAGTATTCTGTCTTCCGACAGTGGCCAATGCCAAGTGCCTCAGAGGGAATGAACAGAACAGGGAATCATCAAGTGATCCATCCCGTCGCCCATTCCCAGCTTCTGGCAAACAGAGGCTAGGGACACCATCCCTGCCCATCCTGGCTAATAGCCATTGAAAACAGACAAGACGTGCTTGCGTGTCCTCGGACTCTTCTGCCCAGTATTTTAATTGGGTCCAGTGAAACAGGCAAGTCATGTGGGGCCACCAATAGCTTCCGTCCGTTCTTTCCAGCTGTTCTCAATTGCGCTATTTCCTCGTTCTCTTTCACCGCCCCGATCACAGGCGTTGTTTTCCTTAGCTGCTTCCAAGAATGAGGCGCCCACTGTTTGTGCATGTAGAATCTTACTTTTAAATCCACGATCCTGGAGAGTTGCCAAGACGTGCTTGGTGTTGTCAAATATTTTGGCAACTCATGTCTCTAATTTAGTCTCAAACATCTTCACTAGGGAAACGGCATCAGCTGAGCAGTGAGTTGACTCCCTGCATGGCTGCTGAGTGAGCTGCTTCCCAGACATTCGCAGGGGAGGCACAGCCAGAACGACTTGGCTCTAGCGGGCTGAGTTTAGCGCGAATATCAGGCGCGCTCTGCGGAAAAAGGAGCAAACATGTTCACGAGGGCGGCGTTCCAGTCCTGATGGAGGCGTGACCTCCCTTTGTCCCTGCCTGTCCCCTTAACCCCAGCCCTTGGGTGTCTTTGAAAAGAAAAGACGTCGCGTAACTTTTATTACATCCGAAAGAAAATATCCCCTGGGGGAAATCTCAAGAACTGTCTTCTTGGCAATATGTCTTTACAGGATCCGTCTTCCTCTTCTACTCTTGTCAATGTCCCTTTCAGCTATTTGTCACTCTGTGGTCCTGGCACATGGGATATGCACAGCCGTGGCCCTATTGACAGTCTCAAGAGCTGAGAACTCGGGCCAAGAGCCCAAGGTTAGGCAAATATGTGGCTAGCTTGCAAACAGCCCACATATGTTGACTTGAGTGCAGCTTTAAGAATCAGGTGTGTGATCATTTTAAAGGATCCGTTTTTGCCAACATTCAGCAAACGCACCGTCCTAGACCAATGCCCGGCTGGGAGAATGTTTACTAACTGGTCAGTCGGAGCCTGCTAGAAAAAGGAGAGTCTGTGGGTTGGTAAAAGACTGAAGGGAGCTAATTAATGGCCACCGAAGCAAGAGTGCCAAAAGTAAGTATCAAACTAGAGAGCAGATGTTCTCACTAGAAAATCTTTTCTCGTCTTGGATGCTGTAATGATTAATCAAACAGTGCCTCCAACAGTAGGTGGTGCTGTATCTTTAACTAAGTACCAAACTGGAGCCCTTTTGGCATGAATGACTGCTGGTCCTGTATGGGGGTTCTGGAGCTATTTCATAGCTTGGATGACCTCTTAATAGAGTGTATGTATCTCAGGGACGCCAGCCTTCTCATTCATAATTGCCCAGCCCCATCATCACTCCCATGGGCTAGCTCCTAACCCATACAGCACCTACAGCAATTGCTCTCATGAAAAAATCATCTCAGGACAGTGTGTTATATATATATTAGCTTCTTTTAATGCATCTAGAAACCAGGAGGGGCAGCCAGCTCTTCGGAGACCACTGCTGGCTCACACGCCACAGTGTGGTGTAATAAGATGAAGTTTTTGGTGGGGGTTTCCCAGCCGCTTGCATGTGTTGCGGTGACCTGTAGTGTCATCAATATATTTTATCGCAGACCGTATTTATAATAGCTGACGGTGGCTTCAGGGTGGCTGCTCCATCTTGCTCTTAGAGAAGATTGCTGGTCATGCATCTATGACAGGAACTTGGGAAGACTTACCAAACCCTGAACTCTGACTCTCTCTGAATAAGGAGGCAGAGTACCTGGCAGTGTTTGTGCATGGCAATGCTGGGACCCCACAATAAGGGTCTGTCCCACAGGAGTGCTGGCAAGAAACTGATTTGAGACCTGGCCCCAGTCGTATGATCTAGGCCAGGCTTCCAAAGCCAAATACCCTTATCACATGACTGGAATCTGTTTCCACTGATTCTGTTTACTGTTGCAAGACATCCTATATTAGGTGACAGGTGAAGATTTCAACCAGGAAAATGATGAGTCTGAATCTCTCATCTACTACAGCAGATATAACCTTCCCTTTGAAAAGGAATTAGAGGAAACTTCTTATGTGGCATGCACAGACAAGGCACCATTAAATGTCCAGAGGGCCTGCAAAATTTCCTGAAAGCCTGATCTCTAGCAGGAAGAAATGGTGTTGGGTTTTTTTAAATCTATTTAAGATGTGGTCTACTCTGAAAAGGGCTCTGTCATAATGCTGTGGTGGGGTTCTATTGATTAAGTTTTAATGATTCCAGCTCAGAAATGCTCATTTTACAAGTCTAAATGCTCTTTTCTAATTGTCAGCTGTGCAAATTCAACCTGGGATCTGAAAGTCAAGCTGGGTTATTTCCTTCTCAAACAGCTAATGGAAGTAAAAAGTAGAATAACTGATTCTGTCACTTAAATCCACAAATATGGTCTGATAGATGATCTATTAAGTAAAAAGGTACCATATGTGTACACTCACTTTTCAGAGTAGAGCTGCACTTTAAGAGAGAAAGGGAACTGATTTTAAGCCAAGTCTGACACACCTGCTTAGCAGCAATTGCGGGTTCATTTTCTTTATAAGAAAACATCCCAGCAGTAGGGAGGACTGGGTCTTGGAATTCATTCTGAATCCAGGTGGGGAAGGCGAGGATCTTCTATTGGTGAAGAAAAGCACCATCACATTCAAACGTGTATTGAGAAAACACTTTCAGAGGATCATAGATTTTTAAGGATAGAAGCTCCCCATCTAGTCTGACCTCCCACATAACACAGTCTGGAGAACTTCACTCAGCAATTCCTGTATCACATCCACAGCTTCTAGCTGAACTAGAGCAGATCTCTCAGAAAGACATCAGGCTTGATTTAAAGACTTTAGGTGATGAATCTACCACATCCCTTAGCAAGTTGTTGCAATGGCTCATTACTTTTGCTGTTAAGAATCTGCACTTTATTGTGACTAAGGTGTAGATGGAGGAGGACAGAGCAGCAGGAAACTGCGGATCAGATGTGACTGTAGCTCAGTGACAAAAGGCAGCACGGTCTGGGAGATAAGGGGTTCGCCTGTGAGTTGGGAGATCCAGGTTCTGCTCCCACACCTGTCACTGACTTACTGTGTGAGCTTGGGAAAGTCCGTTTCCCCCTCCCGTCATTTTTCTGTCTTACCTATTGTAAGTTCTTCAGGGCAGGAACCGTCTCTCCCTCTGTGGCTAATACAGCATCTAGTATAATACATTCTTTTGGGGCCTTCTGGTGCTACTATCACACCTATAATTAATAATAATAATTAATAAACAGAAGGGAGAACCAATGGCGCTAGTCAGTCACACCCAGCTGCTTGCATGATTTCTCAAAGGTTATGAAGGAGATTAAAATAGCAAATGTTTTGCTTTCTGGCAGTGCTGCCCTGGCTTTAGTGCTCTTGATACGTGAGATAGCTCGATCAAAGCAAGCCGGAGATGTCTACACATGCTACAGTCACACCTCTGGTTGCAATTTAGACATACCGTTAGATGCTGAGTACTGCCAACCCTGAGCATTCAAAAATCATGTGGTTTAAAAAAAAAAAATCTTACATTTTTAAAGCCAAATAATAAATGTTGGGTCCTTTTTTATTTGCCTTCTGGTTTCCAGGCGTTTAGGGCTCACACTTTCCTTTGCCAGCACAAGGGCGAGAAACTAATTTCTTAAAAACAAAACAAAATACAAACTGAGATTCTCCCATAGGCACATGACTGCAGGAGTTGGGGCTTCTAGAAGGACACCTAATGTCATGCGAGTTGGCAACACTGCTTTCTGGTTTCCTGGACACACACACAGCCACTCAGCCTTCTCCGCCCGGGTGACGTCTTTCAGCCCAAACCCACAAAAGAACAAATGCAAAGTCTGCGTGTGAGAGAGAGCACGATGACTCTCTGCTGCATTCTGCATATGAGCGGAGCACAACATGAGAGCTGCTCTGCACACAGCAGGCAGATGCATCTCCGTTTGCAGGGGCTGCACAGAAGAGCAGGAGGCCAGCTCCTTTCAGCGACCAAATTGCACACACCACACGGTTCTGCAGCATTGCCTAAAGAAATCCCAGACCGCTTTACTATCAATGTTATTTTTACTTTATGTTTGCACACGTGCAGCTCCTTGCAAATATTTTAGTCATCTACTAATTCTGTGCCCTTCTGCCTTCCTTTTGATGAGCTCATTGCACGTCGCGGTACTCCTCACTTCCTCGCTGTGCGTTAGACGTTCTCCTGCTTTCACAGGTGGGGAACTGCCAGAGGTCGCACAAGTGGGCAGCAGAGCTGGGAACAGAATTCAGGATTTCCTGACCTTTAGTGCTGTGTCTTTGCCACAAATCCATCTCCCCACCACGACTGCCGGTAACGTTGAGTGTGAGGGATAGGCATCGGGGAGAAATGCCGGAAGTTTGTTGTTGGGGTTTTTAAGTGGGTCACGTGGGAATTGTTAGCAGAGTTGACGACATTTGAAAAAACACGTCCGGAGACAATCTTCCCAATGAATCGGGTGTCTGGCGGGCGGCCCCCACTGGTGAGAGACTGGCTCTTCAGTTTCAGTCTCGGGCATTGGAGGGCATTATCTGGGACCTCAGTGCCTGGACCTTGGTTGTTAAGCCTGGGTCAGGCCCAAGGCTAAGCTGGAGTGAGCCCTCCTGATTGCTCAGGGTTAATGGTGTGTTGATCATTGGCCTGTTTGTTTAATGTACTTTCTGGTGGGATTAGCACCAGGTGGATTTCAACTGAATTGCACCAAGAGCAGAAGCCTCGAGGATTTTCCCTGGACATCTGAAGTGAGAACTGGACGGTAAAGCCACGTTGGCTGGTTCTTATTGGAAGTGTATGTGGAAAAACTGGAGGGGAATAGTGTGGAGAATGATGGGAGAACTTATCATTTGTTTAGGTAGCGCACGTAGGCATCAGCAGGGGAAGGCTTTCTCTGAAAGGGGGCTCAGGAAATAACATTGAAGCAAAGAATGATGGTCTTTCTCTGGGACACTGAGAGCCTTAAATCCTCCATTAATAACTCACATAGTTATTACCTTGTCTGGAAAGGGCCTTGCACACATGCATGGCTGTATGAAGGATTATCAATAGTTTGTGGTTAAATGAAATATTATCATCCGATGATGTGGAGGGCAGATGGGGGATTGTTTGTTCAGAAGGTATGTGCGGGGGGATTGCCTTTCTGTTCACTTTTGGGAAGAGGCACATTTGTGTCTGTCGTCTAGCACCTGGGCCTTAAGGAAGGGCTCTGGTAAACTGAAACAATAAATAGGATAAGCATCGGAGTGGGGTCTGATCTGTCCGAGGCCCGTGGCAGAGCAGCAAAGTGAGGAAGAAACAGTAGAATAACTGGCATAGGCATAAGCCAGGGGTGGCCAACCTGCGGCTCCGGAGCCACATGCGGCTCTTCAGAAGTTAATATGCGGCTCTTTGTATAGGCACCGACTCTGGGGCTGGAGCTACAGGCGCCAACTTTCCAATGTGCCGGGGGGTGCTCACTGCTCAACCCCTGGCTCTGCCACAGGCCCTGCCCCCACTCCACTCCTTCCCGCCCCCTCCCTGAGCCTGCCATGCCCTCGCTTTCCCCCTTCCCCCTCCCAGCGCCTCCTGCATGCCACGAAACAGCTGATGGGGAGGGAGGGGGGAGCTGTCGGTGGGCAGGAGGCGCTGGGAGCGGGGTGGGGAGGAGCTGATGGGGAGAGCTGCTGACGTATTACTGTGGCTCTTTGGAAAAGTACATTGGTAAATTCTGGCTCCTTCTCAGACTCAGGTTGGCCACCCCTGGCATAAGCATTTGCAATAGGAGGAGCAGCAATTATCGTAGCAATAGTATTATCCCCATATATACACCAGCGTGCTGCTTGGACACGCGTGCATGAAATAGTCTTGGTTAAAATATCCCTCCTGACGCTAATTGCAGCTCTCCTGGCATGTTCCGTAGGGTCCGTATCTCCCCTCTCCTGCACATTGGGAGTGACAGCATGTGCAATTGTGGTTGGCTGATGGAATGTTCTATTAGGGCTGCAAATGTTCCGTCATCAGCCCTGTGGTCTCAGCCATGCCAAAAGTCTGCAGATCTAACACTTATCTCTGCCGTCAGCAGAATGGTAGGACTTGTGGTTGGGTAGGACTTGGGGCAACTCTGCAAGGATTCTGCGATAGCAACTGTTGACTCGTTCCCTGCAAGGATTGTAACTAGGACAGAAGAAGACGCTGCGGTTACAGCAGATTTTCCTGTGCAGCTGGAGCAGAGATTTTGGAACTGTTTTGTGGTATGCCTGACAGGCTGCTCTGACAGCACTGATGTATGGGGTCCTTGAAAGTGGGTCCAAAGCCAAGTTATAGGCATGTTGTTAAGATGCTTGCCACAGCTTAGCCTAGCCTTGCTTTTAGTGCGCACAACTTTTCTGTCATCATTCTTGTCGAGTCTGTGTCTTGCTAGGCTCACTTTTGGGAAGAGGCACGTTTGTATCTCTGTCTTCTAGCACCTGGGCCTTAAGGAAGGGCTCTGGTAAACTGAAACAATAAATAGGATAAGCATCAGAGTGGGGTCTGATTTATCCAAGACCCATGGCAAAGTGAGGAAGAAACAGTAGAATAACTGGCATAGGCATAAGCCAGGGGTGGCCAACCTGCGTCTTGCTAGACTCTCTGTGAAAGAGAGCGCTGCTATTCGTGCATGGAATCGCGTGTGTTAGGATGCGTGTACCGGGAACCAGTACAGACTCTGGATTTGGGAGGAATAACTTTCCCTTGCCCCTGCAAGAGATGGACTCGTCTTGCTAATAATCCTGGGCCATGCTGTTACTGCAAGAACGCAAGGCTTGTTGCCTTCACTCTGGAGCTCTTGGGCTTCCAGGGGATCAAGACCGTTGCAAAGAGAGGTAAAAATCAGGGCCATACCATGGACTTGCTGCTGAGAGTCAGCAGAGGTTTGAGAGGCGGGGGGAGGGCGGTAAGCACAGATGTGGTGATGATGCAGGGCCTGGCAATGGCATTGGTGGTATTCTAAATGTGTTACTGGAGCTGGAGCCCAGAGAGGTCGCCTAATGTGTTCGAAAAGGTTTTATAGCTTTCAGCTTTCGGGGGCTAAGAGGGTGAGGTGATATCTTCTACTGAACTAGCCTCTTCTGGTGCGAGAGACCCGCGATTGAGTGACACAGAGCTCTTCTTTGGGTCCGTGTAAACTTGAAAGCTGGTCTCTCTCACCAACGGAAGTTAGTCCAATAAAAGAGATGACCTCACCCCCTTGTCTCTCTAATATCCTGGGTAGGGTTACCATATCTAATAAATAAAAAAAGAGGACCCTCCATGGGCCCTGGCCCCGCCCATTTCCCCCTCCACCCCCCACCCCAACTCCGTCCTTTCCCCGCCCTAACTCCGCCCCCTCCTCCCTCCCACTCCCAGCCACGTGGAAAGGGCTGCCCGAGCGCTACCGGCTTCACAGTTTGACGGGCAGCCTGCGCCCCCGGCCGGCACTTC
This sequence comes from Trachemys scripta elegans, assembly GCF_013100865.1. Lineage (NCBI taxonomy): Eukaryota > Metazoa > Chordata > Testudines > Emydidae > Trachemys > Trachemys scripta. The sequence continues at coordinate 95,907,289 of NC_048306.1, forward strand.
CCCAGCACAGCTGGAGCCCGGGAGGGGAAGCGCCCAGCTGGGGGCACAGGGTCTGGAGGCTGCCCGGCAAACCGTGAAGCTGGTAGCGCTTGGGCAGCCCGGCTCTTAAACAGAGCCAAAGAGTCAGGGGAGGAGCAGAGCCGCCATTTCCCCGGACATATTCGGCTTTTTGGCAATTCCCCCCGGACGGGGGTTTGAGTGCCGAAAAACCGGACATGTCCGGGAAAAGGAGGACGTATGGTAACCCTAATCCTGGGACTGACATGGCTACAACAACACTGCATACAACCTCTGGGGGCTGCAATTTTCAAGGCCTGGTCCCTGCTGGAGGCTGAATTGGAGAAATTGAGTAAAATCCGTTCAGGTGGGGTTTTTAATAAAAAGGTGGGGTGGAGGAATCACTTTTGCCATTCTATTTTTTTACCCGCAAACAGCTCTAGTGGTTCACCTGTTTTGAGGCAAAAGCTGAAAATAGTCTTTAGATCAGACACGTATCTTTTGCCGGCCTAGTGAAAATCCATTTTGTATTAGTTAGAAAGATTTAAGATTTAAAAAAACATACTTTGGTCATGGGCACTTTAATTTTTTCCTACCCCGTAATGGCAGGGTTCACCCCTCCCCCCGGGCCATTAACAATTTCCCAGCATTCTGTTCTGTTTATGTAAGAAAGTGGAGTGGATTTTCTCACTTAATGTACAAGAGCATGTGGAATGCATTCAGTGAGGGTAGGGATGGAATGAGGCAAACGAGGGAAGGAACCCTGCTTCATTCTATATATGATTACATCCACACGCAAAAGAAAAACACATTAAAAGAACATTACGGTTGCAAAGTCAACTCTAAAAAGTTAGGCCAGGCCAGAAATAAGGTTGCCTGGGCAACCTTAATTTGGCCTCCTGATGCACATGCGTTATGATACAGACTTGAGTTACATCATCACATACTATTTTTTTTTTCCACATGACCCATTCAGTGATTGGAAAGTTAGTCAATGTTCCTTTTTATCGTCCACATCCAAGATCTGGTTCCAGGCTTCATTTACTGCATGCCATCCAAACCCTGCTCTGAATACAAAATTATTCATTTCCTCCTAGGGGTTTCTATGGTACTCTCATCATTTTGTCTGAGGGCCTCACAAACATCAGTGTTTGTGAGCTTCACAACAACCCTGTGAGAAGAGCTGTCATAACTATAAAGGGAAGGGTAACAGCCCTCCTGTGTACAATACTATAAAATCCCTCCTGGCCAGAGACACCAAAATCCTTTTACCTGTAAAGGGTTAAGAAGCTCAGGTAACCTGGCTGACACCTGACCCAAAGGACCAATAAGGGGACAAGATACTTTCATATCGTGGTGGGGGGAAGGCTTTTGTTTGTGCTCTTTGTTTTGGGGGTTGTTCATTCTTGGGACTAAGAGGGACCAGACATCAATCCAGGCTCTCCAAATCTTCTGAACAAGTCTCTCATATTTCAAACTTGTAAATAACAGCCAGGCAAGGCGTGTTAGTTTTATCTTTGTTTTTTCAACTTGTAAATGTTCCTTTTGCTAGAGAGTTTACCTCTGTTTGCTGTAACTTTGAACCTAAGGCTAGAGGGGATTCCTCTGGGCTCTTTGAATCTGATTACCTTGTAAAGTTATTTTCCATCCTGATTTTACAGAGATGATTTTTACCTTTCTTTCTTTAATTAAAAGCCTTCTTTTAAAGAACCTGATTGATTTTTCCTTGTTTTAAGATCCAAGGGGATTGGATCTGGACTCACCAGGAATTGGTGGGGGGAAAAGGAAGGGGGGAATAATTAATTCCTCCTTGTTTTAAGATCCAAGGGGTTTGGATCGGTGTTCACCAGGGAATTGGTGGAGAAGTCTCTCAAGGCTATCCAGGGAGGGAAAGGTTTTGGGGGGGAAGACAGTTTCCCAAATAACTCATAAATCATTTGGGTGGTGGCAGCAAAAGCAAATCTAAGCTGGTAGTTAAGCTTAGAGGTTTTCATGCAGGTCCCCACCTCTGTACCCTAAGGTTCAGAGTGGGGAACGAACCTTGACAAGAGGTGCTTTTGTTTTCATCCCCATTTTATACCTGGAGAACTGAGTCACAGAGAGATGAAGGCCAACATTGTCCATCAGTTTTGGATGCCCAGACTGACACTTGACTTTTGTTGTCAGACTACTTAGTGTTTTTGTAGCACTTTATATGTTCCAAGCAGAGCTCCAACTACTTCAGTTGCAGTTGTGAGCACTCTGCACTTCTGCAAACCTGGCCCCAGGTGTCTCATGTTGTGCACCCGGAAAATGAGGAACGTGCAATTAGTGGCCACCTGTGCGAAGTCTGATGCAGGTGACTCACACAGGAGCTCTGGGGCAGAGCCAGGGGCAGCATCCAGTTCTCAAGGTCACTTTAAACTGCCTTAGCAGGCCCTCTTTTGTCTTCCTGCAATCCCTTGCCTCATTCACTACGCACTTTTCAGCTTCCACAGCAAATGAGGCAGTGGTCCTGTAGATAACAGCCTCTTTTCCAACACAACCTTGATGTACTCCTAGAACACTGTTTATCCTGTGCCTTGAAATGAGGTGGGGTCCTGTGGAAAACATAGCATATGCCCACACAATTAAAAACTGTATCATAATGCTTATGCATAGGCAAACTTGGCCAAATTTGGATGCATTTTCATTGGGACTGCAAAAGGCACATCCCTGATTGTTTAGTCTGCAGAAGAGAAGAGTGAGGGGGGATTTGATAGCTGCTTTCAACTACCTGAAAGGGGGTTCTAAAGAGGATGGATCTAGACAGTTTTCAGTGGTAGCAGATGACAGAACGAGGAGTAATGGTCTCAAGTTGCAGTGGGGGAGGTTTAGGTTGGATATTAGGAAACACTATTTCACTAGGAGGGTGGTGAAGCACTGGAATGGGTTACCTAGGGAGGTGGTGGAATCTCCTTCCTTAGAGATTTTTAAGGTCAGGCTTGACAAAGCCCTGGCTGGGATGATTTAGTTGGGGATTGGTCCTGCTTTGAGCAGGGGGTTGGACTAGATGATCTCCTGAGGTACCTCCCAACCCTGATATTCTATGATTCTATGATACCAGGGAAACCCACTGTTACATCTCAAAGCACTGAGGCCGTACAACAAAACAGTTGTAAGAATATTGTTAACACGGACAAAACAATGTGTCTTTTCCTGACCCCATTCTGAGAAAAGGCTGACTTGTTTTAGCTGAAACTTCCCAAAGAAATTCAGCGTGGCACGAACCATTTCAGTACAAAGGGTTAAAGTCTGGCAAAGTTAGGAGACCCTGGAAAAAACGCTTCTTATAATGGGCAGTGCCAAGCAACCTTAACTATAAGCGGTGCTACCAGCCTCGCCTATACAATTGCAAAATTCCCTCTTATTCTGACTGTGCAATGCCCATCACAATGGAGCCCCAATCTCAGTGGTGGCCTCTGGACCCTGCCATAATACAAATAATAAATGGAAGGTGTATCTAGAAAGAGGCAAGGCTCCTTCAAGTTCCTGCTGGCAGGGACAAGACGCTATTCCTTGGTCAGGCCGTGTGAGACCAGAGCTACGCTGTGAGTGTAGGCCAGTAAATGAACCTGCTGTGGGCTAACCTTATTTCTCTGAACTGGGGCTCTTCATACCATCTACCGTGCATCCCATTCTGCATGCCTGGGCTGTTCATACCACAGCCAGCTGCACACGGCGAAACCACCTCTGGAGCCCTCAATGCTTTTGCACCTGTCTATTGTGCCTGCTGGCTACCTTATCAAAAAGGCACGGCTAATAATTTCCAAGCATTTTTGCATCCCCTCTCCCCCCCCCCCTTTTTGAAATTAAAGGGCACCCCAGCAAACCCGCAATTCCTGGTTCCAGTGGATGAGTGCGCTTGCAGATTTGCCCTTTACAAAATGGAGCCTTTATTGTGTGGTGAAAGTTTGCAAAGAGGCTTGTGGTAGATGGGCAAGGCGGCTGCCAAGCGGGTAGAAAACGCTCTGCCCCATACAATTGTCACTGCTCACATAATATTTCACTCTCTACCTTTTCTCGCCTAGCTGTCTTCCTGACTTCTCTTTAAATTGTCTGCCTCATTTACAGCTGCAACATTTGGAGTTGGCCCCCAGTGGAAAGAATGCGGCTGTCATGAGACCTGTGGGAGACGAGTCTCTCGATTGCTCTCACTCAGTCTGAGATGGGTGGCATTGCTAGTCTAGCGGCAGGTGCTGTCAGGGAACCTCTGTCAGTAGGCGCGGCCAACAAGGAATCCTCCGAGGTGCAGAGAGCGTACCTCAGCAGCACTTTCCAAGACTGGGTTGCAAATAATCAATTTCTTAGTTGCTACAAGAAATAATGACTCCCTTGCCTCCCCAAGTCAGAGTGGCAACTAGGACTGTCCTTCTGACATACTGGATAGCCACACTTGGCTGCTGGAAAGACTCACCGCACTTCCGTATAAGACTTCCCAGCAGCTGAATAACTCGGCGTGACCAGTGGTCTCTAGTGTCATTATTTGTGTTTTGCTGACTTGCTATTTGCATCTCCCCGTTCACCTCCTTCATTGTAGCCACGCAGAAGACTAACAGAGCTGCCATGTGTGCCATGATCACCCTCACTAAATGGAGCCTCTACTTACAGTCACCAACGTGTGTCACGTCCACCATGCCTAGACCCCCGCAGCTCTGCATTACTCAGTCCGCAGAAGATGTGGTCACACCATTTTCCTGACCCCATGCTAGAATCCATAGCTATGTTTCTCTTACAAAGGATGAAATAACCTGGACGCTGTCGCTCTCTGGAAACCATTTAGCACAGGACGTGGCTAGTCATTTAAATAGATGACAGAAATTTGAACTAAGCTGCATATAAATCTTCTGGCCGGCTCTTTGGGTTTCACTCTCTGTTGTTTACACGTTACAAAAATAATCACAATTTATTGATTTCTGAAGCCCTGAATATTTTGGTTGGAACCTGCTTCTCTCTTACCGCGTGTCGATGGCAGATGGTTCTACTGTTCCACGAGTATCACCTTTCAGAGCTACTGCGAGTGAGACACAGATGTTGTTAGGTCTCAGGTAAAGCCATCAAAGGTGGAGGTTCAATCAAGTTTGACATCATCTTCCACTGAAATCAACCTGAAGGCAAATGGCTTGGTTTTGATTAGCAGCCTGCGGGGCTCTGCCTAACCTATATTGGGGCTGCTGCTGCTACTTTACCTGAATTGCAGAAATCACAGATGGTAATTATAACGATAAGTGCTTACAGATTTCCTAACAACAAAGATAATTTGTTTGCTCCATGCCTTGTTAGAAGGGGAATTTTGTTCTGGTAACTGGGTGGCTTGTGAATCAGCCATTGGCCTTTCACCTCTCTGTCCCCAGCTTGACTGCAGCCCCAAACACACAGTGATTAGACACTGATCCAACAAGAAGGGTCTTGTGAAGGCTTTAGGTAGGAGTCTACTGTTCTCCGCTCCCACTCTGCAGTCTTTCTTTGGCCAAAAGTGACGTGGAGCCAAAGACAATTATGGAAATGCTGCAGAAGTCCCGGCCTCTTTGGAAGAGAGGAGCCCCCCATAGAAGAAGACTCTGGGTAGGCCACCTAGACCTTGTACACTGCAGACTTTTGCTGGCATAGCTATGTTGGTCATGGATGTGAAGAGATGTGATCCCTGACAGCATGGATGTGCTCGAAAAGTCACGGATTTGCAAAAGCAGATTTGTTGATTGGCAAAACCATGGTTTGTTTTGCTTGGGATGGAGAGGGAGCCTGGAATGGCTCTACCCATAAAAGTCCAGCTATGCCAGTGTGCCGCTAGAAGCACGTTGGCTGGGAGCACGTATACAGGTACAGCTAAACCAGCAAAGCATTCCTAGTGTAGACCTGGCCTTAGATTATAAACCCCTTGAAAGTAGCAGACCATCCTGTTTCTTCTTCGTTTCCATGCAGTGCTAAGCACATCGCCCGCTCTTAATAAATAATATGTGTTAATCGTGTTTATGGCGGTTGGAAAGCATCCTGCATGGAGGAACCCATTGTTCAACTGACTCATTCAGAGATCATTTCCGGTTTTGAGCTAGTGGACTTCCAGGTGCCATTCAGACACAGGGCCTGTCACGACTGCCTTTCTTGCTAGGGGAGCAGGGCATCTCTGGTCTCTGGGGACATGTGCACCGCAGCCGGGGCTGTGACTTGCAGCTCGTGTAGACGTACCTGCACGAGCTGCAATCTAGCTAGCTCACTAAAAATAGCAGTGAGGGTCAGAGGTGCTGGAATGACCTTTATAGTGGGGGTGCTAAAAAGCCATTGAACAAAACTGCAAACCCTGTATCTGATGGAAGCCAGGCATCCGGTTGCTATTATTACTTCAAGCCAGGGTGTGCTGCTGTAACCCCAGCACTCCTAAATCCAGCACCCAGGGAATGGCAGTGAGGTCGCCCAAGCGAGTACGTACCCAGGAGGTTCAGATGAGCTTGGGCAGCCCAGGCTGAAGCCTGTGAGCTAGATAGCTAGAATGCAGCTAGCGTGGCTCTGTCTACCCAAGCTGCCAGCATAGCTGTACCCTGTGGCCGCACGTGAGCCCAGCAGTGGCTGGGGGCTGTAGCCTCAAGTGAAAAGTGCTTTGTGACATCCCAGAGGCTGGATATGTAGCCCCAGGAAGGCAGGGGAATTTTCAGCACACTGTCCCCAAGCAGCCGGAGTTTTGAAAATTCCAACACTTTTCAGAGCAACCAGTCCCGAGCGCTCATCGTCCTAACTGCGTCCCGAGTGCAAATCCCACGGAGTGGCTTGCTCATGGTCGCACGGGAAAGCTGTGGCAGAGCCCAGCTGAGTGACTTAATGGCTTCTTCTGCACTAGCATTTCTTCAGTGGAAAAAATTTGGCCCCCGTGTGGGGAGGGGCTAGTAAGTGCTAATGTCTGTTAGATGCTTACCTGGATTTTTGCTTAGTCTCTTGCCTTAAGAAATGCTTGGCAAATGCATCGTGTTTTGCTTCCAGTTAGAGGGGGAAGGCAAGGGGAACTGAGCTCCGAGGCGGAGGACAGCTGACTTGTCAAAGCCCTGGAGATTAGTCTGCAGGGAGCGCTGCACCTCTGGGAAGATGGACTAAATTACCAGTCAGGCCTTTTCCATGCCTGATTTCTGTGGGCAAAACCCAGCTTTTACTCAGTCCTTACTTAAGCCCAAACTAATGAAGTCAGTGAGCGTATGGGCATGAAGGCGGGGCCCTGTGTTCTGGAGATTCCTGTCGCAGATTAATAGCTTGTAAAATGCAGTGGTAGCAAACCTAGGCTCCTTCCTGCTCCACTGCTAAACCACCCACCCAACTTTCTTCCGGTCTGCTGTCTCCCGGAGCACAAGTGAGTGAGCTGGCAGGATGGCTCAGTGTCTGTCACTGCTGAAATCTGGGCATCTTCTCCCTTTGCTCAGGCGGTGAATGCTGGGAAGGCAGCTTCTCTTCCTGACTGACGGCGACCCAGAGCTCGAATTGTTAGCGGAAGGAGAAAAGGCCTGTCATAAACAGGCTGCTATTGATCTCAGACAACTGGACACTTTCCCTGTCAGCTGTGCCTGCTCTCCTACGGTGGATATAGGTAAATTAGAACAGCTGGAGGCAGGAGTTTGGAGTCCCCAGCTGCTTGTGGAATATATCCTGCCATACCTTCTCAGCTAGAAATCCTGCTGTATCTGCACTGGCCATGGCTTGGCTTAGGCTCGAAGGGCAGCATTTCACACGTTGTATGGGCCCAGAGATAACGGCCATGATGTTCCGGGCCTTGTTTTAATCACAAGGACACAGTTTGTTGGGGGCCCGCGTTCGTTTCCAGCTGCTCCTTCTGACTGCCAAGTGAGTTCGACTAACAAAGGAATTGCCTCTCTCCAGCAGGGATTGTTGCACCAGGGCTTATGGTAAAGGAGCTAATGAGATTAATGCACACAACAGCTCATTCTGTTACCATCTCCTGCCCAGTATACGAGAATCCTCCCAATTTACAGTTTCCTGTTACAGCATTACCATTAATAGAAGAATTGGTTGGATCGAGGGGTGTGTGCACACACATGCGTTAGATAATTATATAGCACGTAAATCTGAAATTCATCCATATTTCCCTGCTAAGCCAGTTTTGGTCATAAGAATTCACGGGCCTGTAACATCTTGAGATGTTCTAGTAGGCGATTTTGCTCTTGCTGGTATTAGTTGCTTTAGCGATTCACAAGTTGTGTCTGTAACTAGAGATCATAGAATATCAGGGTTGGAAGGGACCTCAGGAGGTCATCTAGTCCAGCCCTCTGCTCAAAGCAGGACCAATCCCCAACTAAATCCCCAAATGGCCCCCCTCAAGGATTGAACTCACAATGCTGGGTTTGGCAGACCAATGCTCAAACCACTGAGCTATCCCTCCCCCCAATACCAGCGTGTAGAAGTACCAGCATGCAGGGTGAGTCTTTATTGGCTTTTGGTAGCCTATGTTTCTGGAAGAGTAGGAATATCATCAGCAGGTTTGGAGACCTGGTGATTTTCAGTCTGACAACTGTAACAACACTCATGTCCATCCAAGGAGTGGCCGTGATATGATCTTTCAGTATTTGCCTGTTCCATGTTCCTATACCTATTGTCCTGTTTCTCTGTACTGAAGAACCACTGGTCAGCTATGGTTTATTTCCCATGGCAATATTTTTGTTATTAGTTTGCCTCTCAGTTTCTGCCTGGGATTCACTGCTGCATCTTCCAGCTGTTTATAGAGAACAGTACTGAGCAAAGATGTTGGCTCATCCGTAGTTGGGCAGGTGATGTACACTTGTCCAATCTCCGGCACATGCTGGGATCTCACCCATCAGCACTGACTTTGTCTAGTGGGTGCATCGTGTTTTGGACTGTTTTGCTTTTTCGATTTCTGCCCCATGACTGTTGGCTTTGATACCTGAAGACACAGCTGTGCAGGTGTGTCCATTGTCACCGTGCACTGGTAAAACCAAGGGAATGTTAGTGTTACACGTGCTCCAAATGGCATTTTTAAAAACAGCTGTAATTCTATCATTTCAAATCCAATTTTTATCCACATTTGCCAAGGCCTTGCTTCTCGAAGGGCACCCTGGAGAGGCCAGATTTGGATGTTGACAGTTCAGACGTTTTCAAATGATCAATAAAGGGTGCAAAGTGGCGTCACTTTTTGTTAGGTCCAAAACTACTCAACAGTATCAGGCCAAACGGAGAAATTTTCAGAAAGGCCTGAGTGAGTGAGACCAGGGTTACAGTAGAAATAGTCTTGCAGCCTTAATTATGGGGTATAGTGGAAATAGTTTTGCAACCTTAATTGAGGGTTTCCCAGTGTACAAATAGAATTGAGCCAAGAGCCAGGGGAGGGTGGGGATGGAGGATACAGTAGCTGGCAGGCCCTTGCTAATAGGCAAAGAGAAGCCTTTAAAGACCATGGGCTAGATCCTCAGCTGCTGTAAATGGGCACACCTCCACCGACTTCAATGCAGCTACACCCATTTCCACCAGCTAATGCTCTGGCTCCATATGTGTGAATCTGAGGCTTTTACTTCATTTCTGCTTCAGAGACAAACCTCGGGGGCCTTCATAGAACCCTCAAGTCTGTCATCACTGCCTACAGCAGAAGCTCCTCTTTCAAACCGTGAGAGTGCCCTGTTTGTGGTAGCTGTAGACGTGTATGGCCAGGCGTCTGAGATTTCGTATGCATGCAACTGAGATACAGGGACTGGGCGAGCTTGTAATTTCCTGCTCTGATAAGCCTGGCAAACACCAGCACAAAGGGTCATTTTCTTGGTGTAGACATGCTGTTTGCCCTACTTTATCTTTGATTGAAAATTATTATTCTTTGTGTTCAGATTGGCTTCCCCCTCTGGGACTGAGTCACTCTGGTTAGATCCAGAGATCAGTGACTCAGAGCTGGGTCTGGCAAGCTGCCCCTCCTCTGCTCCAAGAAAACGATTCTCCGTTATGAATGGTAATACGATAAACTCGAGCACTGCTCTCAGGGGATAAACGGCACAGATGAAAACTGCCGACCTACAGAGAGACCAGTTTAAAGAATACAGATTGTGAAATAATGACACAGCATTAGCCATGGACAGTAATGGGATGGATTAATTATTGAACAGGAATTGGATTGGAGAGAACAAACCTACCTCCTCTGAAAATCTTCTATCCTTCCTCTTTCAATCCAGTGAAAAAAGATGAATTTCTTTCTACAGTTAGACCTGGGGATGGAGCAGTGAATACTGCATGGAGCTAGTGTGACTTAAAAGCCTCCTTTCGGGGCTATAATTGAGTTCTGAACCATCTCAAAGGAGTTCCTACTCAAATCTCTCTCCTCTGCACAACAGTCCAGTGTCCAAAATGCAAAGCCCTGAGTATGAAGGCCAGGCTGCATTGTACAACACAGATCTTAGACCGGGGATCTGCCTGCTGGAGTTCCTCTCTCACTGGATGAGTGTCCACAAAGAAGTCACATCCAGGGGCTCAAGGTGGGTCTCAGATGCCTGGGTGAACAATGCTTGTAAAAGAGTTGCTTTTGCACTTCTGTATCTGGATGGTACAGATGATAACAGCCATACACATGGGGGCATGCAAAATTCTGAGGAAGAGCTCCAGATGTCACCAGGGCATGCGGAGACGTTTTGAGATCCAGAAGGACTCTGGGGAGGGGTTCATTATCTTCTCATGACAGAGAGCTACTGTTCCCAGTCCAGGAATGACCACGGAAAGTGACTGTAACATCTCTCTGAGCCCACGGATCAGTCCTGGGATCCACAGTGACATTGGGAAAGTGTTAAATGTTGCAGTGACCTGGAAAAGGCTTCCCTTTCTCTCTCTTGTGTTGCTGTAAGCCCTTGGGATGTGTGTGACTAGAAAATTCTGTGTCAAGATAGTTTTAATTTAAGCCTTCCCCAAAGAGAGCAGAATTGTACAGGAGCTCTGGGTTTACCCCAAGGTGCCCTTCCCAGAATCACTACAGAATAAAACACAAGAGAAATGGGTTGCTTCTCTGGCTTGGAAGGAGTTGGGCTGCTTGGACAGGCTGAGTCCTTCCAGGATCCTGCTTTGGCCCATGGGAAAGGTGGTGTTTATACACATCCCTATTTCCATCAAGCCTTGGCAGAAGCTCGGACTACAAATCTGAATATCCAAGATGGACTACAATTCCCAGTCTGCCCTGCACCTCTGGTTCTTCTGACCCATTTAAACCCCGTCCCTGGGTGGCCTTATTCATTCTCATGGCTTCAGTTCCCATCCCTGTACTACATATATCCCAACTCCACCTCTCCCCGTCCATTCCATCACTGGATCTGACATCTCCAATGGGATGTTGTGTTGCCAAATGGAAGATGGTGAAAATAGAATTCCTTTTCTCCCCCCCCCCCTCCCTCTTTCATTATTGGTAATTCCACCAGCCTTCCTTGTCCTGGGCTTGCAAAGTTGGCATCATTGACTTCCTTCTCCCCCTTCCCTCCCACATATGAAAGCCATTACTAAATCCTGTCACTTCTTTTCCTACCGCCAGAATTCATCCCTCCCTCTCCATCCCTGTTGTTAAAATCCTGGCCTGTCCCCTAGTCCTCTCTCTCCTCTACTGCAACCTCCTTCTGCCTGGACTCCCTGGTTCTTAGATTAGACCTCTGAAGTCCAGCATGGTGCAGACCATCTTCTTTGCCCATCACTGAAGCCATGTTACCCTTCCCAGTTTGAGTCCCTGATTTCAATCGGCTCTGAATCAGGCCTTTGGGGAACAGCCCAGATGTAGTGTGCAGGGCCACCGATCACCGACAGAAGACTCAAACTGTCAGTGAGACTGAAGTTCACCACCTACACGCACAAACTGAGGTACCATACAACACAGAAGTACTCTGTGACCAGTGTATGGTGACCAATGGACTTAAAATAGGACCTGGTGCAGAATTTCCAAGTTCTGTTTTGCCGTTCTTTCCAAGGTTGATGCAACGCTTGGTTCTTTACTTGAGTGGACCATACTCCTTTGTCTTCCTGGTGGTGGTAACTTTTTGGTATCCTTCCTACTGTCAACCCAAGTGATAGTCGTAGGGTTTAAGGCAGAAGGGACCCCACCAGATCATCTAGTCTGACTTACTGTATATCACAGGCCACCAACACCACCCTGCACCTGCACACTAACCCAATCACTGAAATTAGACCGAAACTCTACAACCTCCAGGAGACTAAACTATTAGTGTCATAGACGCAGAATAGGAGAGACCGAGGCACACCAAGGCCACTGCAATGGCAGGAAATTAAATCCGATGTTCCCAGATGAACCTGGCAAGAGACCTAGCCCCACACTGCAGAGGCAGATGAAAAAACCCCAAGACTGCTGTCAATTTGACCTGGGGGAAAATTCCTTCCTGACCCCACATATGGCGATCAATTAGATCCTGAACATGTGAGCAAGAACCAGCCAGCCAAGCACCCGAGAGAGAATGCTCGGTCAGAGCCCTGGCTCACCCCGTCCAGTGTCTCATCTCCAGCTATGGCCATCCCAGAAGCTTCGGAGAAAGGAGAGAAGGCCAAAACCAAAAAAACTCCGCAACAATGCCAGAATATATTGGGGAGTGTGACAGGGTGCTGGGCCAGAACTGCTGCCTCAGCTCTCTGTCACACCCGCTCCAATTAAGGGAAGTAAATTGGAGCTGGCTAGAGAAAATGTGCGCCTAATTGGTGAATGGAAGCCAGCTGCCTGCCCAGTTAGCCTGGGGCTAGATAAAAGGTTGGGAGGGAGGGAGGAAGCCAGGGGAGCAAGGGAGCGGAAGCAGAGCGATAGCTCTTCCCTCCTGGGGGCAGATACTAGAACCCAAGCTGTGTATGGTGAAAAGGTGGTGGGAGCAGACCCTGTAAATAAATGACACCAGTGGTTACTGAACTCGAGGGTCTCCGAGTGACTTTGTCAGCACAGCAGGGACGGGAACCAAGAGAGCCCTGCAGCGCCCTGCTAGAGGGAGGAAACATCCCTTCCTGGCCCCTGAAGGTGACTGGCTGAAGCCCTGAAGCATGAGATTTTAGGAACATGAGCCAGAAGGGACCCTCAGGGCTGCTGAGCACTGACCGTCATCCCTCCCCCCCCATCACAAGCAATGCTGTCATACAATTGTCCGGCTTTCTCGTCAAACAAATTAAGTCATTTCCCCCCTCACAATGCCTACTGCTCCAAAACCGCACTCCTCCGAGGGTTCGAAACCTTCTTCTAATTTCCAACCTGAATTTGTTCATAGACTATTTATCCCCATTTGTTCTTGGGCCAACACTGTCCTTTAGCTTAAATAGCTCTTCACCCTCCCTGGTGTTTATCCCCTGATGTATTTATGGAGAGCAATCATAGCCCCTCTCAGCCTTCATTCAATAGATGGAGAGAGGAACAGATACTATAGGGATAGGCACACTAGAGAGATGGTAGATTGGGGTTCGTTCTCACTCTGCTTAGCTCTGAGCAATGCATATGAAAGGTGGCTGTCTATCTTAGCAGCGAGGGTGAGATTCTCAGGGGCTCCGCATGCATGGGGCAGGACCAGACTCTTGTGAAGCTCAGACCTCATTTAGGCACCAAAATAGGGGCAAGTGTTGTATTCCCCCCCAAAATTGCTCAGCCACAATTGTGCCACAGACAGACAGATTTTTAAAAGAGCTCAGCTCTCAAGGGTCTGATTGCTTTTGAAAATGTGGCCGCTTATTTTGGTCCCCAAATAGGAGTTGCAGCCTCTAGACAAACCTGACCCCCGTGAGGGGTGCTGAACTCTTCTGGAAGTTTTGGCCTTGGTTCCAGAAGATGCACACCTGTCCATTCCCCTTTACTGCCTGGCTCTCTGGGTAGGAAGCAGAAATGAAATGACAATTTAATATACTGCCAGTTAACCCTTGATAGTGTTGCATTTGTGTAGCGCTAAAGAAATAGAAAGAATTGTTCCATGCATCTTGACAGTTACTGTTTTAATGTTCTTATCAGGTTTATTTCTTCTTTTATCAAGGTTTTTGCATTGTGCGGGAAAGATTCCTCTCCCTCTTTTCCTAGTTTATCTATAATTCAGTACGTTCTTACACTTAGGTTATAATTGACTTTTCCATGCTGCAGTAACTCAAACAATAACTATTAATATTCAGCAGTCTATAGTGATAAAGATTTCCATTTACTCTTTTACCTAACTCTGTGAATATACTGCACACCATCTCGCACAGTTAATATTAAATTCATTTATATTTATTCTCTATTTTCCAATATAATAATCTTACTCTTTTAAGTGTTGTATTTTTTTTTTTTGGATATGTGACTAATCTTAGCTGGCCAATCGTGTGAATACAAGCCAGCAGCATTTTCAAGTACAAACACATTTGGATTTCTGCCTCGTGCTCCATCTCTTGGGCTAGGTGGGGTCAGCGGTGCCATTTTGTTGGCTGGCCTTGTGATATGTTTGATTTTTGTGAGGCTCTCAGAGGGCGCTGGGTTTGTATCTGATCATGTTTTGGTCTGATCCAATAGGATCTTTGCGCCAACCCATTGCCTGGTGCCTCCCATTGAAGAGGCTGCTGGATTTGTTTCCTGTAGTGTTGCCAACATCTCTTGTTGGAAACAGCATCCGTAGGAATCTGAAGAAATTTCATCCAGTGATGGATAGAGGTTCACGTTCCAGCAGATAGGGCTGAGCATGTGAAACGTTCATTCTCCATGGCTTGGGATTTTGGTAGCCCAGTTTGGGAAAGCATCCCTTCCTATCATGCCATTGCGGGAGGTTTGTGGTGACTGCCCCTGGGTGCAGAGGACACTGCAGGAAGGTGGAAAGCCCAGCATTTGATTGGCGAGCCAAGGGGCCTCCAGTGAAAGGACAGAGAAGAGGCAGCCGAAGGGGAACGGGCAGCGGTGGCTCAGTGTTGATAGGGAATAAATAGTGAAACTAGAAAACAAATGCAGGGACCCTATCCCTGTTCCCCAAAGTCTGCCATCTAAATGTTAGCCACAACAAAATTGAATAGAGCAGACAGTAGGGCGGGTAGAGGATGAGTGTTACGGCAATCGGAACCAGGAAACGGGTTCCTTCCCCTATTTCAAACGGACCAAGAACTGGGGCAGGTTATGATGGGACTATTTGTAGACTTGGGATTCAAAATTCAACGGGATTCAGATCAATGTTCTGTGTTTGCCCCGTCTCCTAGGAGTTTAATAATGGGCAATGAACAGATCCTCAGAGAATCGCTCTGTCTGAAGGACTTTTTCTACCAGAATAAAGAATATAATGCAAGACACAGACATTGTTCCTGTACTGCCAGTATAACAAACGGTAATGGAAACTTCAGAAATCACATGACCTCACTAGCTCTGACACTAGGGGCAGAATATAATCAGGGGTTGAGTGGGGGAGATGGGAAAACTGGCTCTCATCAGTTGGCGCACAAAGAGAAACTGGGACTGGTTTCCCTTCTGTCGCTCCAATAGACTCTGGAAACCCACCTTCCAGCTGCAGTTACTGTGAACTGAAATGGAGCCCCGAGTGGGAACACCTGGCTCTGGGCCCTTTGCCATCTCCGAGCTGCTGGTGCTATTTATTTGCGAGAGCTCAAAGTAAATAGCTGATGACACGAGCATGGGACTGCTGCTCTGAGCCTATCAGGAGAGACTGTCTGGCCTCCATTTATCTCCCTAATGGAAGCTGAAACCGGCGATGCATCGGAGCTGGGATCAGTTGTGAAAGCAGGCGGCTGGCGTGGTATTAACTGCAGTTGTGTTGAGCTGTTGTGACTGAACTCTTCCCTGTAATTATGAAAAATGTCCCGCACATGAGGAAAGCGGCAGGTTCGCTCTCTGCTGCTGCTGCTCAGAAACAATGACTTTCCCAGACAGCTCTTCTCAAGAGCGATGGGGGAGACTTCGTGATTTCATAGCCAGCCACCCACAAAGCTGGCTTGCTCCCACTGGTGCCTTTGCTGCGGCATTCCTCCACTTCACGGCTAGTTAAGGGCTAGCTGGGTTAAACGAGCAGCCCATTAATCTTGGCCCTGCTGAGGTCAGAGTCGTGGGACACACACACTGCACTGCAGATGATTTATCGCCGTCCTGGGCGTGTGCCCCTTTTCTTCAGAGCCGCAGCCAGAGTTACCCGGAGCTGGCTAGTCACTTGCCAAAGGCTGGGTGGATGGATGAGCAAAGAAGCTGCCAAGCAATCCAGCATCCATTTTACAAAGGAGACACACTTGCTGCTGCCTTCCCTGTAAATTACTCATCTGGGTGCATTGTAGGGTGACCAGATGTCCCGATTTTATAGGGACAGTCCTGATTTTTGGGTCTTTTTCTTACATAGGCTCCTATTACCCCCCACCACCGTTCTGATTTTTCACATTTGCTGTCTGGTCACCCTAGCACATTGATGACAAGTGCAGAACTTCTTGGAGACACAGAATTACCATAGGATGAACATGTAATAGACTACATAGGCACCAGGCTTCAGGGAGAAAGGACAGGCATGGCACAGGCCTGGGAGTCAGGACTCCTGGGTTCTCTTCCCAGCTCCTCCACCCAGTCGCTGTGTGACCGTGACCAAGTTGCTGCTGCTGCTCTGTGCCTCAGTTTCCCCATTTGTAATATGGGGATAATTCCCTTCCTCACAGGGGTGTTTGTGCGACTAAATTCATTGAACTTTGTGCAGCACGTTGAGGGCCTGGCATGGAATTACGATGCAAAGAATTATGTTGATTATAATTAATGATCATTCAGGAAGATCAGACTGGAAGCTGCAGCCATTCTGGGCCCTTCTTAGAAGCAAGGATTCCTGTGCAGCTCTCTGCAGACTGCCTTGGTGTGAAGCACACAGACTATGGCTGGATGGAGCGCCAGTCTTGCTGCAGCCGGTGGCCTTTGCTTATCAGCCACAGGAACTCAGTGCTGTTTCTCTGGTTTGTGTAACGATGTGTTTCCCTCCTTTTAATGTTCATTTTGGCCTCTGATCAGAAGTGCGCACTATCTGCCTCTTATTAGGTTGCCTGCTGCTATCTGCCCCGGGAGCAATCTCGGGGTGAATGAATAAACACAACAGCATTTAGCAGATCTGAAAGGAGATTTAATGATAATTTCTTCCTTGTAAATTGTACATGTTCGTGTTTTCAGCACGCTGGAGGCAATTAACGTGGAGCAGAGCTGGCAGAATGAGAGGGGAGATGCTCAAGGAGCCATCACTATGGAACGGTAATAACAATTTAGATTCTATTTAGATACAAGTGGCTACACGTCGGATTTCTATATTGAATCAATCGACACAGACAAACGCTTTAATGTGGAAGCATTTGTGTGAACCGGGGCCTGGGAGGAGGGAGACCGGCTTTTAGAGCCAGGTGGGACAAATGATGTTGAGTTCAGCATGAATTCGAGACACCCAGTGTCAGCCAATGCGGGGACACCGGGAGACTTGCCTGGAACGAGTGGCTGTCACTGTAGCCTGTGCACTCTGGGATGGCTTAGGCACAGCATCGGTTGGGAAGGTATTTTTAGAGCCCGGCTGGTATTCAGATCCTTCTTTTTACAGAGTGGTGCTTTCCTCTGTAAGGTGCATGTGGGAGATCCCGTCAGAGATAAAGCTGCAAGTAGCCGGCCCCAGCCAAGCTCCTCCCGCAGCTGTATAAATACGTGAACGTTCCCTCCCCGCTCCCAGTTGGCAAGAGGGATCGGTGACACTGGAGAATGCTTTGCAGTCATTAGTTAATTGAGCCGCTGATGTTAAGAAAAGGTTATGTAGTTCTCCTGGTAGTTTTTCTTTTAAGACTCTGACACAGATTTGTTGCAAGAGTGGTAATAAAGCCCCAGCTGGGGAGTTTGAGCAAATCTTCCCTGACGGCGGTTTTTTTTCCAAGCTGCTGTGGTGTGGCTCCAGCGCCGAGCTCGGAGCTGCTCTTTGTGTCTGCTTCCCTGTAACTGATACCTCACTCGGGAGTGCTGGGGGACCACCAGCCACGCCGGCCCTTCGTGGCCTCAAACTTGCGAGGAGAAAGCAGTGGCAGGGGACCTGAAAGAAACGTGAGGGGTGGCCCTTCTGCGCAGGTCACCAGTCAAAGTTCACGGCATCCCTGGCCAGTCCATCTACATGGACTATTCTCTTGCACCATACCCATCGACAGAGCCTGAGTCCAAGAGGGCTAGACGAGAACAACAGTTCTACCCTCTGAGCTAGGGGAATGGACTTTAGCTTAATCAGAACCAGCACCTCACTGCTTCTCTGTTCCCAATGCTGCCTGGCATGCATGCCAAATCACACCAGATTGGAGGGTGGTCATTCATGTGGTCTCTGAACACTGACAACTAAGCTGAGACCAGGACACTTCCTTTACTTGTGACCTAAATGTGATTTTAACCCAGATCTCTAGAGGTTAAAGCTTAAGGAACCATTCCACTGAGCTCCAATGACCACATAGGTCTTCCTTTGCACCTCTGCTTCCTTCCAAACAGCGAGTCATAGACAAGTCACATTCACGTAACTGCCCCGCTCTAGAGACGAAGCTATTCCACTCCAGAGGGCACAGAAATACAGTTCCAATTCCCCTCCTGGGTGGGAGCTGCACTTGGAGCAAGAGACACAAGAGTCCAGTTTAGTGTCATTTTCCACGGGCTGCGTGAAAATCTAGAGCAGGTTCTCATGGTATGGGTTCTCTGGAAGTAGCACAGCAACGTTGCTTTGTTATTCATCTATCGTTCTAGATAATCCAGTGGGTTTCAGTCCCAAAGTAGGACCCCTGGCAGGCCCCAGTGAGGAGGCTGTCAGCGGAGAGGTCAATGGTTTAGGTAGGTTTTCTAGAAGGAGATTTTGGGCACATGGAATGACCTGGGCAGCACTCTGCAATTAGGAGGGTTATTGCCAGATCTGAAGGTCTCAAATTCCTTGGCTTGCTGGTATGAGTTTCCTATTCAGAGCATCCAGGATGTTAGCTGGTGTGCCCACTCTCTCGCTTTGGATTGTTAGCGCATCAAGGCTTGTTCATGCAGGATTTTTAGAGCAGGTCTGAGATGGTTGGCACAAGGAGGACACTCTCACCTGCAGTTTGGAGAAAGAAGGCAGGACACAGCCGCTGTTAACAATTAACGCTCCCTTGAACCATCTGTGCAGTTTCTGATCTTTAGTGAGGAAGCAGGGTCCAGTGGAAAAAGCACAACTGGGCATCGGGAGATTGATTACTCCTGTATCCTCTATGACTGTAATATCTGAGCATCTCCCAAGTGTTTATGGATGTATGCTCACACTCCACTTGTGAAGCAGCAGGGAGTACTATTAACCTCCCGTGACGGGGTGTATAAACCCACTAACTGGACAGGAGGGGGGCAAGGAGCAAGTCCGGCTAAGGAGGCCCTGCTGCTCCGCCCATGCCGAGAATGCTCGGGTTGGCGGCAGGGTTTAAAAGGCAGACAGCTCAGTCGGGGGCTGGCGGGCGAGGGAGAAGGCCGTGCTCCAGGAGTTCCAGGGAAGGACATGAGCCGAGCCTGCACCAAGCCAGGGATAGCTGGTGGCCAACTGGGATGCAGAATGGGTTAGGAAGTGACCCTGGAAAGCTGACTGAAGGCTGGTGCAAGACACCACTGGGTGAGCGAAGCCGAACCAGCCTACCAGGGTGGTGGGTCAGAACCTGGTGGAGTGGAAAGGCCCTGGTTCTCCTACCGTGCCCCAGGACTGTACCCACTGGACAGGGCTGTCGCTGGGGACGGACCATTGGGTGCAACTGCCACTGTGGGCCCTAAATTGCTAGCTGGAAGAACCTGCGCCGGCTCACACCTGGGTCAGGTCGGGCATGTAAAGCCTGCTACGGTAACCCAGTACAACCGGCCATGAGTTGGGTGCTCAGTGGTTAAACTGGGAACCATTCACAGGGTGGGAGGCGAGGGGTATGCCACATACCCACTGGAATGAAAACAATATCCGTGAAGGAAGAACTCCGTCTGGTGCTGCAGCTGGTTCTTGGCTGATCAAAGGCAAGGGGAGAAAACGGAACCAAATCCACGGTGGAGAAAATGTCAAGGCACTTGGCATAGCAACTCAGCCCTGCCTTCTGGCATCTCCTGCCCCTGTACTGGCTTCCAAACGTCTTAGTCTCCAAGTCTTTGGGCTTAGTCGGTACTGCTCAGAAGGGGCCTTGGTCCTAAGGCACACCTCTGCCTCATTTTTTCTGCCTGGGTGTATGTGCCGAAGGTTTGGGTCTGATTGTCACCCCCTTCAAACTTGTAAGGACAATGTGCACCGGGATGTCAAACCAATGACCCTAGACAGTCCACCATCACCGACAGAGGGCTGGAGAAGTTTGACATTGACATAGTCGCGCTCTCTGGAACCAGACTAGCTGACGCAGGTTCTCTGTGCAAGAGTCATCTCACCTTTTTCTGGGATGGAAAAAGCAAACAAGACTGCCGGGAACACCGGGTAGGCTTTGCTGTCAAAAACTCATTAACACCCATGGTCGAATGTCCCATTGCAACATCAATAAGGATCATATCTCTAAGAATATCTACCACTGCTAGCTTTGCCAACATCATTAGTACATATGCCCCAACAATTTATTCTGTCTCTGAGGAGAAGGGCTTGTTTCATCAGCATCCTCAATAAGCTGTCAGCTCATGAGCATGTCTATCTGCTTGGAGACTTCAACACAAGAGTCAGAAAATGTGGCATTGGCCATCATGGAGTGGGGGAAAATGAATGACAATGGGCAAAGACTACTGGAGCTCTGCACCCACTGAGGGCTGTGCATTACCAACACCTACTTCAAAGGGGTGACCTCCGGAAGGTCTCGTGGACACACCCCAAATCTGGACACTGTCACCAACTGGATTTCATTGTCACCTGTAGAAAACACCTCCTACGGGATGATCTCCACACTCAGTTCACAGTGCACACTGTGACATGGACCCTGTGCTTGTATGCTGTGAAATAAGGCTTTCACTGTGGAAATTCCTTCACACCAACCAAAGCTGTTGCTTGAGCATTAATATCAACAACACAAGAGACTAAGGAAGGTGTCTCCAATTCACGCTGACTCTCAGGGAAGCTGTCACAACAAGCACCTCCCCTGAACGCTGATGCATCATGGAACACAGAATGAATATCCATACGGCAGCTTTTAGTAAAGATACTGTACAAGACAAAGCATGCTCTGATAAAATGTCTCCAGGTATTGCAGCAAAATGCACAGCATATCTCCAACGCAACATGAACCCCTCTCCTGAGACAGGTCCTAACCTCAGGGTGGCTCAGGGTGCATGGCAATGAACAGCCAGGCAAGGTGCTCAATCATGCTGGTTTGCTCTGTGCGAGAAGACATCAACCTCCTTTGAGAATGGAGATCTACGAGGTACATAGGATGCAATCAAGGAAGTGATAGATCCTTCAACCAAGAAGACTGCCCCACTCATATGCACCGATGACAGAAGCAAACACATGCAGCGATGGGTGCAAATGAGCTTGAAGAGGTAATCACCTCTCTAGCGTCAGGAAAGGCTACAGGAAAAGAGGGAATTTCAGCTGAAGGTCTAAACCAAGGAGGGACAGGTTGTGTTTAAACGTCTGCACAATGTCTTGTTTTCCTGCTGGAGGGAAGGAGGTTTACCACAAGACATGAAGGATACCAACCTCATAACGTTGTATAAAAACAAATGAGATCAGAGTGAGAGCAACAACTACAAAGGGATCTTTGCTTTGCGGCTTAGCTCCCCCCGTCCCCCCAAGGAAGAGGAGTCATGCAAATGGATTCCTCCCATCAGCTGAGTTAGCAGCTCAGAGCACATTGCGGGAAGGAATAACAACCCCTACTAAGAAGGAACAATATCTTTGTGCTGTTTGAGCTCTTGGGGGCCAGGTTTATTAGGCATAAGCAGGAGGTCTCAAATGCTTAGCCTAGGTTAGCCCTACCGGACATACAGAACTTGCTTGCGATAGAAGTGTCTATTACCTTTTAAACTTCAGACTGTAACTCACTGGTGTGTGTTTACCTGGTTTAACTGTGTACCTAATGCTTATTTCCTTTTCCTATTAATACATCGGTATATAGTTTATTATAGGATTAGCTATAAGTCTTGTCTCTGGTGTGATATCTAAGGTGTGATGGACCTGGAGTAAGTGACTGGTCCTTTAGCAGTAAGAGTAATACTGAATACTGTTGTGATTCTTGGTGTAAGGGGCCATCTATCAGAAAGGCAGGTTTACCTGGGTGGCAAGACAGATCAGAGTATCCAAGGGGACTGTCTGTGTCTCCATGTTTATACTGTTATAGCACCTGAGGCGTTTACATTTGATGAGTGGTTGGTGAAATCAATGTATAGGATTCGCAACCAATGTGGGGTTTGTGCCCTGCTTCATCCCAGTCTGCCCTGAGGTTGGTACACTTGCTCTTGAGTCCCTGCAAGACAGCCTGGCAACATCGAAGAGCAAAAAGACATGTCAAACACCTGCTGATAAGAGAACTTCTTTTCCCCTCCGATGGCGTGCTTGTCACGCATAGTGAACAGGTGCTCCAGCAACTTTGCAGTAGCTTTGCACTAGCTTGTGATGATTTTGGACTAACCATCAGTCTAAAGAAGACAATGGTTATAGTACAAGGTGTGCTGACTGCACCACAAGTTGTGCATGGTGTCTGCTATCTAGGGTCAACTGTCTCAGATAACTTCTCTCTAGATGATGGGCTTAATTCACTCCTCAGAAAGGCGGCCACCACATTTGGCCAAGTGACCAAGCACATGTGGGGTAATAGAAAATGCTGACATTGAACACTAAGATACAGGTCTACCAGATGTGCATTTGGTGCACACTGCTGTATGGTGATGAGACCTGGACTACCTACCGCAGCATGACCATGAGAGAAGGCTAAACACCTTCTGCTCTTGCTGTCTTTGTCATATTCTAAATATTGAGTGTGAAGCCAAAGTTCCTGCCACTGAAGTACCTGAGAAAGCAATCAGTAGTCACTGCTAATCACTGGTCACTGTTCTCAAACTCAGACATCTCTCTTGGCTTGGTCACCTGCACCAGGTGGGCAATGGGCACATTCCATAGGCTCTCTTGTATGGAGAACGTGTGGATGTTCCAAGGCCACTGGTCCGACGTGGGCTCAGGTTCAAGGACATTTGAAGATGGACTTGAAAACTTTTAACATCAACACCAAAAACTGGGAAGATGCAGCTAGCAAGGTGCTACACTGGAGGGCTGGACTGCACCAGGGAGTCAGAGGCTGAAGAGAAGTGGTTGAGAGAGAGGAAAGCTAAGGGAAGGGCAGGTCTACACTACGGGGGAAAGTCGATCTAAGTTACGCAATTTGAGTTACATTAGTAGTGTAACTCAAGTTGATGTAGCTTAGATCTACTTACCGCGGGGTCCACACTATGCTATGTCGATGGGAGATGCTCTCCCGTCGACTCCCCTTACTCTTCTCATTCCGTTGGCGTACCGGAGTCGACTGCAGAGCGATCTGAGGTTGATTTAGTGGGTCTTCATTAGACCCGCTAAATCGACCCCCAGTGGATTGATTGCCGCAGCGGCGATCCACTGGTAAGTGTAGACAAGCCCAGCAGGCATCAAGTGCTGGTAATGTACTGGCTTCTGGCCCTGAGCCTTATCCCTGCATTATCTGTGGCTGGGACTGTTGTTTCACAAATGGACTTTTTAGCCACTTGTGATGCTGCAGCATGAGACACAGCAACTGAACTGCTTTGGCGTTTACTTCATGGTCTTTTGAGATGGACGGTTGCCATTCATTTAGCATATTGGGAACTGAGGCACAGGGAAATTAAATGACCAAGGTGTCAGTCTATGTCGCAGCCAGGAACTGAGCCCAGGTCTCCTGAGGTTTGGTCCAGTGCCTTTATCACAAGTCCTGGCTGTGACCCAGACTCACGGATGTGAATCTGAGCACTCCTTCACTCTCTCCTACTTACTGCCATCCTCCCATCATCCCTTTTCCCCCTTCTTTGTGTCCATTACCATTCTCCCTTCCCTAGAGTCAAGTTGTTAACCCATCCCTGCAGACTCCCCCACTGTAGGTTGCTAATCGCAGATCCTGAATGCCGGAATGAAGGGTGTGATGCAGTGGACGCCCATGAATCTGTAACGAGGCTCCGCTTCAGATTAATTGGTCATTATGCCAGAATACCAGCGCGTTACCAGGAAACAACTTGTCATCAGTACTGCTCTGACTTTTTGTCTCATTTTAAATGTCTCCGTTCTCCCTCTTTCTCTTTAGCAGGAGAAAGGAGAGACCTCCATGCCAAAGAGATCAGGGACGGGTTCTGTGACTCCTCTGTTCCCATCTCTGAAAACCAGCCAGAGAATTCCTGGTTTAGGCTGGAGGGGAGGCTCAGGAAATTCTTCCAGGCCTCTGCAAATCTAACGTGTGCTAATCTAGCCAAATGTGAGGTCCTCCATCTAGGAATAAAGAACATCAGCCATACATACAGGCTGGGGAACAGTGACTCTGAAAAGTGCTGGTGTCGTGCTAGGTAATCAGTTGAACACGAGCGTCTTGTGCAGTGTTGTGGCCAAAAGGGCTAACACAATCTTTGGGTAGGGGAATATTAGGCAGGAGTAAGGAGGTAATATTACCTCTCTCTATAGCACTGGGGGAATGGTGAGGGGCACCTCTGGAATACTGTGTCCAATTTTGGTGTCCACACTTCTGAAAAGGATATTAAAAAATTGGAGAGTGTTCAGAAAAGGGCTCTAAGAATGATTTGTGGTATGGAAAACAGGCCTTACAGTGAGAAATTTAAGGAGCTCAATCAATTTAATTTATCAAAGAGGAAGTTAAGAGGTGACCTGATCGCAGGCTGCACTGGGAGAAGATATCTGATATCAAGGTTCACTAGCCTGGCAGACAAAGGTCTAACAGGATGCAGTGGCTGGAAGTTGAAGCTCAAAAAAACCAGATTGGGAATGGGGCACAAATGTTTAACGGTGAAGGTAATTAACGATTGGAACAGAATACCGAGGGATGTGGTAGATTCTCCATTGTTTGTAAGTTTTCAATCAAAACTGGGTGTCTTTCTAAAAAATGTGCTCTGGAAAGCCACAAGTAACTTGGCTAGATGTAGGACTCACTAGGTGAAATTCTCTAGCCTGCGTCATGCAGGTCAGACTAGAGTCAGGCAATCATACTGGCCCCTCCTGGTCTTAAACTGCTTGAATCAAATGAGAGAAATTCAGAGCTGTTTCACACGGATCATTTAGAGATCGCTCCAGTCGAAGGAGCGGAGTTTACGGCGTGCATCTGACCAGTGTTCTTCCTCCTCGTGCTCCTGTACCTTCCTGCCACAGAGGAGGGCAAATCTGATAAGGGTCAAAGTTAGCCCCACACATGGAATTTCTGAAGTGCGCCTTGTTTGAAGCCAGACCTGTTCCCTGTCCTTGGGAGCCACAAGCGAACCCGTCTCAGCTCACAGGAAATAGCAGCAAATCTGTAAAACATGTTATCAACAAAGTCAAATCACAGCTGGCCCCTTCAGAGGCTTTGCGCTGTAGATGATTCTGTGGTGGGGAGCTCAGTGAATTACCCAGACTAAAGGATAGTCTCTCTCTCCGAATCAGGGCTTCTGGCTATGGGGCACCCTCATGGAGGAGGGAAAGATGTCCTGTCAGAGTCCTGCCTCTGCGAACACAACACTAGATGTGGCTGTTTGCACCAGCCTTTCCCGAACAGGGCCCGTGCCACTTGGCCTATCCCTCCTCCTTTCCCGAGAGAAAGAAACGGTGGTATTAAGTCCCAGGGGGAATGCACAGAACAGGACAATTATGCAGTGATCCATCCAATCCTCCGCTCCCATCTTCTGATAGCTTCTGGTTTAGGGACACCCAGAGCATGGGTTTGCATCCCCGGCCATCTTGGCTAATAACCATTGATGGCCCTATCCTCCGTGAACTTATCTAAATCTTTTTTGAACCCAGTTATACTTTTGGGCATTACAACATCCCATGGCAGTGAGTTCCACAGGTTAGTTGTGTATTAGGTGATAAAGTACTTCCTTGTGTTTGTATTAAACCTGCTGCCTATTAATTTCACCAGGTGACCCCTAGTCTTTGTAGTGTGTGAAAGGGTAAATAACATTTCCCTATTCACTTTTTCCACACCATTCATGATTTTAAAGACTTCTATCATATCTTCCCCTTAGTCTCTTTTCTAAGATGAACCATCCTGATCATTTCAGACTCTCCTTGTATGGGAGCCATTCCATACCCTTGATCATCCTTGTTTCCCTTCTCTGAATCTTTTCCAGTTCCACTCTATCCTTTTCACGGTGGGGCGAGCAGAACTGGACACAGTACTCAAAGTGTGGGTGCACCATGGGTTTATATAGTGGCACTATGATATTTCTGATGGATCTGCACTGGCATGGTTTTGGGCATTACAAATGGGATTAGCCCTCTGGCATCCTTGGGTCGACCCTGGGTGCTTACAAACCATTTTTGCCTCTCCGCTTTCCAGATTTTACTGAAAAGCTCCAACTTTCCCCTCCGTTTCCAAACGCACACTAACATCTCAGCCCCTCTGCTTGGAGCTCCCGGAAGGCACAGGAAAAGGGGAGGCTTGTGATAAACAGATGGGAAATAGGGGAAAGAGTCAAACCAAGTGAGGAATGAGAAGAGAATGAAGTGCAGATTCCTGACTGTTGGGGAGAGAAGATTATTACGTTAAGAGAGACTCCGAACTCCCAATTCTCAGGGCATGAAACCTGCACAATTTAAAGTAGTCAAAACAAACCCTTTGCCGCTATTTATATTTTAGCTGCCTCCAGGCGGCAAAAACTTGACTCTATCGTCCAAGTCTAATAGATTCCAGGTGTTTTCCAATAAACTACCCTCCGCCAGTGAGAAGTCTGAGTAAGCTCACAGCACCTTTCAGTTCCCCCCTCTCTCGCACTGTCCGGGGGGAGCTCACCCCAGGAGGCTGACAACCCTGAGCAAAACCCAAGTCGCCTCCCCTGCAGGATGACATATGCACAGGATTGCGCCAGGCCCTAGTTCCTTCCTTCCAGCCTCCTAGAGAAACCCCAGTGAGCCATTCACTCTAGTCAGATTGCATAGCTGAAAAGTGACTGAACTGAAACGTTGGCAGCAAATCAGAGACTCCTCTTAGGGGGAGCTTTTCTAATTAACGAGGGGCACATTGCAGTTACATGATTTAACTCTTAGGAAACGGCCTCGCTCCCAGGTGGATAACACCTGTGAGCAGACTGGTTTGGGGGGGCTGCGAGGGTCACAGAAGGGGCAGTAGTGCAGGAGGTCAGGGAAGGTTTCCAGCAAGAGAGTGGGGCAAATTTGGACTCTTCTCTGGAGTAAATCCCAACCTGCCCTGCCCTGTCTCCCCAGTGCCTGGTTTCTCGGGTACCGGCTCTTGACCCAACTCTTGGGCTGGGACCCAGCGGAGGGAAATCAGATTGGTGGGGAGTGGAGACAGACCACAGAGGGTGAATCCCCCCGATGACTGAACCTGGTGATATTCTAAACAAAAAGAGCTCTCAACCATGCTCATAGTTGTTTCTGTTACCCGAAATTGGGTCAGCTAGTAAGCTTAGGGAGGACTAATGACCCACCAGAGTTTGGCAGAAAGCAGCATGTTTATTATTCTGATAGCTAAGCTCAAAAGAAATGAGGGGAGGGTGTCACACTCACACTCGCATACTCACGCTCCCAGGACAGGCAAGGCACTGGAGATGTCAGGATCCTTCAAGGTAAGTGTCCCACAGCGCAGTGATGGGCGGTGCGATGAAGGTCAGTCTTCCCGAGGCACGATGGAATGTAACACGGCGAACCACTGGCCAGGCGGTCCGGGTGAAGGGCCTTCACGGGAGGTACAAGCTTGTGAGTGCACCCCTGAGCACATGGCCCCTTCCCCTTTTAAGGACCTGCCCCTCATGGCCTGCGACTTGAGATGACTTGGCCGCATCTGGTTGGTCACACTCCACCTCGGGCAGTGTCCATGCAGCGTTCATGCATTGAGTGTGTGATCGCTGCCTAATCAAAGTGTCATGACCTGCGACTAGAGATGACTTGGCCACATCTGGTTGGTCACACTCCACCTCGGGCAGTGTCCATGCAGTGTCCAGTGCACTGTCTAATTAGAGTCCCAGATACCTTGTCTACCTGGAAGCTCTTCTGATCTTCCAGCTGTTCAACCAGCCCATTCATCCCACAAGCATTCCGGGAAGGAGGGGTAGGGGGAAAGCCACTTCACAGGTATTTAGAGAGGGAGAGGAGACAAAAGTGTGTGTGGGGGGGGTGGAGTGCAACAGACCTTTTGAGCATACAGGTTGTACATAGCATACAGATCACTGGTGCTCCTACAACAGTTTCCGTCGCTTCACACTGGCTCAAAGCCATTTTAGGCTTCCAAGTGACGTTCCTGGATTCCTCTTGTATAGTTGGAAGGATTCGATTTTTATCAGTAATTGTCAGTAAACGTCGATTTCACCGAACACACCAAAACTCGTTGGAAAAAAATATTGCTTGAGGGGATCTAATGTGCTAATCTCAGGACTATTTCCTATGACACAGCAGCAGCGGGACAGTGCTAATGCTCACGCCGCGGCAATAGAGTGCCAAGGCAACGTGGGATTTCCAAAAGAAATGCTACACCAGGGCCAGTGTGAATGGCTCATCAGGCCCGGGGCTCATTATTACTACTCTGGAGTATTTGTATGGTAGCCCTGACGTGCCTGGCACTTTCCAGACATGGAGCTATGCCTCCTGCTCCAAGGGGGTTATAGCTAAATTAGACAGGATCTCAATGAACAGAAGAACGAAGTGAGGTTTGAAGAGGCACCTAACGTCAGCGAAAGCAGATGCTGATAGGTTAACAGAACAGAAGCCTTTAGACTTGAAGGCTCTGTAAGAGAACCCCCTGCTCTCCAAGCACCCACCGGGCTCCAGACCCGTAGCCTTTGGGCTGCAGAGGCGCAAGTCTGTGGCAAGGTGCAGAGTGACTAGAGGGGAGCCGGTGCAGCCTCGTGGCCAACCGCAGATGGGAAAAGGCAGCCCTGTGTCGTGCTGCGGTGCCACCTTAGAACCCAGATGCCACAGCACGCTTCCTGCTCTGGCCCCTCCCCATCCTGTACCAGCTGCATGTCCATCATGTGCTTTCCAGGTGCTTGTTAAACCCAACTGTTGTCTCTGGTCTGAAATTAGTTTGTAAGGTACTTGGAGCAGGGACCGTGTCTTACAATGTGCCTGTACCGTGCCCAATGCAATGGGGCCCTGATCCCGACTGGGGCCTCTGGGTGCTGCTGTTGCAATACAAATGTATGTTCATCATTATCTCTGTTGAGTCTGCACTGACCTGATCACGTCCGCATCCCTGGCAGGCACAGGGAGAGCACAGCTCAACAAAAAGGAGATGTAGATCCGAGTGTCATGCCCATCTAACCACTAGACCACACTCCCCTGCCTGGGCTAGGAATAGGCCCCTTGTCTCCGACAGTCTACTGCTATCTAGCAGATAGTTTATGTAGCCTAGTGTATGTCAAGAGCCTTCCAGGAGCTAGATAGACAAGTTGCACTGGGGTTCTTGACCATCCAGGGTTCAAACTCTGCTGACAACCCATTCAGTGTTTCCTTATGGTTGCAGTTGATGAAATTATTTGTTCCTACATTTCTCTGTAATCCTTGGTGTATTTAATTCACAGCATGAGAACCTTTCCATAAAACCAGGTTATTGTTATTTAAAAACATAATCTGTCGATCGTGGCAAGCCAAGCAGCAAAACCCAGGTGTTCCACTTTTTGGTCGTGTGTCGCACCTGCTGGTGGCTGGGGTCGTGCACTGGGCGGTTTGTAGGTTGAGAGGCATGTCTTGGAGCAGAGGAGTGGGGCATCGAGCCAGGCTGCGGAGTGCATAGCAAAAAGTTCATCCTCAAAAATAATAATTGCTGACAATCATCAATGATGCGTATATCCATGAGGATTTTCAATTATGAGCCATAGTTGTGCATGTCTGTATGCAGGTGGGGCATATCCCGGTGGTAGAATAAACTGATGTTGCCATAGAATTTAGGGGGTGATACTGTAGAGTTTGATCCCATTATGCCACAGAGTACAAGGGACCCTGGGCTGATCCGGGAAAATTTCCTTCCTGACCTCTGCAGTGATTGGATTAGCCTCATTGTCTCACATCTGTTTTTACTTGCATTTCAGTAGGGTCTGGAGCTCCAGGTGTGGACCAGGGCCCCATTATGCTCTACAGACACAGAACAAAAAGATGGGTCCTGCCCCCAAAGATCTTACACAGTAAATGTAATCAAATTGCATTGATAGAGACTGCTTGGCTAGCTAGTATCTTGCTTGGCACCGGTTTGAGGAAGCTTGCAATGCTGGGCTCTTGGCTAGGGCATCAGCTGGGCATTTGGATGGGCTCCTTGTGCTGCAGGGTATTACCTGACAGGTAAAGGTGGCAGAACAGGATTCTGGGTGGGGAAGGCGCCCACAGTTCATGCTGAATCCTCCCTCCTGATTTTGCTACATCCCCATGACTGGGGAGGAATAGAAAGTGGGCGGGAAGAGAGAGAGGTGACTGAACGGCATGTCGCTGGCACCCAGCAGCCTGCTGAAAGTTTTATTACAGAGATAATAAAGTTCAGGTAGAAATTGTGCACAGCTGGCAGGAACTGGACTGCAAAGGAAGCTGCTAATAAGTTTTCCTTTTTCCCTGCTTACCCAGAATTTCATCTGAGCAAGGAAACCACCCCAGCTCCTCGGAGAGCAATTTCCAAGAATTCATTTCTGTTCTTCATGCTTGCTTTCTCTTTCATCCAGCTAAAGATACATAATTGCATGAAACCAGCCCTGATATTAACTCTTAATACAAAGCTCAACACAGGCCTGCTAGCATGGAGTGTGAAGGCAGGAACGTGAGCAGGGAAACCCCACGGTCCCGATTCTCCTTTCCTCCATCTCTGGGCTCGGTGCAGGAGTCGGGGTATGGAGGGGAAGGCAGAAGTGGTCCCTGAGTCCCATGGCTTTGGGGTTGCAGAGGTGTGAGTCTGGGGCACGGTTCGGCGTGAGTAGAAGCGGGCGAGTGCGGCCTGGGGATGGGGGGGGCAGATGCAGATGGGAGAAGAATAAACGGATGTTGCTGTAGAATGCAAGGGTTGTTACTGTAGACTTTGATCCCATTATGCCACCATGCCATGTAGACCTACAGCTCTAGGTTGGATATTAGGAAACACTTTTTCACTAGGAGGGTGGTGAAGCACTGGAATGGGTTACCTAGGGACGTGGTGGAATCTCCATCCTTAGAGGTTTTTAAAGCCGGGCTTGACAAAGCCCTGGCTGGGATGATTTAGTTAGGGTTGGTCCTGCTTTGAGCAGGGGATTGGACTAGATGACCTCCTGAAGTCTCTTCCAACCCTGATATTCTATGATTCTATGTGAAAGGTCCATTCTCCAGGCTCTGTTTCCAGTCGGGAATCCCCCTACCCTAGAGGGTATCTCCAGCCCCAGCTCTGTCCACTCGATGGCCCAGTCATTGCAGTGGAGTGATGTGAAGGGGCCGCAGTGGAGTTGAGAATCAGGCCCTGTCTTCCCCAGTGGCTGTCCGACAGCTTTAAAAATACCGGGATTCTGTGTGATTTTGTGTCTCCAAACTAGCGAGGTTGCAAACTTTTGAGCTCTGCTGCACTAGAAATTCTTCTGGAGCCCCCCAAGGAGCCTGGCCCCACTCCTACCCCCCCCAGCAGCAGATGAGCCACGTCTGCACCCACTTATCCTCCAGTACAGCAGGAGACACGTCCCCCTGGTTAGTCCCAGCATGCGCTGCCAGCTGAATGCACAGGCCTGGGGCCCCCAATGTGGGCACATGGGGCAGCCTCCTCCGGCTGCTCCCTGCCCAACACCTTTGTTCTCCACCCTCCTTACATCACCTCAGCCGGGTCCCCTCCCACTGTCCTTAACCTCAGCCCAGGCCATCTCCCCACTCGCCCTTAGCCCAGCCTACTGCTGTTGGAAACTCCTCCGCAATCTGGTTTTCTGTTGCATTCCTTGTACGGTGGCTGAAGCAGGAAAAGTCTTTACCAGAAATAGCTGCTGTTCAGTGACTACACTTTACAGACTGGCCTATTTTTAACCCCTTTGTTAATTTGCTGGGGGTGGGGGGGAAGGACACCAAATGGCACAGTCCTGTATGGGGCCATACCCCTTTGAGTGCCAGTGTCCCCCTGGAGCATTACCGCTTCAACAGGGACACGTTTGCTGTGCGAACTTGGTACTTTCCATTCAGCAGCGCTGTGGTGGTGAATTACACACAGACCGAGTCACTCAGCCACTCCTGCAGTCTCACATTGTGGGTTTAGGCCTGTGTGTGTAGGCAGATGATCAAACAGAGGTACACATAGGCAGACGTATGTACATATACACGCACACTCTGTGTCCAGGGTCTCTCTTACCCAGCCACACATACTCTATGTCTGGGATCTTACACACACACACACACACACACACACACACACACACACAATGCCCAGGGTCTCTCTTACCCAGACACACATACTCCATGTCTGGGATCTTACACAAACACACACACAATGTCCAGGGTCTCTCTTACCCAGACACACATCCTCCATGTCTGGGATCTTACACACACACACACACACACACACACACACACACACAATGTCCAGGGTCTCTCTTACCCAAACACACATACTCCATGTCTGGGATCTTACACACACACACACACACACTGCCCAGGGTCTCTCTTACCCAGACACACATACTCCATGTCTGGGATCTTACACACACACACACACACACAATGTCCAGGGTCTCTTACCCAGACACATGTACTCTATGTCTGGAACACACACACACACACACACATACACATACACACACACACACACACACAATGTCCAGGGTCTCTCTTACCCAGACACACATGCACAAATACACTGCGTCCAGGATCTCACACAGACACACACACACGCGCTGTCTGGCTCCTTCTCTCTTACACATACAGACTGTGTCCAGGATCTCGCTTACCCAGACACATATGCACACATATCCTGTGACTGGGGTCTTGCTCTCACACGTGTACTCTAGCTGGGATCTCCCACACATAAAGACACACTGGGTCCAGGATCATATACAAACTGTGTCCGAGATCCCACGCAGAGACACAGGTACACACACATTGTCTTTGGGATCTCTCTCTCTCTCTGTCTCACACACACACACACTCACACACAGCCAGGGCCGGCTTTAGGAAGTGCAGGGCCCGATTCGAACAGTTTCGACGGGGCCCCGACAGGGATGACTAAAAAAAAAACACATAAAAAAAAACACGTGGGACTTGTACTCACCGGGCGGCACTCCTAGTCTTTGGCGGCGGGTCCTTCACTCACTCCAGGTCTTCGGCGGCACTGAAGAACCCGCCGCCATAGTGCCGCCAAAGACCCGGAGCGAGTGAAGGACCTGCTGCCAAAGACCTGGAGTGCCGCCGGGTGAGTAAAAATTAAAAAGGTGCCTCTAGCCAGGGAAGGGATTCTCTGCCACTTGCCCCCCACTCTGGGCGACCCTGCCACTGGGCGCGGGGCCCAATTCGGGGGAGTTGGTGGAATTGGCCTAAAGCCAGCCCTGCACACAGCAATGTCCCGGAGAGCTGTCCGAGGCGTACACAAAACAGCTCCACATTATCTCCGGAGCAGCCTCTGCTGCTTGCAGTAGTTTGAAAAATCATGTGGCAGAGCACCAGTGATGGGGCCAGTGCTTGGCAGGAGCTGCGCAGCAGACTCCGGAGCTGGGCCCAGGATGACAGTGCACGTGCTCAATCTTGTCTCCTTTCACATGGAATTCCTGTGACCCAATTAAACCATCTCGTTAGATGCTATTATTTACTTAAAAGGAACTCTTGTGCCGGACGCTGGGGCCCGGCAGCTCAGCCTCTCACACATCATTTGTGTTCTCTCAACAGCTTTGAAGTAGAACAGTTCCAGCAGCACTTCCACCCTTTGGCGGCTTCCGCCTGCCTGGGTGGAGACTATGGAAAGAGAGTTTAGGGGATAGGCTTGATGGGGCAGGGCAGCTTGAGTCTAGTCTTAGCCCAATCCTTATCCTGGAGAGCTTTTCCCAATGCTGTCATCACACAAGAGCCAGAGGAGGGGTGGTGCCAGGTGTGACGCTGCACCCAGTATTCTTCACAGTGATATTATTATGTAGGATTATGGCATCATTATGATGCATTTTGTACAAGATAAGTCATGTGAGGTGTCATTGGAAAAGTGATGATTTGCTGAATATGGTTATCCTCTTTGTATGCATGTATCATTTTTGTATCTGAAATTATGACTATTGACGAGGGATCTGGAATTCAAATGGGCTTACTCTGGAAAACCCCATAGCCAGCCTTTCAGGTATAACAATGAAGAAGCCAGATGGGGCTGATGGCCCACCAGCAAAGACAATGGACTGTGGAATAGCTTAACCTTCCTGTGGGTGTTCTGGCCAGCCTGTAAGCAATGGCTGCTATAACACTGCAAGGTCATGTGACCAGACCACATGTCTCTGGACTCCATCTTGGGATGTCAGTATTTTTCCACACACCGGTCTGGGAACCTAGTTTTGAAACAAAGGATTCCTGACATATGCTAAAGCTATATAAGTCCGGGAGTGACCTCATCTGTGGTTCTTCACTTCCCACACAAGAAGACTCCTGGAAAGACCCGAGCAGCAAACACCGACCTGGGGAAAGTGCTGGACCCAGGCTAAAAGGATTTCTAGCCTGTGTATGAAAGACCTGGGGATTCCAAGCTGTAAAGCAAACGCAGCTTGCCCCTTAAGAATCTGCAGCCTGCTTGTATCATCTCTCAAGGTGAGAATCTGCTAGTTCATATCCTATCTTTCTGGTATCTTAGAGTTAGTTTGTGTTTTAGTTACTAGGTAATCTGCTTTGATCTGTTTCCTATCACTTATAATCACTTAAAATCTATCTTTTGTAGTTAATAAACTTATTTTATGTTTTAATTCAAACCAGTGAGGTTTGACTGGAGTGCTTGGGGGAAATCTCTGCTTGGTTACCACAAGTGTGCATTGTTCTCTTCACACTGAGGGAGAGGAGGACCGGGTATTAAACCCATATACTCCAGTTCCAGGTGGCACCCCCAGGGGGAACCCGTGACACCGGGCAGCCCACTCCGGCTCGGCTTGTCACTCCTAGAAAGGATTGTGGCCCAGATCCACAGGGACTTGTGTGCTGAAGTCCCAGTGAAGAGCTGGACATTGGAGACCATCTTATAGAGCAGCAGGGACTGAGCTGCGAGACATGAGCTCTTCATTCGTTGATCTGATGTACTCGATTTGTAAATGCCCAGCCTGAATTGGGGGCATGTTACATCCATTACCATTGGGCCAGCACGTCTTCAAAATCCACGGTCCCATTCCCACAGCCTCACCCTGCATGCTACCTTTCAGCCCGCCTCCAGCCCGCTGGGGAAGCCTGAGACTGGGATACCAACAAATCAGAGCTCTGTTGGACTGAAAGGAACGAGATGATTCCAGAGCTATGGGCCCCTCGCTGCATGTTGCCCCTTCCCATCTCAATCGGGATGGTGAGCTGAAGTGTCACTGACAACTGCTGCTGCCACAGCATCCCACACGTTGAGAGGCAGGGAGCCAGGTCCCAAACCACATGCCAGGCTTTTCTAGGAGGAAACTAGCACCTTACATTCCAGCTGGAAATTGATTGGAGGCCAGAGCCAGATCTCAGAGCATAGCCGCACCATGCCCTGGGAGAAGCACATGTGACCACAGATTAGGACTGCAACGTCTCATGACTTCCAGGAACAGGGACATGAGCCATTGGTCACAAGCTACAGTTACAGTTACAGGGCCCCTCTGCTGAGCCGCTAGGAGCTTGCATCAAGATGCCGCACAATTACCAATGACTCATGCTACCAGCTGGCTCAAACCAGGACATAATGGGTTGGAGCTGCCCTTACGTTGAGGGAAATTTTCAGAGAAACTCTAGGAGCAGACAAATGTGGGGAGAAAGCAGAGGCCAATGGATATATTTTGTTGGTGTTATTTAAGTTACCAGTAAAGCCACATTCCAGGAAAGGAGTAGATTTGGTTTGTATATGGTCTGCTGTGTGTATGCTCTATTCAGAGCCAGTTGGAACATCTCAGACTGCAGTTGGCTTTGGGATAAGGGCATTCCCCAGTGAGGCTATTTTTGGGGTGCCATCCCCCTCTCCTTTTTCCCCCCACAAATCCTAATCTCCCTTCTCTCCCACCAAATACGATCAATGTTTCCACTGTCCTTCTATCCTGTCCCCTTTCCTTTCCATCTCTGCCCCTGTCCTTTGCATGGTGTATGTGCGCATCAGGCCTTGCCTTCCCTTCTCCCTACATGGGTGTGTTGGGAGGAGGCCTAGCAGACAGGACATGTCCCAACTCAGGACAGCATGGGACGCCCAGAGCTTCTCTCTGTTTCAGACTAGGCCCAGCTAGCAGGAGTTTCTGTCCATGTGTTTAGACCTCACTGTCCTGAAAATTAGGGGCCTTCTTAGCCACTGGCCCCAAAACAGATTTGGCCAGATAATATTCCTCAGATCATTTATTTGAAGAATCATGTTATTCACACAGTTTAAATGACTTGCCCAGCTCCCCCCCAGAAGCCACGTCTGTGCAGATACAACCAGGAGGTTTGCCAGGCCAGGCAGACTTCCCCACTATGAAAGTCCCTTGAAGGACTCTGCACTTGTGGCAGTGATCTCGAGTAGGTATTCCCGAGGTGCTCGCCACAAGCTGCAGGGATTATTCTGATTCTTATTTAATTGTATTATAGCAGCATCTACAGGCCCCAGCCAAGACTGTGGTGCCATTGTGGTAGGGGCTGTACTACATACACCTAGTCAGAGACTGACCCTGTCCTGAAGGTCTTACAATCCACATAGAAAAGGTGGATAATGGGTGGGAGGGAAAGGAGAGGCACAGAGAGGGGATGTGACTTGCCCACCGTCACACAGCAGGTTAGCAGCGGAGCTGGGAATGGAATCCATATTTAATCTGGAGGCACGTGCCATGCGCTGCAGGGGTCTCCGGTGGGTTCTCTGGAGGCACTTTCCATGCACTACACAGATCTCTGGTGGATGCTTTTGGAGTCACTGGCCATGTGCCACAGAGATCTCGGCAGGTTCTCTGGATGGAGAACTTGTCCCACCACAAAGATCACCAGCCGGTTTTCTGAAATCACTCCAAACCTGATGGAGCATCTCACAAAGTCCTGGCTTTCCGTCAGCTGCTGCTTCTCAGCTGCTGCATCTGCCAAATAGTTTGGGGAAAGGAGCCAAGTCAGGCAGTTGGGAGATAAATCTAAACGCTCTTTGGCTGCACTGGGCCTTTGCTCTTGATTAATAGAACTCAGAGTTTCTTCTTGCATTGTGTTCCTTCCTGAGTGCTGGTGAATCTGGGTTTACAGCCCTGGTCTAGTGTTTCTCTCTAATTATACACTTTGGGTATGTTTGTGCACATACACAATTGCTTGTGGATGTGCTGTAGATGTGTGTGCACTGTGTATCTGTGTTAGGCTTGACCATGTGCTCCCATACTCATAGTTTATCTCTAGAGGTGTCACCTTAACAGTCCCTTGTAATGAAATGTTAAGAGGTGCTCGTAGTTATCCTAACAATAGTTTGCTTTGGGATTGCTTTATTCTTAGCCAAAATAGTTACATTACAATTAAAGTTGCTACAGTAAGTCTAATGAATATTAGAAAAAAAATCCAGAGAATATTAAATAGGACAACCCCTAATTGTTAAAAAGTGGAGAAATGAGACATTCAGGTGGTTATTTTATTATATCCATGAAGCACCAAAAATGCCCTGGATGCTTGAAAAGGCACAAAATACAATGCCTACCCACTAGGAAACCCAGAGGGAGGTAATATATGTAAAGATCTGAATCTTCTTTCTTTTCATATACACAAATCCATGCATGTGAGAATTAACAGTATATATTCCAAAAACACCTTCATTCTGACCCCTCAAACATAGTCACCAAGAAACAAAGTAGTTAATTGTGAGTTAAGGACACTTTTAAAAGATTTAAAATGCTGGTTTCAAAACATAACGTATAATACATCTACAGTAACAATGCCTTGCATCAGACTATAAAAAATACCCTTCACGGTGCATTACATATGCATCTTCTAACTGTAGAATGTTACCATTTTAAATATTGAATTACATCAAGAACATTTTTTGTATTTAATAGTGATCCTAGTACATAACCAAGATACATCTTCCTACAGTACTTCCTCTATTATACTAAGTATATAATTCCTAAAATAACACATTAGACTTGCATTAATTATTGTACTTATGTAAGTAACTTCCTGTACCATGTCAGAATTATTAGCCCCATTGTTGAGCAACTGTATTACTATACCAGGAAAAAAGAAAAAGGGGGAGTGAGAGTTAAGATTGTCATTGGTAATTCTGATTTTCCGATGTCTAGCTTTGTGCTGGAAAATGTCTGAACTATAAGGAAATTAGAATCTTTATGTTCATTATATTAACTTCTCGTTTCCAGGCTTAAATGGTTGGGGTTCTTTTTTTCTTCTTCTCTTGGAAATGTTCTTTGTATTTATTTATTCTTTCTGTTTATGTAACTTCCTCTAGCAGCCTTGCCCTTAAATTAATTAAGTTTTTGTCTAGGAATTTCCTTGTTTTTTTTAAAAAATAATAGAAATATAAGGTATATTAAGAGCATAAATTAGGCTTGTGCAGGTCAGCATGGGCTCTAGCACATCAAACATTTTGCTCTGAAGGATCCAAGTTCTCCTCTGGCTCCAAGATCCTTCTCCACTTCCCAGATGAAGTTGGGTGTCTCTTGTGTGCAATCCCTCTCCACATACCCAGCCCAGCTGTGGCTTCTAAGGTTCGCAGAGACTAGAATAGAGCTTGGGAACTCATCAGCCCCAGCTATTGGTAGGAGATGCAGAACCAGCACCCTACCCTTCATTTCAGCTGGAGAAGTCAGTGGCTGGTGGGAGGGAGGAAGAGAAGAGGGAGCTGCATTCTGTTCATGATGATTTGGGCACATATGTTTTTTCAGTTCATGCAGTCTTATGGCGGTAACACGGTGTGCTCTGAATCGCTTTCAGCAGAGAAGGATTTGTGTGCACGAAGAACCGAATGATGGGAACAGCTGAGTGGTGCCTGCCCATCTCTCCTTCCTGCTGGCACATCCCAAGGCAAAGCAAATGTGAGATTCTGGGGCCGTTCTGCCTGCCAGCGGCTGGAGTCCATGCAGTGTTTGAAAGCTCATCCTGGACTGACACTGATTTAAGCCCTGGTCTACATGGGGGTGGGGGGGCGGGATCGATTTAAGTTATGCAACTTCAGCTACGTGAATAACGTAGACTAGACGCAATAAATTGACCCCCGCTGGATCGATCGCTGCCCGCCGATCCGGCGGGTAGTGTAGACATACCCTTAGAAGCACTGCATGGGCTGGATCTGCCGAG
Organism: Trachemys scripta elegans; assembly: GCF_013100865.1. Classification (NCBI taxonomy): domain Eukaryota; kingdom Metazoa; phylum Chordata; order Testudines; family Emydidae; genus Trachemys; species Trachemys scripta. The sequence continues at coordinate 95,946,759 of NC_048306.1, forward strand.
TTAGCCATGCTCCATACATGTCTGTGAGGTTCTGCTTCAGTCAGCTGGAAGGCGTGTGTGGACTAAGGACCCCAGACTTGTTTCTTTCTGGGCGGCTGAAGGGCGCTTGGAGCAAGGGTAGAACTGCCTCTGTTCAATACCACGCGTGCTTCTCTGGCGAAGTGCCGTGTTTGTAAGAGGCACTCGTGGAGGGAAGCTCCACTGTGGAAGTCAGCTCCTGAAGGCCCCTGCAGAGGGGGCTGGGGCCAGGTCACGGTGTCGGTGGGGCAGGAGGAACTGCTGCTCCCTGGACCTTCCCTCACCCACAGCAGAGGGGGTGCACTGGGACATAGAGGATATTCTGCAGCCTTAGCTTTGCAAGAGCAGCCACAGAGTGACTTTGGAGGCCGGGGTATGAAGGATTCTTTCCCTAGCTCCCTGCTAAGCAGAGCTCGGAGCTCAATGCTGAGGCCGCGAGCTGCTGCCTGGCTCCTGGGACTGACTGCACAGTGCTGTAGGGTGTTCTGGCAGATCCTGCGCTGGACACCAAGGTCATCTGGCTGACCCCTGAAGCCAGAGCCTCCTAGGTGCTGGGAGCCGTCCAGGGGAAGATGCAGGACAGAGTGGGGGTTGTGGGCGCGTGTCCAGAAGGTGGGTGTGAGCACATGTACGGGGATAATGGGAGCACTCGGAAAGTCGGCTGAGGGGTTTTAACAGTTCACCTTTCCTCCTAAGCGAATCCTATTTTACTGCTCTCTGTGAATGCTCTCTAGGCCTCTGGGGCTGAGGAGCCCAGAACCGAGCATTACATCCCAGGTGGGGTCTCCCCAGGATAATCTCCTCCCTGCTCTGCGACTGAGGGGCCAGAACTGAGTACCTGTGGGGGAAGAGTTCTCCCTGGTGCTGTACAAAGAGGGGCAGCCCCTCCGTGCTCAGTACTGTGACAGAATACACCTCTGGATTCACACCCCGCACACTGTTGTAATAATCTTTGTCCAAGGTATGCCTTGTGAGGTATCATTGGAAAATTCATAATTTGCTGGTCAGTATTCTCCTGATCAAATATGTGTGGCAACACTATATGTGAAGTTATAAAATCCCCCTGTATGTTATTAACACATGTTCCGAACCCCACTGCCCTGTCTAAACAGAAGTCCTAAACAAAGAAATGTGTGTTTGCCTTAAGTTGCATGTAAGCAGTAAATAGAGTCATCTTGCAGGAAGGGAAACAAAGGAAGCTCAAACAGGTGAAAAAAGACAGCAGGGAACATCCTTCCACATAGACTCTGTCTCTTGTTCTGAGCTGGAAATGTTTTTCAAGAGGGAAACTGAAACTATAAAAAGGAGAGACAAACACACCAATGTACCTGAAAAGACAAAAGGAAACAACAGTTGGACTCTAGGGGGAGGGGTCTTGACCTGAAAGTTTGGTCAGTAATCTGCTGGTAGGGCCAGCTCCAGGCACCAGCCGACCAAGCACATGCTTGGGGCAGCACCTTGTAAGGGGCGGCCAATCTTGGGGTGGCAGGGCAGCGCTCAGGTTTTTTGTTTTGTTTATTTGTTTTGTTTCGGCGGGGCGGCACTCTGGGGTATTTTTTGTTTATTTGTTCGGTGGGGCGGCGCTCGGGGTTTTTTGTTGTTGTTGTTTTTGGTTCAGCGGGGAACCAAAGTTTGCCAACTTCTGTTTAGACAGGGCAGTGGGCTGGGGGGGGAGGTTGTTTTTGGTTCGGCGGGGCGGTGCTTGGGGGTATTTTTTTTTTTTTTTGGTTCGGCGGGGCGGGATTCGGGGGGGTTGTTTTTGGTTTTTGGGGGCGGCGGTTGGGGAGTTGTTTTTGGTTCGGCGGGGCAGTGCTGGAGAAGGGGGGTTGTTTTTGGTTCGGCGGGGCGTTTTTTTGTTTTTTTGCTTGGGGCAGCAAAAAAGTTAGAGCCAGCCCTGTCTGCTGGAGCATGCGGTAAGAAAGTTTGCTTTGCAACTAAGATTGTTTCTTAAGTAGACACTAGTAGGCATTTTATCTTTGGTTTTCTTGTAACCATTTCTGACTTGTATGCCTCATTACTTGTACTCACTTCAAATCTCTCTCTTTGTAGTTAATAAACTTGTTTTATTGTTTTATCTAATCCAGTGTGTTTAAGTTGACGTGTCTGGTTAACTCTATTTGAGGTAATAAGCTGGAATAATGGACTAAATATATAATGGACTTAATATATTTGTACTGCCCAGGAGAAAGTACAGGACATGCTGGAAGGCTGTTTGTGAGTGACCCAGGTGAGAGCTACTTCAGCAAGGCAGTATAAGGCACCCAGGGGTGACACAGCCCTCTGTATTGTGCCCTGGTATGTCAGAAATTTGCAACCCCGAATTGCAGTCGGGCTTTTCACCCTCATATTACCTACGAGGTCCTATTGGATCCACTGCCGGCTCCCCGGGCCTCACCCTCCCGTGGAGCGTCTGAGTTTCGGGTTATTTTACCCCGCAGATGGATTAGCTGCAGTTGGCCAGGTTGAATTTCATTTTTTCAATACTTCTCCCCTCGCTAGGCCCCTTTGCATTACCCCTCTGTCTGTGCTGGTGTCTGTAACACCTCTCCGTGTAATGTCATCTGAACATTTAATTAATGTGCTGTTTGTTCCCTCTTCTAGATAATGACTTGAAGTGTGAGATAAAGCCAAACCTCACACAAACCCTTGCGGCTCCAAGCAGCTCTTTCCCACTCAACGTGTTATTGTTGCCTTTTGCTTACGGTCCTTCAGCTTGTTTTCCCCCTGTGTTTGAATCCGTCGGCTCCTATCCGAGCCAGTTTGAATCCATTTTTTCAAGTAAGATGTCATGAAACAGAGACACCATTAAAGGCTTCACTAGAAATCAGGGTTTATGATGATACATTAGTCTCCTAATCTACTAGGTTTGTTCCCTCCCCAAAATGTGACCAACTTTGTCTGGCACGATTTGCTCTCCATAAACCAAAAGCCACGGGTGGGTGGGTTGGAGGGCAGCTGGCATGTTAGGGGTACCAGCGGCCATAGTGCCATAGACTATGATCTTATGACCTTGCAAGCTATATAGGTTTGAGGCGGATTAGAAATGTGGGAGACTCCAAGGAAATCCCAGGTACTGTGGACCTGGTGTTGGAGACTCAGTAGAAGCCTTTTTCTCTGTAAGTCAGTCCTTACCCTAGTTCTTTTGTACAGTGTCAGTTTCGCCGTGGTGCTAGGATTCTCTTTCAGGGACGTGAAACCGGGGCCCTGCCTGTTTGTGGTCATTAAACATCCTTTTAGCAAGAGGCGATGTTAGCACAGGTGTCCAGTGTGAACAATGACCTCCTGCCTCTCTGAATTCCTCTTGAAGTTTAAACTGGAAACACAAGTCTTCCGTCCTACCCTAAACAGCGGCGTGGCTCTTACGCAGCTGCCAGGTTCCTCCCCAGAGGTGGCTGCATTTCAGTGCTGGGTGAGGGATCTCTGGGATTCGAATCAGTGTGTAAGGCCCTTTCCGAGCTATATAAAACTAAAGATAATCGGCGCTGCGTCTCCTGCAGACTCGGAGAAGCGGGGGCCATGTGCGCGTTACAGGCAGCTGGCATTATGGGGCTGGATCCTGGCTTCGGCTGACTCTGGGCCTTTTTTTGCCCATTGCACGCACAGTGGAGGAGGGGGTGACAGCCATGTGTGCCACATGCCGTGTTTTCTCCAGCACTGGCCTGGAAAGCAGAGACGCAGACACCCTCCATGCTGAACTTGTGCTTTACAAATGGGTAACCAGGAGGGGTGGCTCCGACAGCCTTGAGATAGGAGTGATTAGAAGGGGGCCTATGTATGTGATCTCTAACCCTATGTCTGGCTGGTTACACAGAGCAAAAGCACAGCCTCTCCCTCCCTCCTGCCTCCCATGGAGGGAAGGGCTGCTAGTCCAGTTTGCGGGGCTGTGGAACGGAGCCCCCTTCCCCTGGGAATTCCATGACCGTGGCTCTTAGCCAGCCGTGTGAAGCAATGGTTTTAAAGATCTCTCATGGAGCTAGGCCAGAGCACCTGGCTCACCAGGGAGCGAAAAGCAGGGTTGGAGGAGGAGGAAAAGCAGCCAGTCAGATCAGGGAAGCTGAGCGCTAAAGGGGACCCTGGGCTAACAAAGGGAGAGAACGTTAGCCAGGCCCAGTGAGGAGAGGGACCAGGAGATCACTAGGTTTGCAGCAAGGCTCAGAAGGCAAAGGCTAGGGCTACGGATGGGGTGCAGAGAGCTAGAAGAAGGCTCTGTGACTGTGTTACTGTGTCTATAACTATGCTCCACAAGGGCCCTCAGGATAGTGGGTATGGGGTTGCTGCTGTACACGAACAGAGACTGCCAGGAGAATAAAGGCCTGTAAGGCTCCCAGCCGGGCTTTAAGGGAGCGGGGTCCATAATCTCAGCAGGGAAGAGCACGGAGGGACTCTATACGCTCAGGAACAGCTCGGCGCAATGGAGCAAATGCCTCCCGCTTGCTTGGACGGTTTCCAAAACCTGCCCCCTTTGCTGTGCCATTCCCCGTCGCTCTTGTCTAGAACCGTTTAGCCATCCGAGGATGCAGGGAGGCAAACGCTTCTCTTCAGTCACACGTGTGCTGCAGGTGAAGAGGTGTGTGGTAGGAGAGGGAAGGCCCCATTCCAGTTTCCATTCTGCCCCTATGCCAACTCTGTTTTAGACTTGTACAATAGCATCTCCAGCCTCCAGGGAGTTTCTTTTGCCTGCTCTCATGTACTATACAGCCTTCTTTATTGTTATACTTGATCTGTATATTGTTTGTTCTTCTTTATTGTTATATTTGATCTGTATTATTTTTCATAAGGACCACTTACCATGTACTTGTCATATAGACTAAGTTTATGGACTCTATTTCCTGGCCTACACAGAGTACTTTGTACATAGTACTTAATGAAGTTACATGGGCGGACATACGGTTGTTTGGGGGGGGGATCACATGCTATGTTAATTGAGAAACGGTCTGTGGCTGGGTAATTTCAATAATGCCAACACGTGCCGGGGCAGAGTTAAGGTTAGGGACATAACCGTAATTTGATCCTTTCCTGACTTTTGAGAGCTTGGATTGTGCCCTGAAAACTGGACACCTACCATAATCACAAGTAACACCTAAGATCACTTTAACTGAAAGAAGTTAGCAAAAAAATGTTTTTTTCTCTTTTACCATCTTGTCACCTTTTGGCAGGGACTTTGGGAGGAGCCTAAAGGAGTTAGAAGCCTGTCCTTTGAAAATCCCAATTTGTCCAGTTGACTGCACTTTGTGTATAGTCTGTTTCACTGTTGCCCCTGTCTCATCAGTTAGGCCCTGGTTCAGGAAGGTAACCCTGTCCAGGAAGGGCTGTTAAGCATGTTCTTAAGGTTAAGTACGGATTAAAATCCTGTTCTGAATCAGGGGTTTAGTCTCTCCCTTGCTGAAAAAGATCATTATGAACATCATCGGGAGAGTGAAAAGCCATTGTAATTTTTCATTCAAAGCCATTTTAAAAAAGCAAATTCAAGCCTTGCTATTTAAAAGAGGCTTGATCAGAAACTGAATTTTTGTAATTTGTCACTTTCAGACCATTTAAGCTGACAGTCAGTGTGCCTTTATCATTCTCTTAATGTGATGGGTTTTAATGCAATTAATAAGTACCCTACAGCAAATGTACTCTCTACCAACTTACTCCTGGTCAGTCTGTTCCACTGGCACCTTGCAGACTGTAGCAAAGATGGATGGTGTCTGAATGGGTTTGGTCCCTATTACTTGTCTCTCTCCAGCAAGGCACAATTTATCGTGCAGGCACAAGACTAGTTTGCTGCTCTCCAAAAGCAGCAGAGTGGGTAGAGAGATGAAGAAAGCAGGGGTGTGGGAGGAAGAGAGCTCTGTCCCGATAACAAAGGAAAGGCCGCTGGGACCGTTTTCTGAGGTTGCTTTTACATAAGTCATTTTGATTCAAATTGCTTGGAAAGCAAAGGAAATATCACCAAAAAGGGCCTTTTCTGGTATAATTTATCCATCCTCCCAGACCATCTCCATTGTGGGAGAGAGAGCAAGCTTCCCTCCCCCCTTCCCTGAGTCCCCTAAATGCAACGCTGACACTTGGGGGGTATTCTTTTCCAGCCCTCCCTGCGCCGCTCTCCACGCTGCATGTAAATGGAGTCTTTTCTATCTCCTTAATAGGAGCGACGCTGCATTGCTTATTGTCTATTAACTCGAGAGGCGAACGCATCAGCCGGCGGAATCAGAAACGTTTACCATGAAAAGGAAGAGCTGAAATCCCATTTTCTACCCACTGCTTGCTGGGAAATGGCCTGTCAGGGCCAGCCAGGACTCTCAGCGCAATGGCTGAATTCATTAGGAAGCACACTTCAGAGTCAGCACTTTTTGCTGGTGCTGAACGCTCTTCTGGAACGAAAAAGCATTTCAAAAGCAAAGGGGTCAAGGCCTGTTCAAGAAACCCACTGATTTCCTCCTGCTTTCTATTGGCAGCATCCAATTCCAGTGCCTCTGGACCAGACACATACTTCCCCTTTCACAAGGGGCACCTCTGGGACAGCAGCAGCTGGGAAATCAAAAGGCCCAGCACCACCGAGAGACCACACAGAAGCCCCCCTCTCCCCCGTTCAAACATGCCACTTTAGTTCTGGGGATTTAAGTTTCCATTAGTGTCTGTTTGGTAGGCCTTCTCCTTTACGCCGGCATTTCCACGGTTGCTTAACTTCACTGCATTTCATTAGCGCTGAGGTTTCCATCGCTATTAGTCAGTCTCTGTTATCACCAAAGTGATTTGTATGGTTGTTAGGCTGGGTGGCTTGTTACTCGTTGGGTTTTTCTGGGCCTTTCCACAGCCCTCCCGTGAGAAATGTGCCAGCCGTCGGCTCTGAGCGCCCTCGGCCCTCCCCCGCAACAAGCGTTGTGTTCGGCGATCCCTCTGGGGACCTTGCGGGAACCTCCGGATGGCTGACAACTTGTTTCAGCACTCGGATTGCTGGATACCAGGGTGACAGGCCTGTGAAGAAGGGGGTTCTCAGGGCAGTTCAGTCACTGATAGCTGATGTCAGAGTCTCCTCTCGCCAGACTCCTAGCTTCCCAGTTCACCAGAATATGGTGGAAAGATCCAGTCCTTTCCACCACTTCCCTTCAACTTCCACAGCAGAACCAGCCATGTCCTCTTCCCCTTCAGGGTACTGCCGCCTGTGTCTCTTGTCCCAAATCCCCCTTTCACGATGCCCCATTTTGCTTTCTTCCACTGTCCTTTCTTTCCCCTTCCTCCAGGTCAGGCCTCCTCTTGCAACTCCCTCCCTTCTCCACATTCCCATCCCCCTTCTCCTGCATGAGACCTTTCACTTTCAGGCCTGAAGCACAAATATCCTCCTGCTGCCGCTGCTGTCTCCTGTGCATTTGGCAGGTGTGGGAGAGGCCTCCGTTGAGTTCCTTGACAGGGAGCATGTCCTACCATGTGTTGTGTACAGGGCTGATGCCCTCCGTACACATGAGCATCATCTGCAAGACCAGGATCTTTGGTTCTCCTAAGGTAAGTCCAAGACCTTGAAACTGCCGCTTCTTCCTCTCGCCAGTGGGACTCCCAGGGCTCAGAGACGACAGGTGCTGTACTAAGTGCTGGTGCGGCTTATCTGGATGCTGGGTCAGATGGGCCAGACCCTGTTTGTCACTGGGATCCAAGCCTGGCCGATTTTCTCCTCTTGGTGCCTTCCAATCCTGGGCCAAGTCACTTGCTCATCTCCATTTTCTCTCTTTGCCAGAGTTTTATGAGGCACAATGCCAGTCTAACCAGACAGAGGGAAAACACTGCAGAAAAGGTTAGTGAACGGGGTGCGGGGTTCAGGCTGCAGGGCCGGCCAACCTGTCCTGTCATGCTTTATGTAGACAGAGCCTGCTCCATGGACAGTGGAGGTTCTGTTTTGTATCACAGGTTTCAAACGTCCTTGGAGAGAGCAGTGATTTATGTGAAGTCTCTTGTTCGAAGGAAATAAACCTTCGACCAGACCCGACTGAAATCCATACTGTTTAATTTTCTGTGGAATCAGGATTTTACCCCTATCTGAGGATTTCACTTCTTTCCAAGAAAAACAACAACCCTCTTTCTCATAAACAGCCACTTTCTCTCTCCCATTTCTAAAGAGCGAGCAGCTGGGAAACGATCTCCTCTTTCTCGACGGGGCCACGTGCTGCACTCCGTGTTCTTCCATTGGCCCAAACTAGGAGGCCTTTGATTCACAAATCACTGATCTTTCTACCAATGCCGAAGCCAGAACGTCTGCTGGGAAAGTCAATAGTAATTAATTAGCTTCAAACTTGGAGATAGAGAAGAGTGCTCCCCCCCTTTAATGAGAATAAGAGGTGTTTTAGTTTGGTAGAGACATGCCGGGATCCCCTGTGACACCCGAGTTCCTTTGTAACGTGAGCAGGGGCAAAGAATTTAAACCAGAACTAAAACTCAGAAACCGTTGCTCAGTGCAGTTGCTGTATGACGCCTAAAGGGGCAGCACCTGAGGTCACCCCTGGAATAAAGTGCATGATAGAAATGCCCAGCTTGCCTCTGGACATGTCCAGATAAGCAGCAAAAAGGAGGAGCTGGCAAGTGAATCACCCGCGAAGCTGCTGGAAGTCTGGCCAGGTCATAAAAAGGGCAGGTACAGCCGCAAGCCAGGTGACATGGAGCTTGTTCAGAGCTGGAGGGAGAGAGGCTGATAATGTGCTGGGTGGAAGTTAGGCAAGGAGGGCTCCTGTTCGGGCAGAGAGGTTAGTGTTGAATAGAAGAAGCTGGAGGCAGGAGAAGACGAGAGGACGGGCTACCATGAGATGAAGGGAATTGGCCTAGAGTCAAAGCTGCCAATCTGACACATCCAGGGCACCCTATCTATCAGCCAAGGCCTACATTAACAGCACAGCTGTCAGTTCAGGAGGTGAAAGCACGAGCTTTGCACTGAGAAGGCGAATGAAGGATTAAAACCACAGTTTAGCAGAAGCAGTGTGTTTGCTTGGAGAGCCATGGTTCAGTGTGGAAAGGGGAACCATCAGAGGGATTATAGCTTGAGGGTGGGGGAATTGGGTGGGAACTTGGTGAATTCCTGGAGGCAGAGGCCTGGAGGCCTTGTCTGAAATGGGGGAGGGGAGAACCCAATGAGAAGGCAAGGAGCAGACAGCAAAGGGAAGTGAAACAGAACCAGAGAAACCCTGACACTGGGAGAAACTGGATTCAGGAAGAGGATAAGGCACCCAACCCAGGAGGCTGCAAGGACATGAAGATGCCAGGCTGGGAGACTGTAAAATGAGAGGGGAGAACTGAATAAATTGTCTGATACATGTTCCCTAAACGTTAGGTGTTCCAGTCCATTCCATACTGGGGTAATACCAGGAAGGAGGGTAAAACGTTAGTGGGCGACAAAAGGAGGGAGTGGTAATTATAGGAGAAAAAATGCCCAATGGACGGTCCTATGGAGGCACTGGTCATGGCTCCGTGGTGAAGATGATTATTTTATTTGTATTATCGTAGTGCCTAGGAACCCGACTTGTGGACCAGGACCCCATTATGAAATGGTTTGTATGAATACAATGCACCCTCCCCATGTAAGGTGTGAACAAACACTGGATTTGCTAGTAAACCTGTTGATTAATTAAAATGGGCCCTTAGGGAATTTTTCTGAGTCTCACCTTTTCTTGTTTCTCTAGTTAATAGCCAGCTTGTTGCTAACCCTGTGAACTTTCCATACAGTTAAAACTCATTCAAAACTTAGGCATAGGCTACTTCTGGAGGGGGGGAGGGGAAGCTTGCTTTTGGTGAAAAACATGGCCTTTTTTCAAAATGAAAATTTGCACAGAAAATAGTTGTTTCTTTAGAAAATTTTCTGGTTTTCCAAAAAGAAAAAAACACCCTGAAACTTACAAATGTCCTGCTATGTCTTTAAATCTGAATCTAATCTAAGGTATTTGTAAAGTTCCTCTCACCATGATATCCAAGTATCAACATCTGGATGATCGCTATGGAGTCCAGTGCGCCAGATGCAGCCTGCAGCTGTCTGGAGTTCTAGGATACATGGCTCTCTCTGTATGGTAGTTCATGGGAGGAATGATATGGGATGGCAAGCCTGAGATATTCGGTATGATAGGGACATCTTTTCTGTCTGTTTCACCTCTCCTTGATTCTGGAGTAATTGCTGAATGTGGTTCTAGAGGCTTGTCCTACTGCTGATGGTAGGTTCCGTTTAACCAGTAGCATTGTCCTTTTTTTATTTCACCTCTTTTCCTGAAATTCCTCTTGCTGTGGTGCTGGCATCCGCATGTTTCATGAAACAGGAAAAGAGCAGCTCTGGAAGAGATGAAATATCCCGAGGAAGCTTGTGAGTTAATCCTGAAAGGACTTTCTGATTGGTGACGTTCTTATCCCTTTCAGCTCTAGTCAGAGACGCTGGTCCCAGTAGCCCTAGAAGGGGAGCAGAGGGAGGGAATTACCAGGCTCCCCACAAGGGAAATGATATAATTGGAGCTGTTTGGATTTAGAAATTAAAATAATTTGGGTTTGCTCGGCAAGGTTCACACAACGTCAGCCTCTATCAGGCCGATGAGAAGCAGAGGTGTCTGGGGAGTGAGAGCTCTGACAGCTCTCCCAAATAACACCCCCTCTGATGGAGCACTCAGCTTTTATTTCCATTCTTCATTCCCCGTTTGTTGTTTGATGGGAGGTTGTTTCCTCGTGTGCACTTCCCTAAAGCATGGTGAAGAGGCTGCGCGAGGGGGCTGTTCCCGGACAAACTGCTTTCTCTTCGCAGCCTCCCAGGCTTAGACTTAAACCTTCTATCCCTGTTGTGCACCCCTCTAGCCCTCTGAGTGCAGCCAGTGCAGCTCAGCACCCATTGGGGGGAACCTGTTCCTTGCTAGGATTTGAACTCTAAACCCTCAGATCCAAAAGCGGCAGCTGTTGCCTTGACCTAGAAGAGAATGTCCAATCGCTAGCGAGCGAGAATTCCATACAGTACCTCCCCTGCACTAACACTCAGCATGGACCAGACCGACCCAGCACTGCACAGAGCCGCTAATGCTCAGAGAATGACCTAATACTCAGGAAGCTTATACGGTATCCGATGGCTGGGAGGGAGGGACCAGATGCATTGCAAGCTACTATCTAATTTGCTGCCTACAGCCACCCTTAGGTCTCCTAAGTCTTTCCTACTCCCTAGGTTTCTCCGCCCATTGGGTATCTGTTTTGGGGCTGTCTTTCCCCCAAGATGCTTGCATTTTTCCAGCTTAGTTACCATCCTGATTCCTTCCCCTATTGCTAACCTTCCTAGCTCCCTTTGTATTATTTCTGTTCTCACTGGCTTTTGCAACACACCATCTTCAAATGCAATGAATATGCCAGTTACCCTTTTCCTCATTATCAACATTCATGGTGGTGACTATGACCGGGCCCGATCCTGGTCCCTGTAACAGCCACTGGACTTCTCCTCCAGCTCATTATTGTGACATTGCCATTGATCCTTCCACAGTGACACTGTCAATTAATTTTTTCCAAGCCAATTAATTTTTTCGAGCAAGGTTTTTGAGAGATCCTGAACCATGAATGCCTTGGTGAAGTCCAGCGAGCTCTAATCCACCAGTTCCCTTCCTCCACTCAGGGTGCGAATGCTATGTAAAACAGCAATCAAGTCTGACTGGCACAGTTTCTCCTTTATAAATCCCCTGTTTTTATATTGTTCCTGGCTACATTATCTCCTGGGGGCTGACATTTCTTTTTTCTTAATCTCAGATCTCTGTTGTGTTCTGTTCCGGGTGTTTGAAACTAATTTGCAGGTTATTAATTGTCAGGTTCTCTCTTCCTTTTAGTTTATTTTTTGAGTGTTTGAATTCATATTTCCTTCCCCGTGCACAAATCCTCTGCATGCTTCGTCAGCACTCCCAGGGCCAAATTCTCTGCTGGCTAAATGGGCATCGCTGGGTCAAAGTCAATAGCACTGTGCCTATTTCCATCAGCAGAAAATTTGCCCCAACTATTTTTTTTTTCTTTATGGCAGTGGTTCAGTACGTTCATTAGCAAATTCCCTTAATAATTCAGGATGTGCATTGTCTGGACCAGCTGATTTGTATATGTTTGGTTTGTCAAGACTTCCCTTACAAGCGCTTTATCAGTAAGTGTATTTACAAGGTCTTCATTACTTCCTAATTGAGCGTGCCTCTTTAGTTATCTTCTTAAAGAGCAATTTAAAAAAAGCAATTCAGTAACAGCCATTTTAAAGCCATTCATTCATTCATTCCAGCCCCTGTCTCGTTTATTATCATCTTACTGTCTCTCTAGCATTTCTTTTCCCTCGGTACCTGTAAAAGCCCATCGTATTCCTTGTAACCTTTTCATTAGCACTAACTCATTCTGCTCTTTAGTTGCATTATCTTTTTCCTGTAGCTTTAACAGACTGTATCCTTGTTTTTGGTTCTTCCCCGGCTTTCTCACCTTCCTCATTTCCAGTCCTTGTTTGCCCTCAGATCTTCAAGCCAGTCCCTTGTATCAAACGTGGGTTTTTTTGGATCACTTGTATTTTTCTTTCTGAGAAAAAGTTGTAACTATGTTATCTTTTAGGATACCCCAGCCCTCTTCTACAGCCATAGATTTAGTGCTTCATCCCTTTGCACCATGACTTTCAGGTTTAATTCCCAAAATTTGCTTTCTTGAAATGTACCAGTTCTCAGCCCATCTCACGTGACTGGATATTTGTCTTAGCCATATAAATCTTGGATCCTTTTTGGAATAGTTTTGGCTTCAATCATATCTTGTGGCAGTGAGTTCCACAGGTTAATTGTGCGCTTATGCGGGGGGGGAAATTAAATTTGTGGCTTTTTGGTTTCAATGACTATTACGTTGTTCTTATATTGTGTCAAAGGGTAAATAGGAGTACCTGGGTCACCTTCTCCATATTGTGCATTGCTTTGTGTATATATATATATATATATATATATATATATATATATATATATATATATNTGTGTATATATATATATATATATATATATATATATATATATATATATATATATATATCCTTGCCATATCCCCACTTGTTCTCTGCCTATCTAGTCAAAACAGTTTCCATCTTTCCATGCCACTAATCATCTTCATTGCCCATCTCAGATTTCCCTCTATTTCTGCTGTATCTTTTTTGAGATGGGGTGACTGGAACTGAGCACACTATTCCAGGTGAGAATGTACTATTTATTCATAGATTCATAGAGTTTAAGGCCAGAAGGCTAGATCTAGATCATCTAGTCTGAACGCTCTTAAATCACAGGCCATTACATTTCACCCAGTGACCCCTGTACTGGGCCCAATAACTTGTTTGGCTAAAGCACAACTTCCAGAAGGACATCCAGTCTTGATTTGAAGACAGATTTATATAACGGTATTACAGTATTTTCCGTATTATTTTCTATCCCATCCTTTATACAGCCTATAACATTTCTTTTGCTTTTTGAGCACGTCTACATGCTGTACGGACATTTTCACTGATATCTCATCAGCGATACCCAAGTCTTTTTCCTTAGTGGTCGCAGTTAATCTGAAATCAGTCAATGTGCAGGAGTAATTCAAAAGGTTCCTACCAATGGCCATTATCCTGCAGTGGTCGACATCAGCTGTTGTGCTGCCCAGTGGCGTAACTGTCTCAGGTCCTTTTGCTCACTAGCCTTGACCAACCTACTGCAAATAAGTTTGCAAGCTTTGCCGTCTCATTGCTCGCTTCTCTCTCCAGATCAGTAATAAACAACACTGGTTCTAGTACAGAACCTTGGGAGCCCCATTGTTGTTTTTTTCCCATGTTGATAATTGACCGTTTATTCCTGCTCATTGTTTTCTGTGGCTTCCATTCCATGACATGACACCAGAAGGTTTCTCCTGCGCTTTCTGCATCGTAGAGAGCTCCACTGTGTGGAATTAGATGGTGGCAAATAATATTTGAAGGACATCCAGTCTTGATTTGAAGACAGATTTATATAACGGTATTACAGTATTTTCCGTATTATTTTCTAGCCCATCCTTTATACAGCCTATAACATTTCTTTTGCTTTTTGAGCACGTCTACATGCTGTCTGGACATTTTCACTGATATCTCATCAGCGATACCCAAGCCTTTTTCCTTAGTGGTCACCATTAATCTGAAATCAGTCAATGTGCAGGAGTAATTCAAAAGGCTCCTACCAATGGTAGAGGGATACCTTAGTGGTTTGAGCATTGGCCTGCTAAACCCAGGGTTGTGAGTTCAATCCTTGAGGGGGCCACTTGGGGATCTGGGGCAAAATCAGTACTTGGTCCTGCTAGTGAAGGCAGGGGGCTGGACTCGATGACCTTTCAAGGTCCCTTCCAGTTCTAGGAGATGGGATATCTACATTAATTATTTGTCACAAGCGTATCACTTTTCATTTTTTGAATCCTTTCTGACGCAATCCCGATTTCTGCAAAGGTACTTTGAAGTGAGGAAGGATGGTTTTGTGGTTTGGCAAAGGAATGGGACTGGGATTCAGGAGCTTTGGAGTCAATTCCCAGCTCTACCCCTGACTCCTTGTGACCTTGGGCAAGTCACTTAATCTCTCTGCTCCTTAGTTCCCCATCTGTAAAATGCAGGCACAGTACTTCCTTTCTCCTGTCCTTCATCTCTCGTGTTTATTTAGATTGTAAGTCCTTTGGGCCAGGAAATGTCTTTTGCTATTTGTATGTACAGAATCTAGAACGATGAAGCTCTTCGGTGCTACTATCATAGAAATAATAACTATTCTCTGAATGGTTGATGCAAACAAATTTCCTCCTATGGAGTATTCGCAATCTGTTCACTTCATCTGCTCATTATATTCATGGTGTATGACTGATCATCTCAGTCACATGGTATTGTTTCCATTCCCTGAGTGGATGCTGCCTGAAACTTTTAAACCATGATACTAATGAAAGGCATATGAATTTTCACATGAATATATACCTGATAAAATAAGTAAAATGTTGAGGATTTATTAGTGGACTCACAAATACCTACTGGCTGTCTGCATATGCGCAGACAATAAATGGTGACTCTTTGATCCTTGGTTATTATATCTGTTATGAAATAGATGTCTGGTAGTTAAGCTTCCACCCAGGAGTATTCCTTACTTACTTTCCTACCATCCTTGGAAGCTGATGCCCTTTGTACTTTTTCCTTTGTTTTTTTGTTTTTGTTTTTGTTTTTTTTTTTCATTTCTTATATCTTCACTCAAAGTATTTGCTGCCAACTTTATCATTAAAAGATTGACCCACATTGGCTTTGCAAATACATTTGACATGTACGGCAGTGCCGCAGCTCTGCCTCTCCTTCCTTTCTCGCCCTCCTGCACAGGAGAACATCTGGAGGAGGTTCTGTGGCTGGCGATGTGCAGGAGGTCAGATTAGACGATCACGATGGTCCCTTCTGCCCTTAAAGTCTATGAGCCTGTGAAAATTGCACCACCAGGTTTTAGCTATGGAGCTAATCCCCATCAGTCAGTCTCACTCACCAGGCCTGTTTCCCATCTGCCTCTTCTTTGCACAAAGTATGTAAGGATATTTCTACTCCTCTTACTTTTACTATGCCTCTTCTTTTGCAGAACGCCTCCCTCTTCTGTCTTGTTTTTATGTTCGACTTTTCCTTCTGAACCAAAATCAATCCCCCCTCCTCCCTACCTATTCAGTTTAAAGCCCATCTAACAAGTTCTGCCAGTTCCCGAGCCAGCGTGCTGGTCCTCTCTCTAAGTGGAGACTGTCTAATCGGACTGCTCGCCTCTCGTCACTTCCCAGCAACACCATCAGCATCTATGTCAGTTGGACTCGAGTGTCTGTCTTCACTTGCAGTTGGCACTGGGTCTCCAAAAGAGACCTGCATATACCCATCCTTCCGTTCTCTCTTCAGGACCCTAAAGACAGCCTGAATCTACCCAGTCTCTCTCCTCTGGGGTCACTGGTTCCAATGCAGATGCCCCAGCACTCCCTTTCAGCATTTGTCTTGTGATCACCACCTGGGCTGCTTCAGTCCTTAGCCTCTTCTCAGTCTGATCATCCTCTTATCAATATCAGAGCACCTAACGCGGGTGGCTGTTAAATGACTCCAAATGCGTTTCCCTTCTTCTCTTCCTTTATTGTCCTTTACATCTCCTCCTCTGGAGTCTCACCCGACACATACTTCTGCTGAGTCGCCGCGGCCCCTTTCGTGACCTACCCAATTTGGCTTCGGTGGCGTGTCTCAAAAACGCAGAGTGGCTGTTCAAATCCCTCCATCTTCTCCTCTGGAATGGAAAGCAGCTGGTGCTACGTGGCTTCGTCTCTGTTCAGAAATAGAGGCTTTGCACATCTTCTGCAGACTGCATCAAACTGTCTTGGCTCCACTGGTTGCCATTTGTATCTCAGTTGACACTTCATACCTCAGGTGATCTCCTTTCAGCTGTTGGAGCCTGTGAGTATCTAAGCAATTAGCTCCTGCTCTGTTACAATCTACACAGTACTCTCCCTTTCTTAGACTTCTCTTAAGAGCCTCACTGTTAGCTGCTTTCTGCTCACTGCTCAGCTGGGTTCAGGGAGCCACAGCTGCTTACCTGGCTTAACTCCACCTCTCATTAGCAAGGAAGTTAATGGGAGCTGGTGGGTTCTCAGCACCTTTGGAAAATCAGGCTGTTTGTTTAGGTGCCTAGATATGGATGTAGGGTCCTAACTTTCAACACTCATTTTAAAAAAATCTCAGACTAGAACTGTACCTCTCCCTTCTATCCCCATCCTTACAAGATGCTGTTAGGTTGCCAGTTACCTGGAGGCGAGATGACTGCTGGTCGTTCAGTTCTGATCCTCTCACATGGGAGATTCTTCCGACCTAATGAAGACACAGGGTGAACTTAGCTGATGTTACATACAAAAATTATGTTTAAAAGAACATTAAGGTTGCAAAGTGAAGCGCTCAAAGCTTAGGAAATGCCAGAATTAAGATTGGCCAAGCACTTTTAATTTCCCCCCTTTATGCTGTATGCATTAGGATAGTGTCTAGCCCAACATCATATAAGAAATCTCTGGCAGAACCAGGAATACAACCCAACTCTCCGTAGTTCCAGTCCAGTGTCTCAGTTGCAAGAGAACCTCCTTTCTCCTCCTGCAGCCCGCTGCCTCATTCCCTGTCTATCCAGTGCACTGAGTGACGCAGGTCTTGTGTCATGTAATTAAAAACCGTGTCCTAATGTTTATAATTTCTAAGACTGGTAAAAAATTGGAATTTCTGTCCCACGGGAACTTCATGGGAGTTGTAGATTGGGTTCCTCATACCCTCTTTCTCCTCTATGGGCTGAGCTCATTAGCTGGACTGCATCTCCCATGGTGCACCACGACCATGTGACTCGCATGATAGTGGTTCAAGCAGATGAGAGACTGAGGTGTTTCCCGCTGCATTTGAGGGCTCAGTAAATAATGTTCTGACGTGGAGGATGCAGGCAATAGCAGCTGGAGCCTCTCCAGAGGCAGGTTCTTCACAGGTATGGGAGAGGAAGGATGGTCTAATATTTAGGAAGCTAGCCTGAGATCCAAGAGACCTGGATTTATTCCCTGCTCCACCGGAGGCTTTCTGTGTGTCCTTGGATGTGTCTCAGTCTCTCTGTTTCTCAGTTCCCCATCTATACAATGGAAGGAATAGCTCTTCCCTTTCTCAGAGGGGTGTTGTGAGCATAAATACATTAAAGATTGAAGGTTTTCAGAGACGATGGCGATGGGGGGGGGCTGGATAGTCTCTGGAGCTGTTTGCAGGTGACAATATGTGATCCTGCTATGCAATGGAAGCCTGCTGCAAATCTAGAAGTATATCCTTAGTCTAAGAATAGCACGTGAAGTGCAAGATATTCTTGGGGGGCGGAGGGATTGAGCGAGTATTGGTGACTTCAGAGTATAATTGGACTCTTAGTTAAGAGTCTTGGCAGCTTTATTATTGTTTCTTCGGAAAGCAATGATTCAGCTACCTTGATCCTGATGGAAATCAGTGCTCCATGCGCCTATTGACATCAGTGGGAGCCCCAAACAAGGAACAATAGGGCTCTAATTAAAGCATTTTCTCTATTACAAGCTGATTTGCAGCCTTCGGCTGGGCTTTGTTAGTGGAGTAGGGAAATTTAAATGGATGTGCTCTTCCATCTGAATGCTAAGGGATCTGTCCCAGAAGGGCACCATAAAGAAGAGATTCCAGGTTGAAGACATTGTTGCCTGCAGGTTGAATAATGGAAGAAGACACATGTATCCATGGAAAGCAAAGTTAAGTTCCCCCTTACCCCTACCCTGCCCTGTGCTCTCGGAATTGAAGTAATCTCTCACATGCTTGTCACCGAAAAAGGCTTAGGAGAAAAGGGACCAAGGTGAGTTTGAATGAGCTATGTAGAGAAATGATTCCTAGATTAGTGATTTATTGAAGTCGTTTTCCCTGTTTCATTACTGTCGATCAGAGCATGTGCTTTTCATTCCAGCATGTTAACTTGGATGCACTCTCTGTGCTAAAGTAGGGCACAAATCTGTCTCACTCTTGTTCAATATACCAAAATTCCAGGGCCAAAGTTTGCTGAATTATTGTGTATCTTCTGATTGTACAGCCTGTGAAACCAGTTTCAAGTTCATGTTTCTGTTGGGACAGCCCTCTGATAAGGACCTTTTCCACCCATTCGAGAAATTGGGTTTGCGATCTCTGGCAGTCTCTGAATGCTATTTCAGGTAGAAGAGATTTTTTTCCCAACCGTCCTTGGGTATAATGGTTTCCATCCTGTGTGAACCTATATTTATGTCAAGGCAATTTAATCTATTGACCCTCCCGAATCAAGGGTATTATCATAAAAGGCCCTGTATGTTAAAGGCTCTTCCATATGGAGAGGGATGCGGTGGATCCTTGGAGTAAGATAGAACTTGGGCTCCCTTCCTAGCCTATAGATTTTTCCTACCCTGTGGTTAGACCTCCTACCCCTAAAGGTAATAGCTGTAAGGAGCAGAGGCCACTCCACCCCATCCTCTTTCTTGTACAGGGCTATTACAGGGTTCATCAGTCAAATGCCTAGCATAGGGATACTCTCCTAAGAGTGCAAGGTTCTGCTCTCTTCCCAGGAGGCTGAGACATCTTTCTGGTCTCCAAGGTGGACTCCTGGGGACTAGTCTCCATCTTGCCCTTCAGACGCCATGGCTGTCTTCTCAGAACCATGTGATGGGTGAGTAGATACAACGCTCTCCTCCTTCCTCTATAAGACGAAGCCTCCCTGCTATGGTGGCTGCCCTGAACCGCCCCCTTCCCCTGCCAAACACGCTACTTTAAAACCCCACTTTCCTTCCCTCACTTCTTTTCGAGAACCCGCACTGCATTCCGACCATCATTTTGTTCTAGAACCCACCTCCCCCTGCCCCACCCCCACTGTGCTAGAGTCCATCTCCCCTACCCTGGCAACCCACTTCCCATCCCTGTTGCTCTAGAACGCACTCTATCCCCCGTTGCCTGTGCCATTCATTTAGAATCCACACATCCATCCTACTGCCTGCCCTCGCACTGCCCCAGTTCCCAGCTACTCAGCTCACTGGTACCACTGGAGAGTTTAGGCAGCAGTCGCAAACAGAAGGGGAGTTTGCTGCATGTACAGTCCCAGCCCCCATGGCACAACTTTGGCTCCAGATGTCTCCTGGTTATTATTAATACCTCTGCATTGCTTACCCTAGTGCTTGTAAGGTCCAATACATTTTCAGCCCTGTCCTTACACTATTGTTTGGAAAGATTCATTAGGACTTTGGCTGGAAATTATAGTGACAGATAGAGCTGGGTAATGTATGGCTTTTCTTGAAGGTTGTACAATTATTCAAGAAGTGTCCTTCCTTCCTAGCCGTCCCGCCAGCAACTTGTTGGAAATAAATATTGGATTTATTTGTAGAAAACTAGCTATTGAAGAAGTTGAATGTCCAATATAAATCCAGGACTGGCCCGCCAGGAGTCTTTACTCACTTTCTTCTGTATGCCTCTGTGCCTACAAACAGTTCCTTTCCAAACAGAATCTGGATTGACACCTCAGTGCTCGTTGGCCCCATAGCCCAGTGGGGGCCTACTGGAAGCTGGCTTCGCTCTTCGCCAGAGAATGATAATCTGATCTATTATCTCATCGTATTAATGGTCATTCATTTTGAGATGAAACATGAAAGATGTGGCAGAAAGAAGACCTGATACAAGTATATTTTATATATCATCCCTGTCGGCCAACTGCCCTCTCTTGGCCATGGACTGGGCATCCTGAGGGATTCTGAGTCATGGCTTTTTTTGCTCTTCTAATCCAGCTGCGCCTGGGTTACAGTTTGCAGAAGAGGGTGAGGAATAGCTTTGGTTGTCACTAGACGCTGAAGTCGTCCATATGACTCCTCCTAGGGTTTCTAAGCACTTATTTCCAGAGGAACCTGCTGGCCACTGAAACCTGTTCCGGAGAGTGGGTGATGGGAGTCTGCTTCTCCCAAAACATCCCCCCTCTGAGCACTCTCCCCTCTTCTCTTGTTACACCCAAGTAGCTCTAAACTGCTGGAGAAATCGTGCCGTGCCTCGGGTTTCTGGTGTCTGCCCTCACACCCTGTCCTCTTAGGGTCTGTCTATACTGCAAGGAGTGACGGCAGCTTACCCCTGCTAGCCTTAACCTTGCTAGCATGGCTAAAAAGAGCAGCGAAGACCCCAGTGCAGGCTAGGAACACGTGTATGTACCTAGGGCTCCAGGCGGCCTTGTCCAGCCTGCACGGAAGCCCACACCACCATGTCTTCGCTGCTACTTTTAGCCGCTCTAGCTAGATTGAAGCTAGATGGGTAGGCCAATCTGAGCTGCAGTTACACCTCCAAGTGCAGTGTAGACCCTGAAACTGGTGCCAATGCCGTCTGTTCCAGGGGTGGCCGAACCATTTTTGCCAAACTCTTTTACAGTTAAAGTGCAGCTCACAGAGCACCCCTCCCCCCCCCACACACGCCCCGGTCCCTCCATTTTCTGCCTACCAGACTGCGAGGAGGGGAGAGTTCGGAGCTTCTGCTTCGTGGTGGGGTTGTGGAGCAAGGGGCTTCTGCCCTGAGGGGTGGGAGGCCTCAAGGCTTCGGCCCTGCCGGGCACGCCTGCCGGGGCTCAGAGCTTCAGCAGGAGCAGGGCTGAAGTCCTGAGCCCCAGTAGGCACTTCCTGCGTCTCTCGAACTTCTGAAGACTGTCGTTTGCGGCTTGGAGGGTTAGCAAGTTGGGCCACCCCATGTCTATTCCCACCTCCCTCTGCTCCAGATAAGCTCATGCTGGTTCGTGCTTCACTGAGGCAGCAGGGAGAGTCCCTCCCGCAGCTCAGCCAGAATTCTTGCCCCGTCCAGCTCTGACATGCCCAGGAAATGGGTTACGGATGTTCCTGATCTGCAGATTAATCAGGGACGTCAGTGTGCTTCCTGCGCTATCTGCCTAATGCCATTAAAGGAGTTAATGATCCCAGAGACGTTACCGAGCAGCAGAGGGCTCAAGAGGGCACAGGCCACTTCTCCTTCCCCATGGCTGATGCTCCAGACCTCACACACATGCCTCTTGGGGAGCCCTAATTTGGCTTTGCAGGCTGGTGCCAGCTTCAGTCCTCCAGTTGCTGAGGAATTAATGCCGCCTCTCCCCCACTGTGGCAAAGGGGCAGGATGATGGTAGTAGGTGAAGTCTGTGGAGCAGGGTGGGTCCTACCATGGCACCAGGGAGGGGGCGGGGGCGGCAGCCAAGTGGCATTGGCCCATCATGGCACCAGGCGGTGCGGAGCTGATCGGCATGAGGAAGCAAGGGGCAGCGATCATGATGACATTTGTGGTGGGGACGGGAGCCAGAAGGTCCCCACAGTGACCCCCGGAGGAAGGCAGAGCCAAACAGTCCAGCCCCCGTGCAGCTGTGGGTTGGGCTGGGGAGAGCAGAGCAGGCTGGACCTTCAAAAGAAAAACGAGATGCTTTTACTGCCGAGCTTCTCCTCAGTGCCAAGTTCTCAGAACTGCAGCCGACAGCGTTATGTAAAGCAGGCTGGCTGCGCTGGCTAATGTCTGTGAATCCAGGCCTGTGTTAGAGGCCCAGGCCTTAGCGCCGCTTTCTGTGTATGTGTGTGCGAGAGCCAAGGTCTTCGGGGACTCCATGAGGGAAGGCAGAGCCCTCAGGCACACACCCCCGCCCCTCTGCTGCCCCCTCCACATGTGGATTGCTCAGCACTGTTTACATATTTTCTCCTTGGTATCATTTCCACTGCATTTTCCCCATCTGCTCTGTGTGAGCCGCTCTGAAAGGCCTCTGTCTACCCTGGATTGGCCTGTGGTATTTGGTTTGGCTTTACGGTTATTCCCCTCCCTGTTTGTAATGGAGAATTCCCCAAAGCTATCTCCGTGGGCCGCTTTGTCCAGATTTCAAGGCGAGGCCCCTGATCTGGGCCTGGTATCTCTCATGTGTCAAGTCTGTGAAGAGCCTTGCCAAATAAACCTTCTTCCCAGGATGCAGTGCTGCAAAGTGACGAGCTGCTAATGCCGTGTCAGGGCTGATACTTTACTGCACCGCATTTCCCTCTATGTTCTAGAGGCCTGCACTAGGCTGAATTCCAGCCCCTCTTTTCCCGCCCCCTCATGTTGTCCTGTCTCCCCCCAATCTGACTCTCACGTCCATCCCATCCCAACTACATGCACACTGTTCCCACGATTCCAGCTCCTTTCTTTCAATATCTGCACCCATTGCAAAAACACCATAGAGGTTTGTCATTTTCAACCGAACGCTGAAGATTCTGCTGCCATCCTGTCATTATTATTGGCTCGGTATTATTTCCAATGGTGCCCATGCCGTGCGGGGTGCAGTACGCACGGGGGGGAGGAAGGCACAGGCCCTGCCCCAATGAGATCACTTGTTAAACAAAAACTATTCAGTCAGTTAGCACCCTCCCCACTCCCCCCCATAGCAGGCTTACCCATCCTTAGAGGAAAGGATGACCTGGGGGTTAAGGGACACACTGGGAGGAAGCAGATTTAGATTCAATACCTGGTTGGCCACAGATATCTGGTGTCACCTTGGGCAAATACTTACTCTCTCGGTGGCTTGGTTCCCCAGCAGAAGAATGAAGATAATAATATTTCTTAGTCTGTTTATATTGTCAGCCCTTCGGGGCAGGGAACGTCTCTTGCTGGTGTTCGTACAACACCAAGCACTAGGCAGCCCCGATTTTGGGGCCTCTGTGCACTAGTGCAATATGAATAACCTCCCCTCACATGTATCTTAGAAGCATTATCTGAGCATCCGCTTGAGATAAGGTAACCAGAAATGAACACAATATTCCAAAGGGGAGGGTGTATCGTTGATTTATATACTGACATTACAAATAGTTCCAGTGTTATATCTATCACATTCCTTATGCATCCTAACATTTTGTTTGCATTTTGGTCAAATTGTTCTTTGTAACATGCATTTGTCCACATCAAATTTCATCTGCCATGTTGCTGCCCATTCACCTACTTCTATTAAGTCCCTCTGAAGTTCCTCACAATCTTGTCTAGCCTTGATTAACAAAAATAATTGTGGGGCCTTTTCAGATTTGGTTATCTTACCATGCACCCCTTTTTCTAGATCATTAATAGAAATATTTAACCATTGGGCCTAATACAGAACCTTGGGACAGCCCATTGTTAACCTTGGGCCATGCTGGAAAATGACCATTTATTCCTATTCTTTGTTTTCTGTCTCTTAGTTGATTTCTAATCCATGATGATACTTTGCTTTTCACCCCAAGGCTATTTAGTTTCTTTAATAACCTCTTGTGAGGAACCTTTGCTAAAGGCTCTGGTTTAAAGAATCATAGTAGATTAGAGAGGCATGATTTTCCTTTAAGGATGCCATGCTGGCTTTCCCTTATCATAGAATCATAGAATATCAGGGTTGAAAGGGACTTCAGGAGGTCATCTAGTCCAACCCCCTGCTCAAAGCAGGACCAATCCCCAACTAAATCATCCCAGCCAGGGCTTCATCAAACCTGACCTTAAAAATCTCTAAGGAAGGAGATTCCACCACCTCCCTAGGTAACCCATTCCAGTGCTTCATCACCCTCCTAGTGAAAAAGTTTTTCCTAATATCCAACCTAAACCTCCCACACTGCAACAACTTGAGACCATTACTCCTTGTTCTGTCATCTGGTACCACTGAGAACAGTCTAGATCCATCCTCTTTGGAACCATATCTCATTAATCTATGTATTTTAAAATTCTATTTTTAAATTATCATTTCAGCCCAATTTCCTGGTATGAAGTAAGGCTTACTTGTCTGTAATCTCCAGGGTCACCTCTAACATCCTTTTAAAATTCCCACCCTACATCCCCTAGAAGAGTAGCTGATTTAATGATTTTAAAGAGTAGCTGATTCAAATGATGTATGATTTGCATATTTTTATTAACAGCCCTTTGGCCCAGTTCCTCAAAGGTATTTAGGCACCTTCATCAATGGGAGTTAAGTGCTTAAATACCCAAGGATCTGGGCTTTCAAACATAAGACCCTTCAGAGGTCTTGGGTATAACCATCTGGGTATAACTCATTCTTTAATTTACAAGTTTGCTCCAGGAGCACCTCCTCTTTTGACACAGTTTCTTACAGCATCTCATCTTTATTACCTGGAAAAAAGCAGATGTCCCCTCACTGTCCCTTGTAGTGAAGATTGAGGAAGAGAAGTCACTGAGTTTCTCTTTCCTTATCCTCCTCCATTGCTCCCTTTTCTCCTGGTCAGCAGACCCACTGATGTGGAAATTAGAAGAGAGGAGAATTGGTTTGATAAGATCACAGCCCAGGCTGGTAGGTCTTTACCTGAGGGTATAGGATTAAAAACCTGCTCTACCCAATGCTGTATGATTAATGCCACTTTACTCCAATGAATCACTTCCAGAGGGGTGTATGTTTTACACCATTTGAACAGCAGGGTTGTATTTCTGCTACAGGTATAAAGCTCTGCACAATTTATACTCACACTCCCATGTTAAAACATTTACACTCTTTATTGGATGCTTTAGGATTTATACCCCCTTTGCCCATGACTCAGGAAACTGTACTGCTGGTCTGGGGGCCAAGCTAGTGTTTATTGTTATCAGAAGTGATCTTACCCCACAGTGATTTCTTACCAGAGGAGGGGGGGGTTGGGTGGGGAAGCTGTTTTCTCTCAAACACCCAGGATCAATGAATCTTTAAACAGGAGGAATTATTTCCCAGAATAGCAAATGTTTGTGAAGAGGTTTAACTTTAAGAATATGTGACAGCTCATCAAATGAAGAAGTGAAATGTTTTGCTGGAGGTGCAGAGAATGCTAAACGGCTCTCCCTGCTCAGAAAGGGAAGAACAGCCTGACTGGAGTGAATCTGTCCAAATAGACCCTCCTGGGTATACAACCAAGCTGCAAATCAGCTGGGCTTAATGAGAGAGAGAAAATCCTCAGAGCGGTCCAGGGATTTTTAAGAATGAGCCCACTGCCCATCTTACTATTCTGGAAGGAGGCTGGGCTTTGGTTTTTAACAAACTGCGGCGACTTTTACCTGAACATCACCAGAGAAACACTTTACTTACCTGTCTGTCTAGGCTCTTATATTGGTGCCCATCACTGCCATCTCCTGCTGTCAACACTGTTTATAGGGAAGGGGCGCTGAAGCCTCACGCAGCAAAATTTCCTTTTTTTTTTTTTAATCTGCTTCTGTTTCAGGCTCCCTTTCATCAGAGACCATGAAAGCCAAAACAATCCCTGTCTGACATGCAGAGAAAACTTGGCGAAGTACATTCCACTGACTCTATTGAACGCCCTGCGTGCTCAAGCCCTGCACGGGAATGAGGAACAGTGCACCCCACCCTTCGCCCTCCCAGGGGAATCAGGTACAACCCCTCCCCCCTTCACCCTGTGTGGGGAACCAGGTACAGCCCCCCCTCACCCTCCCAGAGGAACCAGGTACAACCCCCCCCTCTCCCCCCGCGTGGGGAACCAGGTACAGCCCCCCCTTCACCCTCCCAGAGGAGCCAGGTACAACCCCCCCTTCACCCTGTGTGGGGAACCAGGTATAGCCCCTCCTTCACCCT